>NC_029793.2:91105608-91161437 GCF_000816755.2 Arachis ipaensis
CTTTGAGTTTGGTTCTAATATTGTTAAAGGAAATAGAAGTTACAACAGGAATGTGCATCAAGGTCAAACCAATCAAGGATGGATGAGATCAAGAGGATCTAATCAACCCTTTTGGCAGCAACACCCTCCGAGATATCCTGGACAAAGACCATTCTATAGTGCATACCCAGCTGAAAGACATGGTGGACAACCTTGTAACTACCAACAAGCCCCACCCCGTGCATATGAACCATCCTTTCAACATAACCTCGAACCACCACACTCACAAGCTTCTCTTCATCATTCGCCACCATATGATCCTTCCTTACCCCAATGCCAATCCAATCACTCCCAATCACCACCACTTTCCTTTGTATCATGTCCAAGTCCAGCAACCCGAGAAGCAGAGGATCGCCTAAGAGAAATAGTAATTAAATTTCAAACAACCATTAAACAACTGGAGCAAGCAATGATTCAATGGGCTTCTAGGCGCTCAAATACACAAGGATCAGCCACAGCTCCATGTGGATAGCTCAATGAAGAGCAGAGCATGAAGGAAATGCCAGAAACTCCAGTGGACAAGACAGAGTATGAATTTGTACTAGAACAATTAGAAGAAGCTGTCATTGTTCAAGAAGAAGAGTTGGTTGAAGATCTAGGAGATGCTGAACTTCCATGGGAATCCAGAATTGAGGAAAACTCTGTGGGAGATGCTACAGTTGATGCTAAGGAGGATATTTCTCCAAGGCAAGTCGTTTATGAAGAACCAGACGGAATAATCCAAGAAACAAATTCCCTTGATGATGATAGTCACAAGTCTAGCTTTCTTGGTGATGAACTCGCATCCGCAAGTGAATTCTCTGAGATCGAAGAATCTTCCCCAAGTGAATATGAAGATGATGCAGAGTTAGATTTCTCTCAACCTCCAATCTATGACTCAAGTGATGAGGAAGACATAGAAGACTTTGACCAGGACACAGATACAATTGAAGATCCTTGCAAAGAAGTAGAGGAATTCACAGAAGAGCACAAGGAAACAGAACTTGCAGAACCACCAAAAACACCTGTCCCAAGGCCCTTACCACCTAATACAAGCTTCAAGTGGGTACAATCCTTAACTTATAACTTTACTTATTCACTTGAATATGGTTTGCTTGAAACAGATGGCCAGCTTAGAGCTCTCTGCGGCTTTAAGAGTAAGAGGGAAATGACTCGTACTCAGAGCTGGTGCACAAGGTTCAATAAGGTTCCACGCTTCACTTCGAAGTACACGGATTGGTATCATGCTCAATTACATGGATCATGGAAAATGTTTGGTCACCAAGGTGAGATTCAACTTTTTAACCCGCCCGAATGGAGACATGTAGATCAAGATGGATGTGGATTTAAAAGCAAGGCTTGGAATCCTGGAGTTTATTCTGACATTTGTCATCCCGGGAGCCTAACAATATATTTAAAGCTGTTCGAAAACTTTGCATGCCTAGTTTGGGACCCCGGAGGCTATTGGCATTCCAAGCACTGATGGAGATTTTTGGACGAATTTAAACATAAGCCACCATAACAGGATACTCCTCCAATGTCCAACTTAAGGACTTTAACTAAAAGTGCTAGGTGGGAGACAACCCACCATGGTATGGTCGCTTCTTTTTCAATTTATTTGTTAATTTCTTTCATTTTTTTTCCTTTTTCATTTTAATTTATTAAACCTGGAATCATGCATAGCATTCATGTTAATCATTGCATTCTGCATTTTTCAGTTTGAAAAAAAAAAGGGGTGCACGACGCGACCGCATGCCCCATGCGATCGCGTCATATTGCGAGAAACACCACCCACGCGACCGCGTGACCCAAGCGGCCATGTGATATATATATCGGCGTAAAGATCCAACGAACAGAAAGTTAGGCTGGAATCGTGCGGTCCCTGTGCGTTTCGCACAAATTGGCCCACGCGATCGCATGCCCCATGCGATCGCGTCACTTGCACAATATCAATCTCACGCGACCGCGTGAGCGACGCGATCGCGTCGCATGGATTGCACATCACCCCAAAAGGAGACAGAGAGTTGCGCTAAAACGGCGCTGGAGTCGTGCGTTTAGCACGAATTCCAGCGACGCGATCGCGTGACCCACGCGATCGCGTCACCCCTCTTTCCCCCCTCTCATGCGATCACGCCGCCCACGCGATCGCGTCACTCCCATTTTCGCCTCAACCACGCGACCGCGTGCCCCACGCGGCCGCGTGGATTCGAAAATATAACCCTCCCAGCCCGCGAACCCTATCAGTCGCGCAGCCCCCTAAACCCTCTATCCGCCACTGCCCCTATCAGCCGCCACCGCGACACCGTACCCCGCCACCGCGCCGGACACCGCCGCAGCCACCTTCTTCCCCGTTCCACCCCTCCCGCCTACCAGGTTCCGCAAAACGCAACCCCCTTTTATCCGTTCATCATTTTTTTGTAATTTTTTTCCATTTCTGTTCATACTTAGGATAGATAGATATGCATGCTGTAGTGGAATTTTTAGGTTGTTAGGTAGCTTAGGCTGTGGTTAGTGGATCTAGGTCTGTTTACTTGCACTGTTCCTGTTTATGTTTTATAATAACTGCAATTCTGCTATTCCTCTGACCTCATTCATATGCTATGATTTCTTGCAATTCTGCTATTCCTCTGACCTCATTCATATGCTATGATCTAGGTCTATTTTTGATTTTTCAGTTGTTTTTATGACTTCACATGATCATCAACCTAAAGAAAACATAAAATAACAAGGGAAAATAAATAGATATAATTAAATAACATTGGGTTGCCTCCCAATAAGCGCTTCTTTAATGTCAATAGCTTGACAGTGAGCTCTTATGGAGCCTCACAGATAATCAGAGCAGGGTTGGAGTCTTTCAACACCAAACTTAGAGTTTGGTTGTGGCCTCTCAACACCAAACTTAGAGTTTAGTTGTGGCCTCCCAACACCAAACTTAGAGTTTAAATGTGGGGGTTTTGTTTGACTCTATATTGAGAGAAGCTTTTCATGCTTCCTCTCCATGGTTACAGAAGGAGAACCTTGAGTGTTGAATACAAGGTAGTCCTCATTCAACTTAAGGACCAACTCTCCTCTGTCAACATCAATTACAGCTTTTTCTGTGGCTAGGAAGGGTCTGCCAAGGATGATGGATTCATCCTCATCCTTTCTAGTGTCTAGGATTATGAAATCAGCAGGGATGTAAAGGCCTTCAACCTTCACTAGCACATCCTCTACTAGTCCATAAGCCTGTTTCATTGATTTGTCTGCCATCTCTAGTGAGATTCTTGTAGCTTGTACCTCAAAGATTCCCAGTTTCTCCATTACAGAGAGTGGCATGAGGTTTATCCCTGACCCCAGGTCACATAGAGCCTTCTCAAATGTCATGGTGCCTATGGTACAAGGTATGAAGAATTTTCCGGGATCTGGTTTTCTCTGAGGTAATGTCTGCCTCTTTAATGCATTCAGTTCATTAGTGAACAAGGGGGGTTCATCCTCCCAAGTCTCAGTATTAAATAACTTGGCATTCAGCTTCATGATTACTCCTAGATATTTAGCAACTTGCTCTTCAGTGATGTCTTCATCCTCTTCAGAGGAAGAATATTCATCAGAGCTCATGAATGGTAGAAGAAAGTTCAATGGAATCTCTATGATCTCTGTATGAGCCTTAGATTCCTTTGGTTCCTCAAAGGGAAACTCCTTTCTGTCTAGAGGACGTCCCATGAGGCTTTTCTCACTGGGACTCACGTCCTCCTCACTCTCTCCAGGTTCGGCCATGTTGGTCATGGTTATGGCCTTGCACTCTCTCTTAGGATTTTCTTCTGTATTGCTTGGGAGAGTACTGGGAGGAGTTTCAGTAATCTTCTTACTCAGCTGACCCACCTGTGCCTCCAAATTTCTAATGGAGGACCTTGTTTCATTCATGAAACTTAGTGTGGTCTTGGATAGATCAGAGACTATGGTTGCCAAGCCAGAATGGCTCTGTACAAAATTCTCTATTTGTTGCTGAGAAGATGATGGAAAAGGTTTGCTATTGCCAAACCTGTTTCTTCCACTATTGTTATTATTGAAGCCTTGATTAGGCTTCTGTTGATCCTTCCATGAGAGATTAGGATGATTCCTCCATGAAGGATTATAGATGTTTCCATAGGGTTCTCCCATGTAATTCACCTCTGCCATTGCAGGGTTCTCAGGATCATAAGCTTTTTCTTCAGAAGATGCTTCTTTAGTACTGTTGGATGCAACTTGCAATCCATTCAGACTCTGAGAAATCATATTAACTTGCTGAGTCAATATTTTGTTCTGAGCCAATATGGCATTCAGAGTATCTATCTCAAGAACTCCTTTCTTCTGAGGCGTCCCATTGTTCACAGGACTCCTCTCAAAGGTGTACATGAACTGGTTATTTGCAACCATTTCAATGAGTTCCTGAGCTTCTGCAGGGGTTTTCAGATGAAGAGATCCTTTTGCAGAATGGTCCAATGATATTTTTGACAACTCAGACAGACCATCATAGAATATACATATGATGCTCCATTCTAGAACCATGTTAGTAGGACACCTTTTGATCAATTGCTTATATCTTTCCCAAGCTTCATAGAGGGACTCACCTTCCTTCTGTCTGAAGGTTTGGATTTCCACTCTAAGCTTGCTCATCTTTTGAGGTGGAAAGAACTTTGCCAAGAAGGCATTGACCAGCTTTTCCCAAGAGTTCAGGCTGTCCTTAGGTTGTGAGTCCAACCATGTCCTAGCGCTGTTTCTTACAGCAAAAGGGAAAAGCATAAGTTTGTAGATCTCAGGGTCAACCCCATGAGTCTTAACAGTGTTACAGATTTGCAAGAACTCAGCTAAAAACTGATGAGGATCTTCCAATGGAAGTCCATGATACTTGCAATTCTGCTGCATTCAAGAAACTAATTGAGGCTTAAGCTCAAAGTTGTTTGCTCCAATTGCAGGAATTGAGATGCTCCTTCCACAGAAGTCAGAAGAGGGTGCAATAAAGTCACCAAGCATCTTCCTTGCATCTCCACCATTGTTGTTGGGTTCAGCCATGTTTGTTTTGTCTGCTTCCTTTTCGAAAATTTCTGTTAGGTCCTCTCCAGAGAGTTGTGCTTTAGCTTCTCTTAGCTTTCTCTTCAAGGTCCTTTCAGGTTCAGGATCAGCTTCAACAAGAATGCCTTTATCTTTGTTCCTGCTCATATGATAGAGAAGAAGACAAAGAAAGTATGGAATCCTCTATGTCACAGTATTGAGATTCTTTAATGTGTCAGAGGAAAAGAAGAATAGAAGAATAAGGTAGAGAAGAGAATTCGAACTCATAGAGAGGGAGTGAGTTCGAATTGCTGATGGAGGAGAAGTGTTAGTCTTAAATAGAAAAAGGTGAGGAGGGAAAAATATTCGAAAACAAACTTTTAAATAAAAATTAAAATTTTAAAAATAATTTTGAAAAATTGATTGATGGTTTTCGAAAATTAAAAGTGAGAAAGTGATTTTGAAAAAGATTTTGAAATTGGCAATCAAAAAGATATGATTGAAAATTATTTTGAAAAAGATGTGATTGAGAAGATATGATTGAGAAGATATGATTGAAAAACAATTTAAAAAGATTTAATTTTTAAAATTAATGACTTGGCTAACAATAAATTTAAAAGATATGATTCTAAAATTCAAATATTGAACCTCTCTTAACAAAGAAGTAACAAACTTGAAATTTTTGAATCAAACTATTAATTGGTAGCAAGGATTTTTGAAAATAGTGGGAGAAAAATGGAAAGGATTTGAGTTTGAAAAAGATATGATAAAAAAATATGATTTGGAAAAGATTTGATTTTGAAAAATTTTGAAGATTTGAAAAAGATTTGAATTGAAAACAAAATCTCCCCTCCTGTGCCATCCTGGCATTAAACGCCATATCCATTCTGGCGTTTAACGCCCAAAATACTACCCTTTTGGGCGTTTAAACGCCATTTTTCCTTCTTCATTGGGCATTTTGAACGCCCAGCTTTTTCTCTGTGATTCCTCTGATGTATGTTCTGAATCTTCAATTCTCTGTATTATTGACTTGAAAAGACAAAAATTTTGAAAATTTTTTTTTTTGAATTTTTAATGATGAAAAACAACAAAATGAAACTAATCATGGAAAACTAAGATCAGATAAACAATGCATGCAAGACACTAAACTTAGAAATTTTTCATATTAGAGACACTAACAACTTGAGAATACACATGAGAAATAACAAAAGACACAAAACAAGAGAATTTAAAGACCAGACCCAAGTAAATCATCAAGAACAACTTGAAGATTAATGAAGAACATAATGCATATATTCGAAAAATGCAAGAGAATTAAAAATATGCAGGACACCAAACTTAAAAATCTGACACTAGACTCAAACAAGAAACACAAATTATTTTTGATTTTATGGTTTTATAAATTTTTTTGTATTTTTCGAAAATTAATTGGAGAAAGAGAAAATAAGGAATTCAAAATTTTTAATGCGAATTTCAGGAATCATACAATGTTAGTCTAAAACTCCGGTCTAGGAATTAGACATGGCTTACTAGCCAGCCAAGCTTTCAGTGAAAGCTCCGGTCCAAAACACTAGACATGGCGAATGGCTAGCCAAGCTTTAGCAGATCATTACATTCAACAGCAAGATTGATAGAAATCAACAAGCTCTTGTGATGATAAGTTGAAACCTCGGTCTAAAAAGTTTAGACATGGTTTCACAACCAGCCAGACTTCAACAATTCATCATGAAACTCTAGAATTCGTTCTTAAAGATTCTGAAGTCATAGAATAATAAATTTTTTTTTTGAAAATTTTTCGAAAATAAAAAGCTTTAAAAATAAAATAAAATTACCTAATCTGAGCAACAAGATGAACCGTCAGTTGTTCAAACTCGAACAATCCCCAGCAACGGTGCCAAAAACTTGGTGCACGAAATTGTGATCTCTGAAATAGCGCCAAAAACTTGGTACGCACGATTGTAATCTCAACTCTTTTCACAACTCCGCACAACTAACCAGCAAGTGCACTGGGTCGTCCAAGTAATAAACCTTACGTAAGTAAGGGTCGATCCCATGGAGATTGTCGGCTTGAAGCAAGTTATGGTCATCCTTGTAAATCTCAGTCAGGCAGATTTAAATGGTTATAAGGTTTTGGGAATTAAAATATAAAATAAAATATAAAATAAGATAGAAATACTTATGTAATTCATTGGTGGGATTTCAGATAAGCATATGAAGATGCTTTGTTTCTTCTGAACCTCTGCTTTCCTACTGTCTTCATTCAATCATTCATACTCTTTTCCATGGCAAGTTGTATGTTGGGGGATCACCGTTGTCAATGGCTACCATCCGTCCTCTCAGTGAAAATGGTCCAAATGCGCTGTCACAGCACGGCTAATCATCTGTCGGTTCTCACTCATCTTGGAATAGGATCCATTGATCCTTTTGCGTCTGTCACTACGCCCAACACTCGCGAGTTTGAAGCTCGTCACGGTCATCCCTTTCCAGATCCTACTCGGAATACCACAGACAAGGTTTAGAATTTTCAGATCTCAGGAATGGCCGCCAATAATTCTAGCCTATACCACGAAGACTCTGATCGTGAACCAGGAGGCTAAGAGATACACACTGAAGCTAGCTCAGATAGAACGGAAGTGGTTGTCAGGCACGCGTTTATAGGTGAGAATGATGATGAGTGTCACGGATCATCACATTCATCAGGTTGAAGTGCGAGTGAATATATTTAAATAAGAATAAGCTTGAGTTGAATAGAAAAATAATAGTACTTTGCATTAATTCATGAGGAACAGCAGTGCTCCACACCTTAATCTATGGGGTGTAGAAACTCCACCGTTGAAAATACATAAGTGAAAGGTCTAGGCATGGCCGTGAGGCCAGCCTCCAAATGTGTACAATATGATCTATGATAGCATAGAACTGATCAAAGATATAAAATAAATCACTAAAAGTAGTTTTTATACTAAACTAGTAGCTAGGGTTACAGAAAACAAGTAACTAAGTGTAGATAGTGCAGAAATCCACTTCCGGGGCCCACTTGGTGTGTGCTTGGGCTGAGCGTTGAAGCTTTCACATGTAGAGACTCTTTTTGGAATTAAACGTCAGCTTTGGTGCCAGTTTGGGCGTTTAACTCCAGCTTTTATGCCAGTTCTGGCGTTTAACTCCAGAATATGGTAGAAAGTTGGCGTTCAAACGCCATTTTGCGTTATCAAAACTCGAGTAAGGTATGGACTATTATATATTGCTGGAAAGCCCAGGATGTCTACTTTCGAACGCAATTGAGAGTGCACCAATTGGGTTTCTGTAGCTCCATAAAATCCATTTCGAGTGAAGGGAGGTCAGAATCCAACAACATTTGCAGTCCTTTTTCAGCCTCTGAGTCAGATTTTTGCTTAGGTCCCTCAATTTCAACTAGAAAATACCTAAAATCACAGAAAAACACAAAAACTCATACTAAAGTCTAAAAATATGATTTTTATTTAAAAAATAATAAAAATATAATAAAAATTAACTAAAATATACTAAAAACTACCTAGAAACAATGCCAAAAAGCGTATAAATTATCCGCTCATCACTCATCTTTGAATACACCGAGGACGGTGCAAACTTTTAAGTGTGGGGAGGTCGTCCGACCGGTTGATGATTTTGGGTGACAAGTTTCTAATCCAATACTTTTGCATTTCATTTTAGGTCTTCTAGGATTTTACTTGCATTTTTCTTATTTTTGCATATATATACACAATAAGCTTAGTCAAAATAATGAAATTTTTCAAGATTTCTATCTATAGGGCACCTCAATTGATTTGAGTGAAAACTCTTCATAGAACTTGCTTGAATTACATATATATTGTGAAGCATGTTTTGAGCTAAGAACACACAACCTTGTGAGATTTGAGCCTAATGGTGTGGTTACATCTTATAACCACTTATTTTCCTTCTTGTGTGCATTATTCTCTTTCTACTATTGTGATCTTTGATTTTTTTAATTCTCTATGTCCATTATTTTCTTTATTCATGCACTTATATGATTGAGGCCATCGTTTCATTTAGCTCACTTGCCCAAATAGCCTTACCTTTTATCTTCCATTGTTAGCCAATTTGAGCCTACGCTAAACCAACTTGTTCTTAATTTAGCACATTACAAGCCTTAAAGCGGAAAATAATAAATGTCCTTTATTTGGATCTTTGATTAGCTTAGGTTAGTGAGTGTGAGTATCATTCAAGTGTGGGAAAACTCGGGACATTGGGTGAATAAAAGGGTAGTTTTGTATTTTTGTTGTAAATATCGGGAATTGGGTACATGCTCATGTGCAATAAATGTAAAATCATATGCATTGATGCTTTTGTATATATTTTACTGCAAAGCAAAAAGGAAAGAAATAAAAATGAGAAAAACAAAAGAAAAAGAAAAATAAAATAGAAAAAGAAAGAAAAAGAAAAAGAAAAAAAAAATAAAAAGGGGACAAAATGCCCCAAAGCAAAGTGAAGCTCAATAAAGATCAATGCATATGTGTTATAATAAAAAGAAAATGCGTGAGTATGTGAAGAAAAGTGAGAAGAATGGGTAGTTAGGTTAGTTTTGAATTGTATAGGATGTCATAGGTTAGGTGGAAAGTTTAAGCCTATCAAAGATTCAAATTCTAGCTCATTTAACCAAATATGCATCCTACCTTGACCCTAGCCCCATTACAACCAATGAAAAGACCTCATGATACTTGTATGCATGCATGAAATAAATGTTGATTGTTAGAAGAAAAACAAATCTTGGAAAGCATGATTAGGGGAGAATTGAGTGAATCGACCCTAAACACTTGAGCAAATAGAGTGCAAACACTACCGGTGAGGGTTCGATTGCTCAATTAAATGTTTTCACCTACGATCATCACTTTTCTTGCAAGTTTATAAAAATATTTAATAACTCAATTCCATTGTAGATTAGACTTGCTAGTCCTTAGACCTTGTGCATATATGATTCTTGGGAATTGATTTATTTTGATTAAGCAATTGCATTCATGTAGATAGTCGCATATAGGTAGATGGTTTCATGGTTGTCTCCTAAATTGTGCTTAAGTGTGAAAACATGCTTTTTAGGCTCTTAATTGTTAATTTTAATTCACCTTTGATTCCACTAGATGCCTTGATATGTTTGTTAGTGACTTCAGATTGAAAAGGGCTAGGAATGGATCAAAGGAGTGAAGAAGAAAGCATGCAAAGTAGAGAAATCATGAAAAGCCAAAGATTTGGAAAACGCCCATGGACGTGCGCCCGCATGGGACGCTCCCGCGTGGATTGTGAAAAGCTCCATGGACGCGTACGCACATTGTACGCGTACGCGTCAGTGGCCGCACGTGATTTTTAAATAGAAAACGTGCCTGGCAATTTCTGAGGAGACTCTGGCCCAGTTTGTAACCAACTTTGGCGCCAAAATACATAAAAGGACCAAGGATTGAAGGGAATTCATATATTCACAACTACACATCATTCACATCTTTGGCTATTCATACACATTAGGATTAGTTTATCAATTCATGCTTTCATCTATTTCTACCTTTCAATTCCTTGTTGTTACATTCATCATTCTCCTATTTCTTTGTTGTAATCTCCTTTATGTTGTTCCTATACTTTGTTGTAGATTCCTTCTCTTCTCTTTCAATTCAATTTGAGGTAATTCATAATAATTGTGTCTCTTTTTATTGTTGTTGTTAATTCTTTGCAATAATTGTTGTTAGATTTTATTCTAGTTGTCAATTTACTATGCTTTCCTTTTATGCCTTCCAAGTGTTTGATGAAATGCTTTCATAGTTGTTAGTTTATTTTCATTGCATTTTACATTTCTTGTCTCCTATCTCAAAAACCCCAAAACATACTGATGACATGTCATCATGTCATGTTTTTCTATGCTTTTTCATACAAAAAATTGATAATTAGTGCTTAAAAATTGCATTCTTTTGTGCTTAAATGGTATATTTCTTTGATCTTTTGATTTGATAAACTTTGTAGGAAATAAGAAGAAAAAGAAGCAAAAAAAAGCACAAAATAAGCTAAAAAGGAGAAAAAAAGAATTTTGGGGCACACTTTAAAGTTGAGCACGCTTTGGAACCTTAGGCCACGCTTTTAAAAGCGTGGCCCATGACCATGATGCATTTAATTATTTAATGCCTTATGCATGCATGAATATATAATGAAAGCATGCATGCATTACTAATGCTAATGAATGAAGGCGTTAAATGAATCATGCTTCAACGCTAAAATGGCATTACTAACTAATAAAGCATGCATGCATTTAATTGAGAACAAATTGAATGAATGCAACGTTAATGCATTGGTATTATTATTAAATTAATGAAAGCATGCATTATTAAATCAATGCCAAGGCATTAAAAACAAGCATGCATGCATGAAGCATTAAATTTTTAATACCAAGAGAGAATGAATGCTACGGCATTAGTAGTTAAGCAAATGAAAGCATTGGCATTATTTTATAAAGTCATGGAAGCATGCATGTAAAGTTAAAAGGAAGCAACGTAGCGCTCAACAAAGCCAAGGAGAAACAAAGGAGCGCTACGTGAATTTATTTAACTTTTTCGGGCTTCACAAAAGAAAAAAACAAGGCGCAGCATTCAAAATGAAATTGGCAAAAGGGGAGCAGCCAGGGTTTGAAGAAGGAGCCTCACTCCAAGGCATGTAGCACTACGTTAGCACCTCTCACTGAGCGCTACACATGATGAGGAAATTGGCTCAAAAAGGAATCGGTCAGGGCTCGAAGAGGGAAACAAAAGAAAAGCAAGGGGCGCTACGTTGCATTAGTTAACTTAGCGCTATGTATGAGTCATGGTTCGAAGGGCTTGACACAAGCAAGGGAGCGCTACGTTATTTAACTTCACTGGAGGTGCACCAACCCACCTGACCCAAGCCACCAAGCATCTCAAAACCAAATCAACCTATTTCATTGAAGCCCCAAAGCAAGCAGAACCCAATTGACATCACTTAAAGGCACATGGATCAGTAGATTAGGAATTTCATTTAATTGTAATTTGTTTTCAATTTCAATTTTCATTTTTATTTTGTAGAAAGCCTATAAAAAGGCATCTGTTCCATTTTAGAAAGAGGCTGGCTCCATTAGAGAGCAGTAGAAGTAGGAGTAGAGTAGAGAACTCTCTTTTAATTTTTCTGTTTGAATTTGAGAATTGGAAATCAGATTTGGGTTCTCTTTTCTTCTCTGCTTCATTTTCTTTCCAATGCAATTCGCTTATACACTTTCAATCTCTACAATTCTCTCTTCTGCAATTCCTTTTCTGCACTTTTACATTTTGCTTGAGCTGAGTCTGCTTTCTATGCAATTTAAATTCTCTACCTCCTTGCTAATTTCCTTTATGAAATTTTACATGAGTTTGATGTGAGCTTGATTTACATTTCTAAGCAATTTACATTTTCCTGCACCTCAATTCCCTTTTCTGTTGATGCAATTTACTTTCCTTTGTCATTTAAGATTCTGTCACTTGTTCCAAGCTTAGATTTACTGCCTCTTTAATTTCCAGCACCCAATCCCCTTTACATTTGATGCAATTTACATTTCTTGTCATTTAAGATTCTGTCAATTTACTTTTCTTGCTCTTTAAGTTTTCTAACCATTTACATTCTGCAACTTTAAATTTCCTGTCATTTACATTCTGTTGCTTCAAATTTCATCAAATTCACCAATGTTAGCTTGACTAAACTAATCATCCACTAAAGTTTCTTGATCCATCAATCCCTGTAGGATCGACCTCACTCTAAGTGAGTTTTACTACTTGATGCGACCCGGTACACTTGCCGGTGAGTTTTGGTGTGGAATCCGTTTTCCACCCATCAAGTTTTTGGTGCCGTTGCCAAGGATTCATTTAGATCAACAATGATTAAGTGGGTGAGAAGTCTAGATTAAGCATTTTCTTTGTTTTTATTTTCTGTTTTAGATTGACACCAAGGTGTTTGAGTTATTGCCTCACTAAGAAATTCTTCTCTGTGACATGAATTTCAATTTTCATTGGTATTGTGTTTTACAAAATTCAAATGGAGTTCAACTCATCTTATGATCAAAAAAATTTTATGGGATATTACCCACCATCACCAATTTCTAATGATGGCTGGGAATATCAGCAAGAAAATACAAATTCTGAGCACTCCAATCCATGGAGATTTGCTTCAGAGACACAAGATGAGCAAGAAAATCATATGGGATATTTCCCTCCACCACAAAATGATGCAAGTCGTTTTTCTAATGGTGGCTGGGAGTATAACCAAGAAATGATAAATGATCAAGAAAATCACATGAGATATTGTCCAGAACCACAAAATGATTGATGTCATTATCCTCATGGTAGCTGGGCATATCAACAAGAGTATGAACAATCAAGTGAAATGAACAATTTCCCAGAGCCAAAAAGTGACTCATATTGCTATGATACTGACATAAATTATGGCTTGAAGGGAATTTCAATGTTTCATCTTCTGTTCATCAAGGAACATCATCATTTGATTGTGCTGTCAATGCATACATGGAAAATTGTTCCCCAATGCCACAAGATGATTCATACTGTGATGAATTCAACAATTCTTCAAGTTGTGCTTGGGAGAATCAAAATCAGAAAGCATTTGACAATTCATATTCCACTTATCAAGAGCTATCATCAATTGAGGAAACCTTCAATTCATGCATGGAAAGCTCTCAAACCTCACCTCCTAGTTTTTCATCTGAAAATTCTTCATCACTTAACTATCCCTTGACACAAAATCTCTTCTAAAACTCACAGTCCACACAAACTTTCATGAACTAAAGCCTTTCAAGGCTTGAAACCATGCTTGAAAGATATGAAAGGGAGGCACAGATATCCTGGAATGACCGAGAGAACTCCCTCAAAAACATGAAAGTGCTGCTAAATCAAATGTTAAGTGTGCAGGAGGAAGTGGAAATGCAAGATGAAGAGGTCCCTGTGTCAAGCAAACTTTCGATGAAGAATGAGGTGGTGGAGGTATTTGAACCTGAAGCTGCATACTCACAGAAGCCACTTGAGATGACAAAAGAACATGAAAACTCACAACCTCCACAAACTTTCCTGAACCAAAAATTCTCAACACTTGAATCCATGATTGAAAGATATGAAGAGGAGATGAAGAAATCTTGGAAAGAACAACAAACCTCCTCCATGAAAGTGCTATTAAGTCAAATGTTGAGTGCAAAGGAAGGAGTGGAGGAGCAAGAAAGTGAGGAAGACACTCAAGAGAAGTCACACTCAATTGAAGCAGAGAAGTCATAGAGGAAGGGCTCATGGAACTACCAATTCAAAGGGCTCTTGATGAAGAAAACATTCCAACAATCACACAGCAACCAAGTCTTGAATCCAAAGAAGTGAAGGCAACTAATAAGAGCACCAATCCTATCCCTAATCCAGCAAGCAAGCTCAATCAAGCCATTAACAAAAGAAAGCTTGCTAAGAAGAGACCAAGACAGGGGGCAATAGCTGAATCCTCTCCCCCCTTGAGGTTATTCCTCTTAACAAACTGGAAGAAGAGGAAGAAAGTGAAGAACATGTCAACCGTAGGTAATATTTCTTTTCTTTGCTTTGTTTACTTTCTCTGTCTGCTTTGTTTAAATTTCAATAAATTGGCATATAGTTACATTCTAAGTTTGGTTTTGCCCTGCAACAATTTGTTTTCAATCTTTCTTGATGATTGCATCAAAAATGAAAGTGTCACACTAAGATTCTAAGTTCGGTGTGCCACTTAATTCTCTGTGCAATTCATTGAGCAACACCACTTGTCTGCATAATCATAATGCCCTTTGCAGTGTTATATTTCTTTTAGTTAGACAATTTTAGTTTTCTCTTTGTTTTAGTCATTCCCTTGTTTTTAATGCTTTCTTCTATTTGACTGTTTTTATTAATACATCACCAAGAGATCCTTATTCATGATAGATTCTTGGCTTGGTGATTGTACTTAGCATATAACAGTTTCATTTGCTTAGTTTTTAATTCAAATAAATTGACATATGATTGCATTCTAAGTTTGGTGTTGCTATGCAACAAAATTTGCTTTCAATCTTTACTTGATACTTGCATCAATTCCAAGTGAAAGTGTCACACTAAGTTGGTGTGCCACTTATTTTCTTTATGCAATGTATCATGCACACCCTCTATGTTTGCAATCACAATGTCTCTGTTTCCTATGCCTTAATTGTTATCCTTAATTTTGCTTGCTTAAAATACATGTACTACTAACATTTCATTGTGTAAGACATTCATGATCCATCTTAGCCCCATAGCCATTGTTCTAATTGTTGCTTGAGGATGAGCAAGCATTCTGAGTTGGCAAGGGAAAGGGAAGAATAAGAGGAAAATGACAACAATAGAGAAGATGAATTACAAGGTTGTAAAGTTCCTTTTCCTCTCATTTGTTTCCAGCACTTTAAATTGCATGATTGTCTTTATCTTCTCTGTTTACATGTGTGTATGAATAAGCTTAGCCTGAATTCTGATTTGTAACATGTTGCTATGCCATTATAACTACCAACTTGAGTTTTGTAAAGTTCAAAGCAATAAAGCATCATGATCATAAACAAACAAGGAATTTAAGAAGAATTTAGCATGTGCATACAAGTATTGGAAGGCTAGTATGGTTAATTGTTGCTCAATTGCATTTGAATATATTTAATTGAAGTTTTCATCTAGGACATTTTGTGAAATCTTTGGAAATCATGAAAACCTTGAAGAAACAATTGCAAATTAAGGCAAGAAAAGAAAAAGGGAAAGAATGAGAAAGTTGAAGGCTCTGAGTACCAATGACAATTCATTTGTTAAGTACTTGTGGTGTTTATGTATCAAGAAAAAAGCTTGAAAACAAAACACTTAGAAGTCAAGGCTAGGCTCAAGTGTAAAGCACTCCCTCAAAGCTCAAGGTTCTGAGCATCAATGATTAGAGAGTTAAGAAAAGAAACAAATGAGCTTAATGAAGTCTTCTAATTCAATGCTTGTGGTGCTTATGTATCAAGTGGTAATACTTGAAAACAAAGCATTTAGAATCGTAGCTTTGTTATCAACTCATGGGGCAAAGCACCCGAAAGGAGAAGCTAATAAGAAAATCAAAAGCTTGTTTCAAGGAAGAAATATAAGAAAAAGATTTCATAAATTGAGCTAGATAGAAGCATCAATCATTTACATTTCTTTTATGATTGTAGCATGCATAGAAAACTAGCTAATGACCCGATTGTCCCCAAGGGTGTATTGGTAAAGATTTTCTTCAATAAAATTGCGTTGCAAGTATAGCTCTACCAACAACAATCCTCGGGTGTGAAATTTAGAAGAGGGATTTGGTTGTCACAAGTTCAACCCCAATAGAAATAACCGAAGTATTCAAACCTCGGGTTGTCTCACAAGAAATGGGCAAACATATGCTTCAACATTAGTTAGAAATCCGGGGTTGTGAGTTATGAGCATGAAAATAAATGGGAATCTTAACAAGCAAGTAATCTTAAATTGCAACAAACTAATTCAATTAACTAAGCAAAACATGAGAAATTCTAATGAATAAATAACATTCCACTTAATTCTATTATAAACCAAACAAGTAACTATAACTAAAGCAAATAATTGAGAAAGTTGGTTTTCAAATATGAATAATAAAAGCAACTCTTGGCTAGGCATGGGAATTGGGATCACCATCCTTGTCTAACAACCATATCTTGACAATTATAAGGAACCAAGCTCATTAAGTCTACCCTCAAAGTCTTAAGTACGTGATATCTACTCCTAGACTTGAAGTACGTCAAATGGCTTTGATCATATCAACCCATAAGTCCCAACCTACCTACTAATTAGATTAGTAGTGGGTTGGTGTCAATGAGTATCAAATTGACCACCAAAGACTCCCAAATCATCAAATCCATTAGACCCAATGACTCAAGTTTACCCAATTCCCTTGACCTAGGCCAAGAGTAAAGTAGACTACTCCATAATCAAAGTAAACAATTCATCGAACACATGGTAAGCATTAACAGAAGACATGTTTAAAATAGCAATTAAATTGGAATCTACAAATACCCACTAACAATTATCAACATACAATCATCAAAACAACAAGACTAAACATAGAAATCATCAATGTATCATCAACAAGTCAAGAATCACAACATTCATGAAATGGGTATAAAATGACAAGTAACAAGGATCCATAAACTATCACAAGATATAAGCAAAATTGTAGAGAGGAATTCAAATTGAACAATTAAAACTAGCAATTAACAAGATCCAATTCATAAATCAACAAGGGAAGATCAAATTAAAACTAGATCTAGAGAGGAACAAGGGTTTCTCTCTCTAGAATCATCCAAGAACCAAAAACTAGCTAAAAATTATGTCCTAGTGTAAAATGATTGATCCCCCCTTTCCCCCTAGCATCCTTGGGTCTTTTCCATACAGAAACAGCTTGGAATTGGGCCTCATGAGCCTCAAAAATTGCCAGGCACGATTTCCTTTAATGAGGTCACGTGCAGCTTCCCACGCGTGCGCGCCATGCGTGCGTGCGCGCCGATTGCTTTTGTGATCCCCGCGTGCGCGCCAAGCGTGCGTGCGCGTTGATAGGAATCTTCTGATCCGTACGGATGCGTCCATCCTTGCGCGCCGCTTCCAGCCAACCTCATCCACGCGTGTGCGTGGAGGGCGCGGGCGCGCCGATGCTGCTTTTTCCAAGATCTCAATTCTTCATGTTCCTTTCTTTTTGTACATGCTTTCTCCCTCTCTTCTAAGTCATTCCTACCCTATAACTCCTAAAATTACTCAACAAATACATCACGGCATCGAATGGCAATAGAAGAGAATTAAAATATGGCAGTTTTAAGGCAAAATAAGCATGTTTTCCATCATGGAGCAATATTGGGAAGTGAACACAAAACCATGTATTTCTTGCGAATAAGTGTGAGAAATGTTGATAAAATCCTCCAAAATAAGCACAAGATAAACCACAAAATTGGGGTTTATCAAATCTCCCCACACTTAAACCAAGCATGTCCTCATGCTTAAAATAAAAAGACCAAAGATCATGATGAGAAAGGGTTTATGAAATGTAAACTACCTAAGTGGATGCATGCAACTAATGTAAAATCATCTACCTACTTGGTCAAGAGTGAATCTATCCTCCAAGAATACGTGTGTGCATATAGGGTGAAAATAGTATGTAATTCATGAATCCTACCAAATTGAATATCACTAAGGAGTGCATATGACTTGCTTAGCAAACGCTTGTGAAAGCCGGGAACAAGCATTGAGCATCGAACCCTCACTGGAAGTGTATCCGCTCTATTCGCTCAAGTGTATAGGGTTCGTCACTCAATCTTCTCCTAATCATGCTTTCCAAGATTTGTCTTTCATCTAACAATCAACAATTACTCAATGCATGCTTACAGGTGTCATGAGGTCTTATTCATGGGTTGTAACGGGGCTAGGGTAAAGGTAAGGATGTATATGGCCAAGTGGGCTTAAAATTTGAGTCCTTGATCAACCTAGGATCCACTAGACACATAGAACAACCTATACAACTACAATACATTACCTAGCTACCCTTAAGTTTTACTCTTTTTGCATACTCATGCATTCTTTTCAATTCACACCCATATGCATTGTTTTTTTTTTTGTTGCTTTATCTTGGGGCATCTTTGTCCCCTTTCATTGCTTTCTCTCTTTTCTTTTCTCTTCTCTTTTTTTTTTATTATTATCCCCTTTTCTTGGGGTTTTTTTGTGAACAAAAGTTTCAATGCATACAGTTTAATCATTCAACACATGAGTATGTTCCCAAATTCTAGAACTTTCAATTACACTACAATTACACACCTATATATCTACCCGAATTTCCCAAGTATACCCTCCTATTTGAATGATACACATCCTAACTTACCTAAGCTAATCAAGGATTCAAATTTAGGGACATTCACGGTTTTTCACTTAGAGTTGTTGATGTGCTCTTTTCAAGAACAAAGAGGGTTCATCATAGGCTCAAAATGGGTTAGCAATGGTAGATGAAAGGGTTAAGGCCATTTGAGAAAAGTGACTATTGAAACGATGGCTACAATCATGTAAATGCATTCATACACAAAGCAATGGACATATAGAATCAGACAAAGCAAGGATCGCAATCATAGAGAGAGATATACACACAAGAATGGAAATAATGGTTAGAAGATGTAACCATGCAATAGGCTCAAAACTTTCATGCTTGTGTTCTTAGCTCAATCACTATGTTCCAAATACATTCTTAAAGCAAGTTCACTGTAAAAAAATTTTAGAATTTTGGTAGGTCACCCAAAACACAATTTCTTGAAAAGAAAGTTATTGTTTTGACCAAGTAACTCTATAGAAACTAACTATCATGCAAATGGTATTTACAAGAAAAACTAACTACACATGCAATATACTAACTTCTAAGCAAAAGATAAATCCATGGGTATTGAAGGGAAGAGATTGTTACCCATGGAGATCGGTCGAACGACCTCCCCACACTTTAGAAATTAGCACGGTCCTCCGTGCTACGAATAATACGCAAGGGACGGTTGGGACCGGAACCTTCACCATCCCCTTCATCAGAGCTCCCATCACTTGGGTTTGAGTTGGATGTGAATATTTCGGGTTCCTCCATGCTAGGGGTAACACAACCCAGAAGCTTCTTGATGTAAGTGTATCGGCGGTGGTTGTGCCGCTCATATCTATCAAGCTTCCGGTGAAGATCTTCTATCCTTTGATGTGTGGATCTCAGTGGTGGTGATGATGAGCTAGAAGGAAAAAGAAGTGGCGGGGCCATGTCGAGGCTTGGTTTGTTCATGGGAAGGTGTAGGTATTTTCCGCTTGGAACTACATCGCCCTTAGCTGGAACTACAATCTTTTTATCCATGGCTTCCCAAGAAACATCCGCAGCAGCAACTAAGTTAGATACCAATGCTGGAAATGGCAAATTACCCCGGTCGTGAACTTGACTGATGCGGACAGAAATTGGCGAATTAAAAATTGTTAAAATATATACGTTGCAAGTATAGTTCTTAATTCACAAGAAATCCGCCTATCAATTTAGAAAGGTGTCACAGAAAATTGAAATTTAAAATACTAGGAGTATGAATCCCAGGTCGTCTCCCAACGAGTTACAGAAACGTGTGCTATTTTATTAATCAGAGGTTTTCAAAAAGGTTTGAATTGGGCAAACAGGAAATTAAATTGGTGAATTTGAATAATGTAAATAAAAGCCTTGACTGGGAATTGATTAGTTGGAATCCCTATTATTGTTGGAATGCTCTCAGGATTAATTGACAATTGAAGGTTGTCCTGTTTAGTTATCCTTCACTAGGTAAAGGAAAGTCAAACAAGTTAGAATGCTACGTCCCTTCACAAGTTGCAATCCACTTAATTAAAAGGGATTGGTGTTAGTGATTAGGAGGCAATCCAACCATAAACCCAATTATAATTTTTCTTTCAAGCCTTCCAACTCAAGGGTTTCTTTCAATCAATTCCCCATCAAGTTAGGGAACTACTCACTCATTGTAAAGGTAAAATTCATAGCATGTGAAAAGGAATTAAAGAAAGATATTGTGAATAAAAATTAAAATAATCAATAAAAAATAAAAGTGATCCTTGTATTAAATAATCCTAAGAATATTCCAATGGTAAAATTAAACAAAGCAAAGAACATGGAAGAGTGAAGCCAAGTAAAGAAAACGAACTAGAATGACGAAGTCTTGATGAGGTAATAACTCTTCTCAGTGTTCCAATGCCAAAAAGGTAAGTGAAAATTAAATCCTAAGAACTATGAATGTGTAGAGAAAAAATCTAGAGGAGGAGTAAAACTAGATCTAAAACTAAAACTGTGTAGAATGAATATTGTGTCTAGTTTCTGCATGTTCTCTGGCTCTAGTCTGCTATTCTGGGCCGAAAACTGGGTCAAAATAGGGACTAAAATCGCCCCCAGCGAATCCTGCAGATTATGCAGATCGCGCATGTCACGCGATCGCGTCATCCATGCGGACGCGTCATTCGCGCTTTTTCTCACCACGCGTTCGCGTCGTTCACGCTTCCGCGTCGCTTGTGCTTTTCCAATCCGCGCGATCGCGTGAGCCATGCGGCCGCGTCATTGCGATTTCTCCTCTTTTGCGCGGTCGCATGAGCCATGCGGCCGCGTCATTTCTCGCTGGTTATCTCCTCAATTTCTTGTGTTCCTTCCATTTTTGCTAGCTTCCTTTCCAATCTCCAACTCATTCATGCCCTATAAAGCCTGAAACGCTTAACACACAGATCACGGCATCGAATGGAATAAAGGAGAATAAAAATGCATAATTAAAAGTCTCTAGGAAGCAGTTTTCAATTATGTAATAATTTTAGGAAGGAAATATAAATGCATGCTAAATTAATGAATAAGTGGGTAAGAATCATGATAAAACCATACAATTGAACACAATATAAACCATAAAGTAGTGGTTTATCAACCTCCCCACACTTAAACATTAGCATGTCCTCATGCTTAATTAAAGGAGATGAAGTAAATAAGTATGAATATGCAGAACCTCATGCAATGCAATGCAATCCTATATATATGAATGCAACTATATTATTCTTGTCTACTTGATCAAAAGTAAATAAGCTCTTCAAAACAATTACAAATCGAATTCCACTAATTCTATCATTATACAGTAAGACAGATAAAAGTGCAAGAAGATAGCTTATGAAAGCAGGGAACATGGAAATTCAAGCATTGAACCCTCACTGATGATGTATGTACGCTCTAATCTCTCTGGTGTATAGGGTAATCACTCTATCCTTCTCTAATCATGCTCTCTAACTTTTGTTCTTCTCTTAACCAATCAACAACAGTTAATATACCAATGCAAACATCATGAAGTCTTTTCAAGGTTGTAATGGGGCCAAGGTAGGTAGGGATACATGTATGGTCAAGTGAGTTTATAAATTGAATCTTTAATTAACCCAAGCTTCAACCCAACCTATATAACTTGCATAACCTTAGAATTCATACCTAGCTACCCAGAATTCCCCTTTTACATTCCATACTCATGTATCAACTTTTTATTTTAATTTTTTTATCATATATGCATTGATCTTTGAATTCTCAATTCAGCATTAGGGTAATTTTGTCCCCTTATTCATTTATTTATAAATTTTTTTTATATATAGAAGCAAAAATAAACATAGCTTATCAATGCACATAGATTTTTAATTCTTATAGTTTCACATGAGTAGGTATCCAAATTCCCATTAAATTATCATGACACATTCCCTTAATAACTTTTGTTTCCACAAGTTTCCATACTTAACTAGAACACACAATTCTATCTTAAGCTAACCAAAGATTCAATTTGGGATATACAATTATTTTTCCGCTTAAGGCTAGTAATGTGGTGAAATATAGAACAAATGGGATTTAAAGGCTCAAAGTGGTTAACAAAGGTAATTGAAAAGGGTAGGCTTAATTTGGATAAGTGAGTTTAAACAAAAGATGGCCTCAATCATATGCAAGCATACGAATATAATAAATATTGGACATATAAGATAAAACAAATTATAAATTACAATCATAGAGAACTAAACACACAAGAATAAAATAATTATGGTTAAATAATGTAACCATGCATAAAGGCTCAAATCTTCACAGGTTGTGTGTTCTTTATCTCAAACATCATGTTCCAAATACAACTTCAAGCAAATTTATCATAAAAATGTGAAAAATTAGTGAAATTTTGTTCCAAAGATAGAGTCTTAGAAGAAACTTATTGTCTTTTCAATCAAGTAGAGCATGCATGCAACTAACCTATTACTATGCAATTTGTCCTATTCTATAAAAGAAAGAAAAACTAACTAAAATATCCTAATTTATTGGTGCTAGGGAAGAGAGATTACCTCCGGAAGTCAAGTACTGACCGACCTCCCCACACTTAAGGCTTTGCACCGTCCTCGGTGCCATCTGTCAGGAACAGGGGTGGGCTGGTAGCAGTATCTCCACAGTCGGGACCGTCATGGCTCCCTGTGCTAGTAAAAGAAGTGGAGTCCGGGGTGTCTGAGTCCTTGAAGTGTCCCTTGAGTAGCTCCTTGAGGTGTTTGAATCGGCGCTCGTTACGGCGCTCTCTTAACTTTGCTTTCTGTTCTTGCCGATCCAATCTTCTGATTATCTGCTGGAGCAGTTCATCAGTTGTAGGTGCTTGTGGTGGTGAAGAAGGGATATCTTCAACCAGAGCAGTGGGAAGGCTTGTAGTGGCTACTGAAAGTCTGAGGTATTTCCCATTAGGGACATACTGATCATCCCGTGGGAGCATGACTTTGGTGTCTCCAGCTCTGTAGGAGACTCCGGCGGCTGAGACAAGATCTGAGACCAAGGCGAGAAAAGGTAAGTTGCCCGCAATTTGTACGTGTCCCATGGCATTCCGGATATGTCTTGGTAGATTCAGAGGCTAGTTTGTAAGGATGCACCATAGTAGAATGGCCATGTCCGCAATGAAAGAAGACTCGTGAGTGCTTGGGAAGACGTAATGGGACATGATCTGTGCCCATATGCGAGCCTCCAAGGTAAGTGCTGAAGCCAATATACCCTTAGGGCGGGTACGATGGTATCCGTAGATCTAACGGCTGCCAGGTAGTGCGATAACTCTGAGAACAGCTTCCCAATCAAATTGGTACATCTGGCACTTGAGTGCAGCTTCTTGAAAGGCATCCAATCCTTCTAGAATAGGGGGAAGACTCAAAGCTTGTTGAATAGCCTCTTTTATAATGGGGACTTACTTTTGACGGACAAAGACAGATTGCAGGGTCGGCAGGTAGAAGTTAGAGTAGAACTCGACTACCCAAGAAAGATTGACCTGCTTCTGTTGTCTCTGTAGGAAACCCCATTGTCTTCGTTCAATTTGCGGCTCAACAAAAGTGGCAATATTGGGTGGGAGGATAAGAAGGTGTTCGTTGTTGTAACTCTTTTCAGCTAGAATAGGGAACATCTGCTCACAGTAGCGATTTGGAAATCGCGCAGTGTCCCTTGTTGGAAAGGCTTTCTCTTTTTCATCAACCTTGATGATCCTCTTAACTCTTTTTGTTGAGGGCCTGACTGCAATTGAAGAAGGCTCTGCCACTAGTGCTCTTTTAGTTCCTCTTCTTGCTGGAGGTTTGGGAGTAGCTTTCTCTTTTCCTTTCTTGGTGGCCATCCTGAAAAGGGAAGAGAGAGTAAATTGAATTCAAAGAGATATATAGCAATGAAGAGAACGAAAAAGGATGGTTATAAATGCACATTAAAAGGTAAATGATGTTAACACACGCTCATGAGTACACGTGAAGGATCATTAATGGAAAATAGTTAGTGCATATGATGACAAGTGAATGCAAGGTGTTTATTGGCATGCCGGCAAAGGGCATGAGTAGCATAGGCTAAGCATCACTTTTTAGAAAACCATCACGTTTGTATTGACAATTAAATTCAATTAATATAATGGTAAAGGGAATTTGTGAAAAGCAAGCATTGAATAGTAAAATAACATAGAGAAGTGCATAATGCCATATGGGCTTTTTCACGAACACATAGCGTGCATGGTAAATAAGGTATAGAAAGGATTAAAGTTAACATGCAAGCAACCCTTTAAAGAAAATAATATATAATTGCCAAACAATTTGCAATAATCCACAAGCATATAATGAAGAATAATGACTCAAATAAAATTCCAACACCATGTAAAAAGGGAAGAAGAAGAAAGAAAATATGAATAATGAAAAGAAAAAGAAAAGAAAAGAAAATAACATGTAAAATAAGAAGAATGATAGAAAAGAGAAGGATGAAGAAGAAAATAAAACCTTGGTAATGGAGGTGAGAGAGATATGATGCGCATAAACTTGTTATGCTACGATTTAGGAAATTGCACGATCGGCAAAATTCCTTCCGGCAAGTGCACCGGTTATCGTCAAGTAAAAACTCACAATAGAGTGAGGTCGAAACCCACAAGGATTGGTTGAGTGAGCAATTCGGATTAGAAGTCCTGGAGGAGAAAACTTGGTCGAACACGTTTAAGCTTCAGTTTAAGGTTAAACTGAAGCTTAAACGTGGAAATGAAGAAAGCAACCCTGGAGGGGAGAAATAGTCGAACACGTTTAAGCTCCAGTTTAAGGTTAAACTGGAGCTCAAACGTGGAAATGCTCTTGGTGCCTTTCTTACTTCTGGCGTTTAACCTCCAGTTTAAGGTTAAACTGGAGGTTAAACGTGGAAATGCTTCTTTGGTGAGATTTTGTGTCGAACACGTTTAAGCTCCAGTTTAAGGTTAAACTAGAGCTTAAACGTGGAAATGCTCCCTTGGTGAAATTCTCATTCTGGCGTTTAACTTCCAGTTTAAGGTTAAACTGGAGGTTAAACGCCAGTTCCAGCATTTCTTAGCCTTCATGATTCTGGCGTTTAAGCTCCAGTTTAGGCTTAAACTAAGATTATCACTTTTTCATTGCATCCATCAAACACTGCTATGGCCTCTTGTTATTCTTATGTCCTTGGCACTTTTCTCTTCATTGCTTCTCTTTTCTTTTTCTTAGAGCTCCTTTGCTCCTTGTTTGCTTAGTGTCATGTGTTGCACAAGCCTTTGGCATTTTCTTTTTCTTATCAATGCACTACACATATTCACTCCAGGCATTTTAGTTCACATTTCTTCTTGTTTCTTTTGGTTATCATTCAAGACTTTGCTGGCATAATAAATCACATGTACCAAATTGTTTTTCCTTTGTCCTAACACTGCCCCAATAGCAAGGTCTGATGCATCACACATCAGTTCAAAAGGTAAGTTCCAATCAGGTGGGGCAATGATAGGTGCAGAGGAAAGTTTTTGCTTCAAAAGTTCATAGGCTAGCATGAAATTTTTATCAAATACAAAGGGTGTATCAGAGACAAGCAAGTTACTCAAAGGTTTGGCTATTTTAGAAAAGTCTCTAATAAACCTTCTGTAAAAGCCAGCGTGTCCCAAAAAACTCCTAACTGCCTTGACATTACTCGGTGGAGGTAGTTTTCCAATGAGTTCCACCTTAGCTCTGTCCACCTCAATCCCTCTATTAGAGATTTTGTGGCCAAGGACTATTCCTTCTGTGACCATGAAATGACACTTTTCCCAGTTTAATACTAGGTTGGTCTCTTGGCATCTCTTAAGCACCAAGGCAAGGTGGTGTAGGCAGCTAGGAAAAGAATCTCCAAACACAGAAAAATCATCCATGAAAACTTCAATAAATTTTTCAATCATATCCGAAAAGATGGACAGCATGCATCTTTGGAAAGTGGCAGGTGCATTGCACAATCCAAAGAGCATGCGTCTATAAGAAAAAACTCCATATGGACAAACAAATGATGTTTTCTCTTGATCTTGAATGATGGCACTGCATTCTTCAGTTAACAACACAGTTTCCTCATTTCTCCAGCTTCTCTTCTTGGTCATTAATTCCTTTAAGAATTTTGCATAGAGTGGCATTTGCTCTATTGCCTCAGCAAACGGAATGTTGATTTGAAGCTTCTTGAAAATCTCCAAGAATCTGGAGAATTGGCCATCATTTTCACTTTTCATCAAACGTTGAGGATATGGTGCTTTAGGTGTATAAGGCTTCAGGACCTCTTTTTCTTTTTCTTTTGTTGCAGACGGTGTAAAAGATTGTCCTTGTTCCTTGTCTCTCACATTTTCCTTTGCTTCATTCTCTGTGGTTTCCTTTGAGATCTCCTTTAGATTCTTTCCACTTCTGAGGGTTATGGCCTTACATTCTTCCCTTGCAATAGCCTTGGCAGCATGAGAAACACTTGGCCCAGGGGTTTGCTTAGATAAATACACAATTTGATTTTCTAGCTTCTGGATGGCAGCTCCTTGGTTTTGCAGGTTAGAGTTTACTTCTTCCTTAAAGGCTTTCAATTCGGTTATGTCTTGACTCATGGTTGCTAGCATTCCTTCTATCCTGTTTAATTGATCTTGAAATTGTTGGTTCGGGGAGCTTCCTCAAAATTGTCCTCAGATTCTCCTTCAGATTCCTCTTCTCTCAGTACTCTCTTCCCTCTTGCTTCCCTTCTAAGTCTATGAAGGGTCCTCTCTGGTTCGGTATATGGAGGAGTTGATGTTTCTCCTCTCCTACCTGTCATACAAGAACACAGCACAGGCAACAAACAATTGAAATACTCTTGGTTAATGGAAGAGTATGGTTAGAGTAGTTGAGGAATTAATTCAAATAGTTAGTGAGTCAGTGAGTTAGTTGCTTGAATTTAAAGGCATAAAGAAAGAAAGCATGTAACGGAGTGCAGACATTAAAATTCAACAAGTAACTTGAACTGAATTAACAAAGCAAGAAAAATGCTCAATCTAGTTGACTTCCAATTTGAGAATTGTCAATCGAAAACCAATCCCCGGCAACGGCGCCATAAACTTGATGCGCATAAACTTGTTATGCTACGATTTAGGAAATTGCACGATCGGCAAAATTCCTTCCGGCAAGTGCACCGGTTATCGTCAAGTAAAAACTCACAATAGAGTGAGGTCGAATCCCACAAGGATTGGTTGAGTGAGCAATTCGGATTAGAAGTATGTTCTAGTTGAGCGGAATCAAGATTTAGATGAGAATTGCGGAATGTAAAATAGCATGAATTAAAGAGCGAGAAGCTAAATTGCTGAAATTAAAAGGGATGGGGGTGATTGCATGAATTTAATTGCAGAATGTAAAGAGAAAGTGGTAGATCAGAAATAGTGGAATTTGCATCAAAATCATACTCTTTGGATGGTTCATTGCTTTGTTATTCATTTAACCATTCTTGGTTACTTTAAGCTCAAGAAAATGCATAAAACAACTAAAACTAACAAAAAAATGCTAGTGAAACTAGCCTAAGATGCCTTGGCATCAAGATAGAGAGTGAAAGGTGAGATAGAAGGAAGAAGGGAGAAGGAAGAAATAAGGAGGGAAAAGAAAAATTAGGATTTGGAGAAGAGAAAGATATGATATTTGACAAAATTAGGAAAACCGTGCGCCGCAAGTGACGCAATCGCATGGGGCACGCGGTCGCACGTCTTGCGCTTAAGGTGATTGACACGGTCGCGTCGGCCACGCGGTCGCATGACCCAGTTTCTGCCAGTGGCGCGAGGGTTACCTCGCACTCGCACAACTCTCTGTTTAAAATCATTAAATGCCAAATTTTAGGTGACGCGATCGCATGGGGCATGCGATCGCGTGAGTGGGCAGTTTATGGGGTACGACGCGGCCGCGTGGGGCACGCGGTCGCGTGAGGGGGATTGCGCGTCCAGCGTCAGTCCAGCACCACTCTAGCACAACTTTCAGCTATGCACCCTTTCTACGTCGAAAATCAGGGCATGCGGCCGCGTGGGGCACGCGGTCGCGTGGGAGGTCATTATGCCCATACGACGTGGTCGCGTGGGCTGATTTGTGCCACTGGCACTCCTCCAGCCACGCTCCAGCATGACTCTCTGTTCGTTTTTAATTTTCTCTCATCTCCTTGCCACGCGGATGCGTCGCTGATGTGGTCGCGTCGCGTGGCACCTTTTTTTTTTTTAAAATATGCAGCTGCAGATGCACGAAAGTATTGATAAAGAGAAGAGTTATTGAATATGAAAAACTAAAAATAAAGAAAAGAACGATCATACCATGGTGGGTTGTCTCCCACCTAGCACTTTGCTTTAACGTCCGTAAGTTGGATGCTCCACTAGCTCAATCTTCTGCTATGTGGGGATCCTCCAAGAGGAAGATCTCAAGCTCCTTATTTTTCTGCATCTTCTCGCCATGGTATAGCTTCAGGCGTTGTCCATTAAATTTGATAAGTTCAAAACTTGAAGGATGACTTAGGTGATAGACTCCGTACGGTTCGGCCTTCTCTACTATGTATGGACCTTCCCATCTGGATCTCAACTTGCCTGGCATGAGCCTCAGACGAGATTTGTAAAGGAGGACTAAATCCCCAGGTTGGAACTCTTTCCTCTTGATGTGCTGATCATGTGCAGCCTTCATCTTGTATAGTCTTGAGTTCTCATAAGCTTCTAGGCGAAGGCTTTCCAGTTCTTGCAGTTGCAACTTCCTTTCAGCTCCGGCGTTCTCCATCCCCATGTTGCACTCCTTGACTACCCAAAAGGCTTTGTGCTCTACCTCAACAGGGAGATGACAAGATTTTCCATAAACTAAGCGGAACGGACTCATCCTAATGGGTGTTTTGTATGCTGTTCTGTATGCCCAGAGTGCATCTTGTAGCCTGGTGCTCCAGTCCTTTCTATGAGGTTTGACTATCTTCTGCAAGATACGCTTTATCTCTCTGTTCGACACCTCGGCTTGCCCATTGGTCTGAGGATGGTATGCTGTTGCAACCTTATAAATTATCCCATGCTTCTTCATTAGTCCTGTTAGTCTCCTGTTACAAAAATGGGTGCCTTGATCGCTCACGATTGCTCGTGGGGATCCAAAGTGACAGATAATATGGTTTCTCACAAAGGAAACAACAGTGTTAGCATCGTCAGTGCGGGTAGGAATTGCTTCCACCCATTTAGAAACGTAGTCCACAGCTAATAATATATAAAAATAACCATTAGAATTTGGAAATGGACCCATGAAGTCAATGCCCCAAACATCAAAAATTTCACAGAAAAGCATAATTTGTTGAGGCATCTCATCCCTCCTGGATATATTACCAAATTTTTGGCATGGGGGCAATATTTACAAAATTCAGCAGTGTCTCTAAAAAGAATAGGCCACCAGAATCTACAGTCCAAGATTTTTCTAGCAGTTCTTTGTGGGCCAAAATGTCCTCCACTCTCAGATGAGTGACATGCCTCTAAGATGGACTGGAATTCTGATTGAGGCACACACTGTCTAATTACCTGATCAGCGCCACATCTCCATAAATATGGGTCATCCCATATATAATATTTAGACTTGCTTTTCAGCTTGTCTCTTTGATGCTTAGAAAAGTTAGGAGGAAATGTGCGGCTAACCAGATAATTAGCTACAGGTGCATACCAGGGAGATACCTCAGATACTGCTTGCAGGTTATTAAATGGAAAATTATCATCTATAGGAGCAGAATCATCCTTAATGTACTCAAGGCGACTCAAGTGGTCTGCCACTAAATTTTGGTTACGACTCCTATCCTTTATTTCTAAATCAAATTCTTGTAATAGCAGTATCCAACGTATAAGCCTTGGTTTGGAATCCTTTTTAGATAATAGATACTTTAAAGCTGCATGGTCCGAATACACTACTACTCTAGTACCAATTAAATAAGCTCAGAATTTATCCAGAGCAAAAACAATAGCAAGAATCTCTTTCTCAGTTGCAGTATAATTGGACTGGGCAGCGTCTAAAGTCTTAGATGCATAAGCAATAACAAAAGGATCCTTACCTTCGCGCTGAGCCAACGCTGCTCCTACTGCATGGTTGGAAGCATCGCACATGATTTCAAACGGCTGGCTCCAGTCTGGTCCTCTCACAATTGGAGCTTGAGTCAGGGTGGCCTTCAGCTTATCAAACGCTTGCTTGCAATCTTCACTGAACTCAAACTCAATATCCTTCTGTAGTAATCTGGATAAGGGAAGTGCTACCTTACTAAAGTCCTTAATAAATCTCCTATAAAAATCTGCATGGCCAAGGAACGAACGGACTTCCCTCGCAGAAGAGGGGTAAGGTAAACTAGAAATAACACTCACCTTTGCTGGGTCTACAGAAATGCCATTATTAGATACCACATGTCCTAATACAATCCCTTGTTTTACCATAAAATGACATTTTTCAAAATTCAATACAGGATTTGTATTAACACATCTATCTAATACTCTAGATAATCCATCTAAGCAAAGGCTAAAAGAATCACCATAAACGCTAAAATCATCCATAAAAACCTCCATAAAGTCCTCAATAAGATCAGAGAAAAGACTCATCATACACCTTTGGAAAGTAGCTGGTGCATTGCACAAGCCAAAGGGCATTCTCTTGTAAGCATAAGTCCCAAAAGGACATGTAAAAGTGATCTTTTCCTGGTCCTCAGGAGCTATATGAATCTGGAAATAACCTGTGTAACCATCTAAAAAGCAATAATGTAATTTACCTGACAGGCGATCTAGCATTTGATCAATGAATGGAAGTGGGTAGTGATCCTTACGGGTAGCTTGGTTGAGACGCCTGTAATCAATGCAGACTCTCCAAGCATTCTGAACTCTAGTTGCTATGAGCTCTCCATGCTCATTCTTCACTGTAGTGACTCTAGACTTCTTGGGCACCACTTTTACTGGGCTAACCCATTCACTGTCTGACATGGGATAGATGATACCTGCCTCCAATAGTCTGGTCACTTCCTTTTTGACAACTTCCAAGATAGTGGAATTTAATCTTCTTTGGGGTTGACGGACAGGTCTTGCTCCCTCTTCTAAAAATATTCTGTGCTCACATACTTGAGGGTTGATGCCTACTATGTCTGCCAAACTCCACCCAATTGCTTTCTTGTGCCTCCTCAGTACATCAAGTAACTGCTCTTCTTGTTGGAAAGTGAGTTCCCTTGCAATGATAACGGGGAACTTCTGCTCATCTTCAAGATAAGCATAGTTGAGATGTGGAGGAAGAGGTTTCAGTTCTAACTTCTGATCATGGGTAGGCTCTGGATTGTCTGGAGCTTGTGAAAATGCTGAGGAGCCCTCATTGTCAGTCAAGAGGGTCCCCACACTTGGACCTTGTCCAATGTGCCTTTCTTCTAACTCTTCCTTGTGGACTTCAGCTACAGTTTCATCTATGACATCACACTGGAAGATGGAATGATCTTCTGGAGGGTTGTTTATGACTCCATTCAGATTGAAGATTACTATGCGGCCATCTATTTCAAAGGAGTATGTTCCTGAAAAAGCATCAAATTTGAATTTTGATGTCTTCAGGAATGGTCTTCCAAGTAGGATTGATGATGGCTTATCTTAGTCATTATGGGGCATCTCCAAGATATAAAAGTCAGTAGGGAATGTAAGCCCTTTAATGTTCACCAAAACATCTTCAGCAACTCCAGCCACTGTAATAATGCTTTTATCTGCTAACACAAAACGAGCTGCCGACCTTTTTAAGGGAGGGAGCCTCAAAATATCATATATAGACAATGGCATTATACTAATACACGCTCCTAAATCACACATACAATCATAAATTACTACTCCACCAATAGTACAACTAACTATACAAGGACCTGGGTCACTACACTTCTCAGGTAATCCTCCCATTAAAGCAGATATGGAACTACCTAAAGGAATAGTTTCTAATTCATGAATTTCGTCCTTATATATACATAAATCTTTTAGAAACTTTGCATATTTAGGTACTTGTTGAATAACATCAAAAAGAGGAACGGTTACCTCAACCTTTTTGAATATTTTTACCATTTTGGGATCGGGTTCCAGCTGCTTCCTGGGCTTCCTTGCAAGTTGTGGAAATGGAATGGGAGTGGTTTTTTCTGCAGTGTCTGCGCCTCTTGGTGCTTCCTCCTATGGTTGGGTTTCTTCTTTTTCAGTTATGTCTTGTATGTTCTCTTCCTCTTCAACATCTTCTATTTCTACGACCTCTTCAGCTGAGGCGTGTTCTGGTAAGCTTGGTTCCTCCTGATTCCTCTCCTACAGTGTGGTTCCGGACCTTAGGGTGATGGCATTAATGCCCCCCTTCGGATTGGGTAATGGTTGAGAGGGAATTCCAGTGGAACTTGAAGGTTGGTTATTGGAATTTTGCATTGATCCAATCTGTGAGACAAGAGCTTGCAAAGTAGCGGTCAGACCATTCAGACTGGCATTAATGTTATTTTCCATGGTCTGTTGACTTTGCTCAAAAAATTTTAGTAGCTCTTCATTAGGAGATGAAGAAGGATGAGTGAATTGAGAGGTCTACTGTTGGGTATTCTGTGGTCCTTGGGACTGCCTCAGGTGAGGTGCTCTGTAAGGTTGGTTCTGCTGCCTGTTGTTGTTATTATTCCACCTCCGATTTTCCTGATTATCTCTGCCTCCTCTGTTATTGTTGTCCCTCCAATTCTGGTTAGAATTGTCCTGCCATCCATGGTTATTATTTCCACCTTGATTGTACCCTTGGTTGGGGCGATCATAGAAGTTATGAGTGGATGCCACCATGTTGTCTTCCTGTTGGAGTTGCGGGCATTCATCAGTATAATGGCTATAATCAGCACAAATTTCGCAAACTCTCTGTGGGACTAACTGTTGGTTTTACTGTGGTGAAGGAGGTTGAGCTTGCTGAACTTGTTGTTGATTCAATTGCATTTGCTTCAGCAAGTTGGTCATTTCACAGATACTCTGAGTCAAAGCAGCAGTCTCTCTGCTAGAGGATACTTCTGCAACGGCTTTTGAACGGCCTTGTTTCTACCTATGGTTCCAAGTAGATTCAGCTAAGTCGCTGATCAATTGCCATGCCTCATCAGTGGTCTTGTACTTCTTCATAGACCCATTGCTAGCACTTTCCAATGTGGTCTTATCTTGGGGCCTCATACCCTGTGTGATGTAGCTGAGTAACACTATCTTGTCGATCATGTGGTGGGGGCATGCTTCCAGAAGACCATTGAAGCGCTCCCAGTATTCAAAGAGAGTCTCGTTGTCATCTTGAACAATCGTGGAAATGTCTTTCCTCAGTTTATCAGTAACTTCAGATGGAAAGAATTTCTCTAAGAACTCTTTTCTGAGCGTATCCCAGTTGGATACATTTGCTAGGGGTTGAGTGTAGTACCACTCTCTTGCTTTTTCCTCAAGAGAAAACGGGAAAGCTTTCAGCAGAATTGAAGTTTCATCTGTACCATCTCGCCTGACAGTAGAACAGGCTGCCTGGAAATCTCTCAGGTGCTTGATAGGCTCTTGAGCTGGTAAGCCATGAAACTTGGGTATCAAATTGAGCAGTGCGGTCTTTATTTCAAAATCTGTAGCCACCGCTGGGTGATGCGCTTGAAACGGTTGCATTGTAAAATCAGGGGCTCCTTCCTCCTGGATGGTAACTCTTCTGGCTACCGCCATGTTACCTGTACGTAAATCAACCGAATCAGTAGAACGGGGGCTGGTTTCTTCCTCAGATGGCATTTCAAATCCGCCCTCAGAGAGGACTAATCGACGCCGAGCTCGCCTTATTCGTGAGATAGTTCTTTCAATCTCAGGATCGAATACTGGCAAGCGTGGATCATGAAGTGAACGCATCATCTAGCGAAAGAAACATGCAGCTCATAGTAGCAAAATAAAATAAAAATACAAATAAATAAATTCTAATTAATAACTTTAGCACTCTATTGCAACTCCCCGGCAACGGTGCCAAAAATTGATGCGGACAGAAATTGGCGAATTAAAAATTGTTAAAATATATACGTTGCAAGTATAGTTCTTAATTCGCCAGAAATCCGCCTATCAATTTAGAAAGGTGTCATAGAAAATTGAAATTTAAAATACTGGGAGTATGAATCCCAGGTCGTCTCCCAACGAGTTACAGAAAAGTGTGCTATTTTATTAATCATAGGTTTTCAAAAAGGTTTGAATTGGGCAAACAAGAAATTAAATTGGTGAATTTGAATAATGTAAATAAAAGCCTTGATTGGGAATTGATTAGTTGGCATCCCTATTATTGTTGGAATGCTCTCAGGATTAATTGACAATTGAAGGTTGTCCTGTTTAGTTATCCTTCACTAGGTAAAGGAAAGTCAAACAAGTTGGAATGCTACGTCTGTTCACAAGTTGCAAACCACTTAATTAAAAGGGATTGGTGTTAGTGATTAGGAGGCAATCCAACCATAAACCCAATTACAATTTTTCTTTCAAGCCTTCCAACTCAAGGGCTCCTTTCAATCAATTCCCCATCAAGTTAGGGAACTACTCACTCATTGTAAAGGTAAAATTCATAGAATATGAAAAGGAATTAAAGAAAGATATTGTGAATAAAAATTAAAATAATCAATAAAAAATAAAAGTGATCCTTGTATTAAATAATCCTAAGAATATTCCAATGGTAAAATTAAATAAAGCAAAGAACATGGAAGAGTGAAGCCAAGTAAAGAAAACGAACTAGAATGACGAAGTCTTGATGAGGTAATAACTCTTCTCAGTGTTCCAATGCCAAAAAGGTAAGTGAAAATTAAATCCTAAGAACTATGAATGTGTAGAGAAAAAACCTAGAGGAGGAGTAAAACTAGATCTAAAACTAAAACTGTGTAGAATGAATGTTGTGTCTGGTTTCTACATGTTCTCTTGCTCTAGTCTGCTGTTCTGGGCCGAAAACTGGGTCAAAATAGGGTCCAAAATCGTCCCAGCGAATCCTACAGATTATGCAGATCGCGCATGTCACGCGATTGCGTCATCCATGCGGACGCGTCATTCGCGCTTTTCCTCGCCACGCGTTCGCGTCGTCCACGCCTCCGCGTCCCTTGTGCTTTTCCAGTCCACGCGGTCGCGTGAGCCATGCGGCCGCGTCGTTGCGATTTCTCCTCTTTCACGCGGTCGCATGAGCCATGCGGCCACGTCATTTCTCACTGGTTATCTCCTCAATTTCTTGTGTTCTTTCCATTTTTGCTAGCTTCCTTTCCAATCTCCAACTCATTCATGCCCTATAAAGCCTAAAACGCTTAACACACAGATCACGGCATCGAATGGAATTAAGGAGAATAAAAATGCATAATTAAAAGTCTCTAAGAAGCAGTTTTCAATTATGTAATAATTTCAGGAAGGAAATATAAATGCATGTGATGCCAGGGCATTTTGGCCAGTTTTACTGACCTTTTCTTTACTGTTTCTAAGGTAGTTTCATGCATTTTCTTAGAAAATAAGCTAGTTTTGGGTAGATATTCACTTACATCTTGATTCAAGCATACATTGTGCACTTTACATGATTTCATGAGAATTTTGCATGAATTATATGACAAATTAAAGGATGCATGTCTCATGATTTGGATTAGAACTTTGATGCACTTTATTGCTTGATATCAGGACAAAGGAAGCAAGGAAGAACCACGTTAGCAGTCACGTTAGTCTAACTAACGTGACCACTAACGTGGAATGGGAGCTAGCTTGCAACGTTAATGAGAAAAGTAATCGCCAATAACGCTCTCGAAGCCATCATAACCCACGTTAAGAGACACGTTAACTAAGTTAACGTGAACTCTAACGTGGAAGAAAGAAAATGGAGCCAACGTTAGTGACACTTATCTTTGTCATTGACGTTGGACCAAGCTCATAAGTGGCCACGTTAAGAGCCACGTTAACTTAGTTAACGTGGACTCTAACGTTAAGAAGCAAAAGAGAAGCCAACGTTAGTGACATTCACCTTTGTCACTAACGTTGGCCAAGCCTCCATAAGCCACGTTAACTCCCACGTTAACTTAGTTAACGTGGACTCTAACGTGGGAAATAGGGGCACATTGGAACGTTAGTGACAAAGGTAAGTGTCACTAACGTTCTCGAGGAATTGGCACTGCTACGTTAGAAGCCACGGTAACCTAGTTAACGTGGACTCTAACGTAGGGACAAGGGAGGACTCTCCACGTTATTGTGACAGGTAAGTCCCAATAACGTGTGACAAGGACTAAGAGGCAACGTTAGTGGTCACGTTAGTGCCACTAACGTTGAAGGCAACGTGATCATATTTGGGTTAGGAACGTTAGTGAAAAAGGTGATTGTCACTAACGTTCTCGAACCCACACTTTCACTTAACGTTGACACCACTAACGTCCTGAGTCAAAGTCCCTGCATACTTCACCTTTTCTCTCTGCAAGCAAAGCTAAGCCCAATGAAAAGGATAACTGCTTCAAACTCAAGATTCAGAGGCCCATACCCAAGACTTGAAGAGCCAACTAGAAGATGAGAAGAGTAGTATATACAGGAGTAGCTTTGAATTAGTTAGGGAGTTGGAAATTCTAGGGAGCCTTTGGCATAGAACTACTCTCTGTAGTTTACTTTTTCTGCACTTCTAGTTTTACTTTCATCATGTATTCTCCATCTTGGTTTTCATTTTCCAGAGCTATGAACAACTAAACCCCTTTCATTGGGTTAGGGAGCTCTGTTGTAATTTGATGGATCAATATTAGTTTTCATTCTCCTTCTTCTATCTTTTCTCTTGATTTTACTAGAAAGCTTTCGATCTTCATCCAATTGGGTAGTTATCTTGGAAAAGAAGCTATTCATACTTGGATCTCTTCTAAACCTTAAAAGAGGAATGAAGAGATCATGCTAGAAATGCTTTCTCATGCAGGACCGAATTGGGTTTGGATGGATATGTGACTATAATCCTACCAACACTTGATTTGGGAAATGCATGTGGTATAATCAGTGACCATACTTCATCTCTTCTCATGAGCAATTGACCAAGGAATTGGCTATTGATCAAGATTTGAGAGATTGAATTACCAAGAAATTGGAATTCGATCACTTAAGATTGCCAAGGAGATCAATGAATGCATTGATTGAGAAAGAGATGAAAATGAACTTGATCTGGAGAATGCAACATCTCCTGAGCCCAATGAACTCCCCATTTCGGATCTTATCCATTCTCTTTAATTTCTGCCATTTACTTTTATGAGCAATTACCCCCATTCCTGTTTAAGATTCTGCAATTTACTTTCTGCCATTTACATTCAGCTTTTTATTTCTAGCATTTACTGTTTCTGCTATTTACTTTCCCGCCATTTAATTTTCTGCAAATCTCAAATCAAATTCTGGTTCGCTCAACTAGAACATTTCTCTAATTAAAGTTGCTTGATCAATCAATCTCTGTGGGATTCGACCTCACTCTATTGTGAGTTTTTACTTGATGACAAATTCGGTACACTTGCCGAAGAAAATTTGTTGAGAGACCAATTTTGTGCATATCAAGTTTATGGCACCGTTGCCGGAGATTGATTTTGTATCAACAATGATTAAGTTGGAGGATCACAAGATTGAGCATTTGTTATTCTGTTGATTTAAATTTCTGTTTGAGCACTTTACTTTCGGTTTCAGTAGTTTTGTATTCCCATCCCTTTAACCCCTTTATTTCAGTTGTTTACACTCTGTTTCACTCACCCACTAACTGTTTGATATATTGCATCACTCACACTAACAGTAAGGGTATGACAGGGAGGAGAAGCGGGGCTTCAACTTCCTTTGATTCTGAACCTTAGAGGACCTTCCTTAGATTAAGGAGGGAAGCAAGAGGAAAAAGAGTAGTGGGTGCTGAGGAAGAGGAAGAGTACTTTGAACCAAACATGGAGGAGAATATGGAGAACCATCATGAAGAAGAGGCTCACAACCATGGCAGAGAAGGTCTAGCAAATCATGCTGGGCAAGAGAGAAGAGTTCTGGGCTCTTACATCAATCCAAACCCAGTAAATTGTGGAAGTAGCATCCAAAAGCCAACCATACATGCCAACAACTTTGAACTAAAACCACAGCTCATCACCCTTGTTTAGAACAACTGTTCATTCGGAGGAGGCGTCCAAGAAGACCCCAATCAACATCTAACCACCTTCCTGAGGATCTGCGATACTGTGAAGTCTAATGGTGTTCATCCTGACACCTATAGACTACTTTTGTTCCCTTTCTCACTCAAGGATAAGGCATCTAAATGGCTGGAATCCTTCCCTAAGGAGAGTTTGACAACCTGGGAAGATGTGGTGAACAAATTTTTAGCCAAATTCTATCCTCCTCAAAGAATCAACAGGCTGAGAGCTAAGGTTCAAACTTTCAGGCAGTAGGATGGTGAGACTATATATGAAGCATGGGAGAGGTTTAAAGACCTAACAAGGAGGTGTCCACCAGATATGTTCAATGAATGGGTGCAGCTACACATTTTCTATGAAGGCCTTTCTTATGAATCAAAGAAAGCAGTAGACCACTCATCCGGAGGATCTTTGAACAAGAAGAAGACCATTGAGGAGGCCATAGATGTCATTGAAACTGTAGCAGAGAATGACTACTTCTATGCCTCTGAAAGAGGGAACACTAGAGGAGTGATGGAGCTAAACAATGTAGATGCTCTGCTGGCCCAAAACAAGCTCATTACCAAGCAATTAGCTGACCTCACCAAGAAGATGGAGAGGAACCGAGTAGCAGCAATCACCACCTCATCAACAACCCAAGAGGGAGTGAATGCAGAGGCAGAGAGTGAGCAGGAGCAAGCCAACTACATTGGGAATTCACCTAGACAAAATTATGACCCATACTCCAAGACCTACAACCCTGGTTGGAGGAATCACCCAAACTTTGGGTGGGGGAATCAACAAGATCAAAGCCAAGATCAGAGACGTCACAACCCCAACAAAAATGCAGCTCACCAATAATTCACACAGAGAACATATCAACACCACCATAACAACACCTCTCCACATCCATATCAAAACCAAAATAACACTCCTCATCCTTCTACCTCCAATCCCAACCTACCATCATCTGATGACAGACTCTCAAGGATTGAGAACCTGCTTGAAGGCATATGCAAAGAGATTCAAGATAACAAGGTGTTCAAGGAGGAAGTGTGAGCAAATTTTAAAAACCAGGGAGACACCATCAAGAGGTTGGAATCTCAAGTGGGGTATCTCTTTGAGCAGATTCCCAAACCTACAGATGGATTCCCAAGTGACACAGAGAAAAATCTGAGAGGTGAAATAAAGAAAGTAAGATGGGAAGATTGCAAGATGGTCACTATAAGTGGTAAAGAGACTGAGGACAAGCCAAACAGGCCGCCAGAACAACCTGGAGATACCTCAACAGAGAAGAAGGAAAAAGATCACCAAGAACCAAAAATCTCACAACAGGAGCTGCTGAGACTCTATGCACCCTTTCGCCAACTACTCAATGGTGCTGTGGAGAAGAGAATATACTCAAGATTTCTTGACTTGTTTGCATCTCTGCATGTAAACATACCATTCATCAAGACCATCCAACAAATGCCTGCATACATCAAGTATATGAAGGAACTGCTTCCCAAGAAAAGCTCACTCAAGGGAGGCCAAACTATAGTGATGAACAAGGAGTGCAGCGCTCTCATTCAACCAGAGTTGCCTACAAAAAGAAAGGACCCAGGGAGCTTTCACATCCCCTGTGCCATAGGAGAAACAATGTTTGATAAAGCACTCTGCGATTTGGGAGCAAGCATCAACTTAATGCCCTTATCCCTTATGAAGAGGCTGCAGATCAATGAGATAATGCCCACAGATGTTGTCATCAGGCTGGCTGACAAAACTCAAAAACAAGCAATAGGAGTGGTGGAAAACGTGTTGATAAAGGTTGAGAAATACTTTCTTCCCACAGACTTTGTCATATTGGACACGGAAGAGAGTCACACTCACCCAATCATATTAGGAAGACCATTCCTAGCTACAGCCAGAGCACTCATAGATGTGGAGCGAGGGGAGCTAATCTTGAGGATCCATGATGAACAGCTCACCTTCACTGTTTTCAAACACTCACAAGAAACAGATCAAGAGAATAAGGAACCAAGGAAGGATCACAGTGAGATACTGAAAGAAGAAACAAGCACTGAAGCATAACCAGCACATCTGGGAACTCCCTTGATTTATGAACAAGGCAAACAGCAACTGCCACAGCTCAAAAAAAATCAGGAGGAACCTAAACCACTAGAATCATATGAGACCAGTAACCACATTTCCTTAGAGGAGGAGGTCACAAAGAGTAAGACAACATCACAAGGAACAAAGAAGAAGGTACCAAGGAGGTCAACCCAAACTTGACAAACACTTGGTGAAATCCTTATTATGCAATATATAGTGAAGAATAAGTGGTGTTCAAAGCATGCCAAGAAAGCATGAATGCAATTCAGAGCATGCTAGTCATGGAGCCTTGAACAAAACTTTTTCATCATAGTGCTACAAACTAAGTTTGGTGTCACCCAACGTGCCACCAATGTGCATATAAGAATACACAGTTAGTTAGTTAGTTGGTGTTCATGAATAAACAATCTAGTTCTTTTTCTTTATTATTCTAGCCGTAAAGTTTAATTTCTCAATGATATTAATTTTTCTTATTTTATTTTTATAGGAAAAGGGAAAGGAGCATTGAAGGGGATTGACTGGACAATTAAATGAGGAAGGTTCGGACACCACAAAAGGAGGGTACTACACACGTGCCTCAAGGAGGGACGCATTGGAAAATGTTGCCATGCAACATTGAAAAGGATGAGACATATGGAAGGACAAGAGCAAATACTAAACCTTCAGTCCAACTGTATGAGCCAACAAGAAGAGTGGCAGAAACAACAAATGGAGCAGCAACAGGAACACTACTCCCAGCTCACTCAAGCCATCAACCAAGTGAATGAAAGGCAAGAGCGTCAAGATAAGTGCTTGCAAGAACTCAACCAGCGGCAGCTAGCTCAGATGAAAGCATTCAACGAGTTCAGTGTACTTAATGAAGGACGGCAACTACATAGGAAGGAGTTCAACATAAACACTCAAGCCAAGTTGAACTACATGTCTAGTCATATAGATCATCTACACTATGCCATCCTTACATATGATGAGGTCCAAAAAGATTTTGTAGAACAAGAAGAAAGGAAGGTGAAACAGCAGAAGGAAACATTAAAGAAGAAGATGGAAGATGCTGGCTTCTGGAAGAAGTTGATTGGAAAAGGCAAGGGAGGTGGGAGCTCAAGCGCAACAAGTAAACACAAAGAGGACGAGCAAGAGGGAGAGCATGGGCAACCTCATGAGTAAAAGGTGGTGGAGTTCCTTCTTTGGTCCATTTTTTTTCTATGCTTTAAATAAGGAAGATCTTGTATGAAATAGAACATGCTTCCATGTTAGTTTGAACCTTTTTCAATTCTGTCTTTTAAACTTTTTGTTGATTAGGGCTGTGTTTTCTAGTCTGAATGTCATTACTGCATCATTTCCTTACTTAATTGTATGCTTGTCCTTTTGAATCAAATGAAAAGAGAATGAGTGTTTTATAAAAGACCAGAGTGGAGTTCATACTATGGAGTAAGTTCCTGAGTTTGTGGTGTGGTCATAAGTTAGCTAAGTTGGTTCAACCACAAGGTGGGAAGACAACTATCTGTCATGAATCATATGCTTGAACACACCCCATGAGACTAGCTAAATAACAAGATCCGAATAAGAAAAAGGGAAAGAACAATCAAAGTTGAAGAATAAAAGAAAAATAGCAAGAAAAGAGGCTAGGCACCAAGGGTTTGAGTCTTAAGGGATGTGTCTGTGGTGTTCCTGTAACAAGGATCTGCTTGGATTACTAAGCTCTCAGGGGTGCTTTATCACCTGATAACTTGGGTTAACTAATCCGGGATTATCAGCTGAAAGTCCACTATCAAGAGCAATCTTTGCTACGGAACATTTAGTAACCCAAAGAGGTGCTGGACACCAAGTTGACACCACTAACGTCCTGAGTCAAAGTCCCTGCATACTTCACCTTTTCTCTCTGCAAGCAAAGCTAAGCCCAATGAAAAAGATAACTACTTCAAACTCAAGATTCAGAGGCCCATACCCAAGACTTGAAGAGCTAACGAAATGCATGTGGTATAATCAGTGACCATACTTCATCTCTTCTCATGAGCAATTGACCAAGGAATTGGCTATTGATCAAGATTTGAGAGATTGAATTACCAAGAAATTGGAATTCGATCACTTAAGATTGCCAAGGAGATCAATGAATGCATTGATTGAGGAAGAGATGAAAATGAACTTGATCCGGAGAATGCAACATCTCCTGAGCCCAATGAACTCCCCATTTCTGATCTTACCCATTCTCTTTAATTTCTGCCATTTACTTTTATGAGCAATTACCCCATTCCCGTTTAAGGTTCTGCAATTTACTTTCCGCCATTTACATTCAGCTTTTTATTTCTAGCATTTACTGTTTCTGCTATTTACTTTCCCGCCATTTAATTTTCTGCAAATCTCAAATCAAATTCTGGTTCGCTCAACTATAACATTCCTCTAATTCAAGTTTCTTGATCAATCAATCTCTGTGGGATTCGACCTTACTCTATTGTGAGTTTTTACTTGACGACAAATTCAGTACACTTGCCGAAGAAAATTTGTTGAGAGACAAGTTTTGTGCGTATCAGCATGCTAAACCAATCACCAAAGACAAGAAGCGGGATGTTCACCGGCTTCTCTGTGAGAACACACCAAACAAGCAAGGTGAGGTCTGCCATGAGGGACGACTTGTGGGTGCTAGGTAGCACATAATAAGATATGATCTGGGCCCAAGCTCTACCTTCAACAGTGAGAAAGCGAGCGTCAATGCTCTTGGGCCTCATCCGCACTCGACCATGGATCCAAAATGCCTCTGGTTCAGCAATGACTCGGAGGATCGAGTCCCAATTGAATCCAAACTTCTCTCGCTGACGTAAGACGTCTTGGTAGCCATCCATGTCACTTGGTACTGGTAGGACATTAAGCACTTACTGAATAGCCTCTTCTAAAACTGAGACTTGCTTTCGGCGCATGTATACCGATTGAAAAGAAGAAAGATGGTAGTTAGTGTAGAATTCTTCCACCAAAAAGAGGTTGATTTCCCTTGGTTTCCTCAAGAGAAACTCCCATCCTCGTTGTTCAATGCGGGGCAAAATATAAGGAGCAACCTTGTCCGGCGGAGCGAGTAGATGCTCAGGATGATAGTTCCTTACGGCTATGGAGGGGAACATAAGTTCACAAAAGCGGTTGGGGAACCTTGAAGAATCTTTCGCCGGTTTGCCCTTTTCATTCACATCAATAGGAGCGGGTGTCTTCCCTTTCTTAGATAGGGGTTTGGCTCCTAATGAAGAGCGCGCCTTAGAGTTTGACCTTTGGGGTGCCCTTTTTGCGGCCGGTTTCCTCGAAGCTATTTCTTTGCCTTTCTTGGTGGCCATCCTAAAAAGAAGGGAAGGAAGGAAAACATTAAACCCAATAATCAATTTGACAAAAATATGCAAGTGACTTGTAGTGCCCATGGTGAATGTAAAAGCAAGGTCATAACACTTGGCATGGGATGCAAGAGGAAGTAAAGCATGCAATGGCATGAGAAGAGTGATCTCAAGCATCCATAATAAAGAGCAAGTCATGTTCAATCAATATCTAATTGGCAAGTATGAACTTGAGGCACACAAATTAGACTCAATGCATTTAAGAGAAAGCAAATGAATGAGGAGGGAGCACCAATTTGAAAATCTTCGACTAAAATGAACCAAAATGGTATGTGTGCATTTCCTCGAACACTTGGCGTGCAATAATCAAGCAATGAGCAATTATGAGATACTGAACTAATTCAAAGCCCAAAATTGAACATCAATCATCACATAAACATCACACAATCGCAAAGATAAGAAAAAGAATGACAAAAGATCTATTAATACAAATTAAGCTCAAATTCAACATCCATGGAGAAATAAGGAAAAACGAAAAGTAAGCAAACAAGAAGTAAGAAACATCATCATGCAAGTGAAAGAGAAACTAAGTAAAGCAATAAGAAGCATCTAACTAGAAGAAATAATGCAAGAGAAAATAAAGAAGAGAAGTAGAAGAAGTGAAACCTTGAAAAGTATGAAGGAACAAGGTTGAATCTTCTTTTGTGAAGATGAGAAAGAAAATAGGAGAAGTGTAGTGCCACCGGAAAAGGTGGTTGTCGCCGGTGAGTGGCCGGAGACAGTGGTGGTAGATTATGGAGGAAGAAGAAGAAGAGGAGGGAAATGATGGAGGAAGAAGGAAAAGAAACTAAGAAAGAAAAGGGGTTGAGATAAAGAAAAACAGGGCAAGGCACGAAGGTATTAAACTGACTCGCGCAACCGGCGCGCGCGCACAAGGTGCGCTGGCGCGTCGGTGAGGGTGCTAGCAGAGGACGCGTGCGCGTCAGTGGCGCGCGCGTGTGAGGGAAGTTGTGCCTCAGGCACAGAAGTGGCACAAAGTTGGCTCAAGTCTCTGGTTTTTGTACCAGAGTGAATCAGTGAGGCAGGCGCGCGGATGCGCACTTTGCGCAGACGCGTGCTTGAGGTATTTCGCAACTGGCGCGGATGCGCAGAACGCGCGGACGCTTCAGTTTTGGCACAAGGTTGGCCCAATTGTGACACAACTCTCTGGTTTTTGTACCAAAGAATCCACATATCTCCGTCGGCGCGCGCGCGCACCGTGCGCTGGCGCGTCGATGGTTAAATTGCAAGGGTGCGCGCAGGCGGCATGTACGCAAACGCGTGGGTGCCTGGCGCGAGTTGGGCACAAAGTGGGCATGACTCTCGGGTATTTGGCCCAAGAATGGAATTTCGCCACCGGCGTGCGCGCACTGTGCGCTAGCGCGTCGGTGCCCTTCTTCAAAGAAAAAATTTTTGTTTTCTTTATCTTTTTCACATCCTATCTATATGAACATTCTACCTATCCAACAAAATCAACAAAGCTAGCATTTCTATGCATTCAATCAATCATCAAAAGATCACAAAATTCACAAGAAACTAAAGAATGCAAACAAGATGGTATAAACAAGGAAGTTCTTACCACGGTGGGGTGCCTCCCACCAAGCACTTTTCTTTAATGTCCTTAAGTTGGACGATCCTTTTGTTAAGCTTCCTCTCTTCTTGGTGCATCCTCAAATATGTACACCTCTAGCTCTTTTGGGGGCTTGCACCCATGGTACTTCTTCACTCTATGTCCATTCACTTTGAAAGTTGCTTCACTCTTGGGATCAAACAATTCCACCACTCCGTAGGGCTTCATCTCCTTCACCTTGAAAGGTCCTTCCCATCTAGAGCGGAGCTTGCCAGGAATAAATCGGAGCCTTGAGTTGTAGAGGAGGACCTCATCACCTTTTTGAAAGTCCTTCTTCCGGATGTGATGGTCATGGAATGCTTTAGTCTTTTCCTTGTAGATTCGGGCATTCTCATATGACTCGTTCCTCAAATACTCAAGCTCCTCTAGTTGTAACTTCCTAGCTTCACCCACCTTGGCTAAATCCATGCTGCACTGCTTTACCGCCCAATAGGCTCGATGCTCAATCTCCACCGGGAGGTGGCATGCCTTACCATAGACGATCCGGAAAGGACTCATCCCTATCAGAGTCTTGTAGGCCGTTCTATACGCCCATAGTGCATCTCCTAACCGGAAGCTCCAATCCTTTCTTTGCGGATTGACCACTTTCTCCAAGATTCTCTTGATTTCCCGGTTGGACACTTTTGCTTGTCCATTTGTTTGCGGATGATAAGAAGTAGCAACCTTATGTGACACTCCATAGCGCTTGAGCAATGCTTCTACCTTTCTATTACAAAAGTGGGATCCTTGGTCGCTCACGATTGCTCGTGGCGACCCATAACAGCATACAATGTGATTCCTAATGAAAGACACAACGGCATTGGTGTCGTCAAGGCGGGTAGGTATGGCCTCTACCCACTTTGATACGTAGTCAATCGCTAACAGAATATACAGATACCCACTAGAGTTGGGAAACGGTCCCATAAAGTCAATGCCCCATAAATCAAATATTTCACAGAACAACATAGGTTGTTGAGGCATTTCATCCTTTTGGGATGCGTTTCCTGACTTCTGACACTGATGGCAAGACACACATAACTGGTTAGCATCCTTGAATAAGGTTGGCCACCAGAATCCACAATTCAACACTTTTTTAGCGGTCCTTTGTGGGCCAAAGTGGCTGATGCCAGGACATTTTGGCCAGTTTCACGGACCTTTTCTTTACTATTTTTAAGGTAGTTTCATGCATTTTCTTAGAAAATAAGCTAGTTTTGGGTAGATATTCACTTACATCTTGATTCAAGCATAGATTGTGCACTTTACATGATTTCATGAGAATTTTGCATGAATTATATGACAAATTAGAGGATGCATGTCTCATGATTTAGATTAGAACTTTGATGCACTTTATTGCTTGATTTCAGGACAAAGGAAGCAAGGAAGAACCACGTTAGCAGCCACGTTAGTCTAACTAACATGACCACTAACGTGGAATGGGAGCTAGCTTGCAACGTTAATGAGAAAAGTAATCGCCAATAACGCTCTCGAAGCCATCATAACCCACGTTAAGAGTCACGTTAACTAAGTTAACGTGAACTCTAACGTGGAAGAAAGAAAATGGAGCCAACGTTAGTGACACTTACCTTTGTCACTAACGTTGGACCAAGCTCATAAGTGGCCACGTTAAGAGCCACGTTAACTTAGTTAACTTGAACTCTAACGTTAAGAAGCAAAAGAGAAGCCAACGTTAGTGACATTCACCTTTGTCACTAACGTTGGCCAAGCCTCCATAAGCCACGTTAACTCCCACGTTAACTTAGGTAACGTGGAAGCTAACGTGGAGAGAGCAATTGATAGCCAACGTTAGTGACACTTACCTTTGTCACTAACGTTGGGGTGAACCACCAAGAGCCACCATGAGCAACGTTAACTCCCACGTTAACTTAGTTAACGTGGATAAAGAGATGATGAGCCAACGTTAGTGACACTCACCTTTGTCACTAACGTTGGAGATGGCTAGCATGACTACGTTAGAAGCCACGTTAACTTAGTTAACGTGGACCTTAACGTGGGAAATAGGGGCACATTGGAACGTTAGTGACAAAGGTAAGTGTCATTAACGTTCTCGAAGAATTGGCACTGCTACGTTAGAAGCCACGTTAACCTAGTTAACGTGGACTCTAACGTAGGGACAAGGGAGGACTCTCCACGTTATTGGGAAAGGTAAGTCCCATTAACGTGTGCGAAGGACTAAGAGGCAACGTTAGTGGTCACGTTAGTGCCACTAACGTTGAAGTCAACGTGATCATATTTGGGTTAGGAACGTTAGTGAAAAAGGTGATTGTCACTAACGTTCTTGAACCCACACTTTCACTTAACGTTGACACCACTAACGTCCTGAGTCAAAGTCCGTGCATACTTCACCTTTTCTCTCTGCAAGCAAAGCTAAGCCCAATGAAAAGGATAACTGCTTCAAACTCAAGATTCAGAGGCCCATACCCAAGACTTGAAGAGCCAACTAGAAGATGAGAAGAGTAGTATATATAGGAATAGCTTTGAATTAGTTAGGGAGTTGGAAAGTTTAGGGAGCCTTTGGCATAGAACTACTCTTTGTATTTTACTTTCTCTGCACTTCTAGTTTTACTTTCATCATGTATTCTCCATCTTGGTTTTCATTTTCCAGAGCTATGGACAACTAAACCCCTTTCATTGTGTTAGGGAGCTCTGTTGTAATTTGATGGATCGATATTAGTTTTCATTCTCCTTCTTCTATCTTTTCTCTTGTTTTTACTAGAAAGCTTTCGATCTTCATCCAATTGGGTAGTTATCTTGGAAAAGAAACTATTCATACTTGGATCTCTTCTGAACCTTGAAAGAGGAATGAAGAGATCATGCTAGAAATGCTTTCTCATGCTGGACCAAATTGGGTTTGGATGGATATGTGACTATAATCCTACCAACACTTGATTTGGGAAATGCATGTGGTATAATCAGTGACCATACCTCATCTCTTCTCATGAGCAATTGAACAAGGACTTGGCTATTGATAAAGATTTGAGAGATTGAATTACCAAGAAATTAGAATTCGATCACTTAAGATTGACAAGGAGATCAATGAATGCATTGATTGAGAAAGAGATGAAAATGAACTTGATCCGGAGAATGCAACATCTCCTGAGCCCAATGAACTCCCCATTTCTGATCTTACCCATTCTCTTCAATTTCTGCCATTTACTTTTATGAGCAATTATCCCATTCCCGTTTAAGATTCTACAATTTACTTTCCGCCATTTACATTCAGCTCTTTATTTCTAGCATTTACTGTTTCTGCTATTTACTTTCCCGCCGTTTAATTTTCTACAAATCTCAAATCAAATTCTGGTTCGCTCAACTAGAACATTCCTTTAATTAAAGTTTCTTGATCAATCAATCTCTGTGGGATTCGACCTCATTCTATTGTGAGTTTTTACTTGACAACGAATTCGGTACACTTGCCGAAGAAAATTTGTTGAGAGACAAGTTTTGTGCGTATCAAGTTTATGGCGCCGTTGCCGGGGATTGATTTTGTATCAACAATGATTAAGTTGGAGGATCACTAGATTGAGCATTTGTTATTCTGTTGATTTAAATTTCTGTTTGAGCACTTTACTTTTGGTTTTAGTTGTTTTGTATTCCCATCCCTTTAACCCCTTTATTTCAGTTGTTTACACTCTGTTTCACTCACCCACTAATTGTTTGATATATTGCATCACTCACACTAACAGTAATTCTAACAGAATACTTTCTGGATCTGTTTCCTTGCTTGTAATTTGTTTGTTGTATGACAGGGAGGAGAAGCGGGGCTTCAACTTCCTTTGATTCTGAATCTGAGAGGACCTTCCTTAGATTAAGGAGGGAAACAAGAGAAAAAAGAGTAGTGGGTGCTGAGAAAGAGGAAGAGTACTTTGAACTAGACATGGAGGAGAATATGGAGAACCATCATGAAAAAGAGGCTCACAACCATGGCAGAGAAGGTCTAGCAAATCATGCTGGGCAAGAGAGAAGAGTTCTAGGCTCTTACATCAACCCAAACCCAGGAAACTGTGGAAGTAGCATCCAAAAGCCAACCATACATGCCAACAACTTTGAACTAAAACCACAGCTCATCACCTTTGTTCAGAACAACTGTTCATTCGGAGGAGGCGTCCAAGAAGACCCCAATCAACATCTAACCACCTTCCTGAGGATATGCGATACTGTGAAGTCTAATGGTGTTCATCCTGACACCTATAGACTACTTTTGTTCCATTTCTCACTCAAGGATAAGGCATCTAAATGGCTGGAATCCTTTCCTAAGGAGAGTTTGACAACCTGGGAAGATGTGGTGAACAAATTTTTAGCCAGATTCTATCCTCCTCAAAGAATCAACAGGCTGAGAGCTGAGGTTCAAACTTTCAGGCAGCAGGATGGTGAGACTCTATATGAAGCATGGGAGAGGTTTAAGGACCTAACAAGGAGGTGTCCACCAGATATGTTCAATGAATGGGTGTAGCTACACATTTTCTATAAAGGCCTTTCTTATGAATCAAAGAAAGCAGTAGACCACTCATCTGGGAGATCTCTGAACAAGAAGAAGACCATTGAGGAGGCCATAGATGTCATAGAAAATGTAGCAGAGAATGACTACTTCTATGCCTCCGAAAGAGGGAACACTAGAGGAGTGATGGAGCTAAACAATGTAGATGCTCTGCTGGCCCAAAACAAGCTCATTACCAAGCAATTAGCTGACCTCACCAAGAAGATGGAGAGGAACCAAGTAGCAGCAATCACCACCTCATCAACAACCCAAGAGGGAGTGAATGCAGAGGTAGAGAGTGAGCAGGAGCAAGCCAACTACATTGGGAATTTACCTAGACAAAATCATGACCCATACTCCAAGACCTACAACCCTGGATGGAGGAACCACCCAAACTTTGGGTGGGAAAATCAACAAGACCAAGGCCTAGATCAAAGACGTCCAAATCCCAACAATTTAGGTCACCAACATGCCACACCTAGACCATATCAGCACCTACATAACCACCCCTCTCAATACTTATACCAAGGGAAAACTAACCTTTCTCATCCATCCAACCGCAACCCACCATCATCTGATGACAGACTCTCGAAGATTGAAAACCTACTTGAAGGTATATGCAAAGAGATTTAAGACAGTAAAGCGTTCCGAGAAGAAGTGATGTCCAATATGCAGAATCAGGATGCTGCCATCAAGAAACTTGAGACACAAATTGGCTACCTATTCAAGCAAATTCCCAGCCACAACCTTCGCAGCAATACTAACTCAACCCAAAGGGAGGAGTGTCAGGCTATCATCCTTCAGAGTGGGAAGGAACTGAAGGAAACCCCCCAGAAACCACAAGAAAAGGACTCAAATGAAAAGGAAGAAGAGCAGGATGGAGCTCGAGTTCCCACTTTGAGTTCACAAAAAGGGGAAGGAGTGCTGAAGCCAGACGTCCCAAGAGTCTCATACCCTCAGCAATTAAAGAAGAAGGGGGATGACAGCCAGTTCTTGAGATTTTTGGAAATCTTCAAGAAACTACAAATCAACATACCTTTTGCTGAAGCAATAGAGCAAATTACCCCTCTACGCCAAGTTTTTAAAGGAGCTAATGACTAAGAATAAAAGCTGGAAGAACAGCGAGACTGTGATACTAACCGAAGAATGTAGTGCTATCATTCAGCATAAACTACCCCAGAAATTGAAGGATCCAGGGAGCTTTCAGATGCCTTGTATCATAGGGGAAATCACAGTGAAAAAGGCTCTATGTGACTTAGGAGCCAGCATAAATTTGATGTCGTTAGCCATGATGAGAAAAATGAAGATTGAAGAGGCTAAACCAACAAAGATGGCCCTACAACTGGCAGACAGATCGTTCAAGTTCCCTCATGGCGTAGTAGAAGATTTGCTGGTGAAAGTGGGAGATTTCATCTTCCCAGCAGACTTTGTAGTGCTGGACATGCAGGAGGAAACCAAGGCTTCCATCATCCTGGGAAGGCCGTTCTTGGCCACTGCTGGAGCTGTCATTGATGTACAAAAGGGGGACCTCACCCTGAGATTACACAATGAAAAGATGACATTCAATGTGTTCAAAGCCATGAGTTACCCACCAGAACAATTGGGAGAATGTATGAGGTTGGACTCACTTGAAGATGCAATGTAGGAGAGTTTTGAAGAAGAAGAACCTGAAGGGTTAACAGAGGAGGAGTCAACGTTTAGTGAAGATATTGCAACAGTAGAGATTCATATACAAGGGGCATCAAAAGAAGAGAACGAAAAGTCAGAAGCACCCAAACTTGAACTCAAAGCACTGCCACCCACTCTCAAATATGCATACTTAGGAGAAAATGAAAGTTACCCAGTGATCATAAGCTCGTGCCTCAGCCAAGATCAAGAGGATGAACTACTCAAAGTATTGCGAAAGCACAAGGATGCCATTGGATGGACTCTTGCTGACCTGAAAGGAATAAGTTCAGCCATATGCATGCATAAGATACTACTGGAAGATGATGCCAAACCATCCATTCAATCCCAAAGGAGGCTGAACCCAATCATGAAGGAAGTGGTACAAAAAAAAGTTATGAAGTTATGGCAGGAAGGGGTAATCTACCCGATCTCAGACAGCCCCTGGGTCAGCCCCGTGCATGTCGTGCCCAAAAAGGGAGGAATCACTGTAGTTCCCAATGGGAAGAACGAACTAATTCCTACAAGGACCGTCACAGGATGGCAGATATGTATAGACTATCGGAAACTCAATGAGGCTACACGAAAGGACCATTTCCCCCTCCCATTTATGGATCAGATGTTGGAAAGACTCGTAGGACATGCATATTACTGTTTTCTTGATGGTTATTCAGGATATAACCAAATAGTGGTTGATCCTAGAGACCAAGAGAAAACTTCATTTACCTGTCCATATGGAGTGTTTGCCTACAGGCGCATGCCATTTGGGCTATGTAATGCACCTGCGACTTTCCAGCACTGCATGCTTTCTATCTTCTCAGATATAATAGAGAAATTCATTGAAGTTTTTATGGATAATTTCTCGGTATTTGGAGATTCCTTTACTAGCTGCCTGAGTCACCTTGCCTTAGTATTGAAAAGGTGCCAAGAGACCAATCTGGTCTTGAACTGGGAGAAATGTCACTTTATGGTGACAGGAGGAATAGTCCTTGGCCATAAGGTCTCTAACCAAGGCATTGAAGTGGACAGGGCTAAAGTGGAACTTATTGAAAAACTGCCTCCACCTAGTGATATCAAGGCAATTAGGAGCTTTTTAGGGCATGCTGGCTTTTACAGAAGATTTATTAAAGATTTTTCAAAGATAGCCAAGCCCTTAAGCAATCTCCTTATATCTGATACACCATTTATCTTCGATGAATCATGCATGCTAGCATTTGAAAATTTGAAAATAAGGTTGTCCTCTGCTCCTATCATTTCCCCACCTGATTGAAACTTCGGTGCTAAAGTGATTGTGATCACAGATCACACAGCACTTAAATACTTGTTTGCCAAGCAAGAATCAAAACCAAGACTAATAAGATGGATCTTATTGTTGCAGGAATTCAATATTGAAATCAGAGACAAGAAAAGAGTAGAGAAAAGGTAGCAGATCACCTATCCAGAATCCCTCATGAGGAAAGTGGAACACATGATACAAGTGTGAACGAGCTCTTCCTCGATGAGCAGCTGATGACAGTTCAGAAAGCACCATGGTTCGCAGACATTGCCAACTTCAAGGCAACTGCAGCCTTACCTCCAGAGATCAATAAACATCAAAAAAGGAAGCTCATGAATGATGCAAAATACTTTGTCTGGGATGAGCCATATCTCTTCAAGAAGTGCTCAGATGGAATCCTTAGAAGATGTGTTTCGGAAGAAGAAGGACGAGAGGTCCTATGGAATTGCCATGGCTCATGCTATGGAGGCCACTTTTGAGGGGACAGAACTGCAGCAAAGGTGTTACAAAGCGGATTCTTTTGGCCCACCCTTTTCAAGGATGCCAAAGAACTAGTAAAGAGCTGCAATGAATGTCAAAGATCTGGAAACTTACCCAAAAGAAATGAGATGCCACAAAATTTCATCTTGGAACTAGAACTGTTTGATATGTGGGGAATCAATTTCATGGGACCATTCCCAACCTCATATTCAAACGAGTACATCTTGGAATCAGTGGATTACGTTTCCAAGTGGGTAGAGGCTATTGCAACCCCAACGAATGACAACAAGGTGGTCATGAACTTCCTCAGGAAGAATATCTTTAGCCGGTTTGGAGTCCCACAAGCACTCATCAGTGATGGAGGGAGCCATTTTTGTAACAGACCACTAGAAGCTCTTCTCCTATGATATGGGGTAAAACACAAGGTGGCCACGCCTTACCATGCCCAAACAAGTGGGCAAACGGAGATATCCAACAGAGAGCTAAAGAGGATTCTGGAAAAGACTGTGGGAGCATCAAGAAAGGATTGGTCAAAGAAGCTGGATGATGCTCTTTGGGCATACAGAACAACATTCAAAACTCCACTTGGAATGTCCCCATATCAACTGGTGTATGGTAAAGCTTGTCATTTACCACTGGAGCTAGAACACAAAGCTCTCTGAGCTCTCAAGATACTAAATTTTGACAACATTGCTGCTGGTGCAAAGAGGATCCTGCAACTGCAAGAGATGGAGGAATTTAGATCTCAAGCCTATGAAAATGCCAAGATTTATAAAGAAAAGGCGAAGAGAAGACATGACCTGCATCTGGCACCAAGGAGTTTTGAAAAGGGGCAACAAATACTCCTTTACAACTCCAAATTGAGACTGTTCCCTGGTAAACTTAAGTCAAGGTGGTCTGGACCCTTCCTTGTGGTGCGCAGAAATTGTGACTACACTTTGATTATGTAAAATTCATCGCTCTTTCTTTCCCTCGTAATGGCGCCAAAAACATGATGCCAATACCATGGTTCACAACTTCGCACAACTAACCAGCAAGTGCACTGGGTCGTCCAAGTAATACCTTACGTGAGTAAGGGTCGAATCCCATGGAGATTGTTTGTATGAAGCAAGCTATGGTCACCTTGTAAATCTCAGTCAGGTGGATATAAAATAGTAATGGGGTTTTCGAAAATAATTAATAAAATAGTCATAGAAATACTTATGTAAATCATTGGTGAGAATTTCAGATAAGCGAATAGAGATGCTTTCGTTCCTCTAAACCTCTGCTTTCCTGCTATCTTCATCCAATCAGTCTTACTCCTTTCCATGGCTGGCTTTATGTAATGCATCACCATTGTCAATGGCTACTTTCGGTCTTCTCTCAGGAAAATGATCCAAATGCCCTGTCATGGCATGGCTAATCGTCTAGAGGCATCACCCTTGTCAATGGTTACATCCTATCCTCTCAGTGAACATGGTCAACGCACCCTGTCACGGCATGGCTATTCATCTGTCGGTTCTCGATCATACTGGAATAGGATTTACTATCCTTTTGCGTCTGTCACTACGCCCAGCAATCGCGAGTTTGAAGCTCGTCACAGTCATTCAATCATTGAATCCTACTCGGAATACCACAGACAAGGTTTAGACTTTCCGGATTCTCTTGAATGCTGCCATCAATCTAGCTTATACCACGAAGATTCTGGTTAAGAGATCTAAGAGACACTCATTCAATCAAAAGTAGAACGAAAGTGGTTGTCAGGCACACGTTCATGGGGAATGATGATGATTGTCACGTTCATCACATTCAGGTTGAAGTGCGAATGAACATCTTAGAAGCGAAATAAGATGAATTGAATAGAAAACAGTAGTACTTTGCATTAGTCTTTGAGGAACAGCAGAGCTCCACACCTTAATCTATGGAGTGTAGAAACTCTACCGTTAAAAATACATAAGTGAAAGGTCCAGGCATGGCCGAATGGCCAGCCCCTCTGATCTAAGAACCAGGCGTCCAAAGATGATTCCTCCGATTCAAAGATGTCTAATACAATAGTAAAAGGTCCTATTTATAATAAACTAGCTACTAGGGTTTACAGAAGTAAGTAATTGATGCATAAATCCACTTTCGGGGCCCACTTGGTGTGTGCTTGGGCTGAGCTTGAGTGTTGCACGTGTAGAGGTCCTTCTTGGAGTTGAACACCAGCTTTTGTGCCAGTTTGGGCATTGAACTCCACTTTGCAACTTGTTTCTGGCGCTGGACGCCAGAATTGGGCAGAGAGCTGTCGTTGAATGGCAGTTTGCGTCGTCTAAACTTGGGCAAAATATGGACTACTATACATTGCTAGAAAACCCTAGATGTCTACTTTCCAACGCAATTGGAAGCGCGCCATTTCGAGTTCTGTAGCTCCAGAAAATCCACTTTGAGTGCAGG
>NC_029793.2:91161581-91161928 GCF_000816755.2 Arachis ipaensis
AGTGGGAATGATTGAGCATTGAATGAACTCCAACCATCCTCTAGCTACAGGCTTAAGGTCCAATCTTCTTAGTTGAACTGGCTTGCCTTTGGAGTCAATCTTCCATTGAACTCCTTCTACACATATGTCCATAAGGACTTGGTCCAACCTTTGATCAAAGTTGACTCTCCTTGTGTAGGGGCGTGCGTTCTCTTCCATGTTTTCCAAGTTGAACACCAACCTCACATTTTCCGGACTAAAATCTAAGTATTTCCCCCAAACCATTGTAACATAGTTCTTTAGATCCAGGTTCTTACTTTGATCATGGTTCTTGGTGATCCATGCATTGGCATAGAACTCTTGAACCA
>NC_029793.2:91161945-91167877 GCF_000816755.2 Arachis ipaensis
CAGAGAGGGGCATGAGGTTTATTCCTGAACCAAGGTCACACAGAGCCTTAAAGATCACGGTGCCTATGGTACAAGGTATTATGAACTTTCCAGGATCCTGTCTCTTCTGAGGCAATGTCAGTTGATCCAGATCACTTAGTTCATTGGTAAACAAGGGAGGTTCATCTTCCCAAGTTTTAATACCAAATAATTTGGCATTCAGCTTCATGATTGCACCAAGAAACTTGGCAGTTTGCTCTTCAGTAACATCCTCATTCTCTTCAGAAGAGGAATACTCATCAGAGCTCATGAATGGTATAAGGAGGTTCAATGGAATCTCTATGGTCTCTAGATGAGCCTCAGAGTCTTTTGGTTCCTCAGAGGGAAACTCCTTATTGATCACTGGACGTCCCAGGAGGTCTTCCTCCTTGGGATTCACGTCCTCTCCTTCCCTTACAGGTTCGGCCATGGTGCTTATATCAATGGCCTTGCACTCTCCTTTTGGATTTTCTTCTGTATTGCTTGGGAGAGTACTAGGAGGGATTTCAGTGATCCTTTTACTCAGCTGGCCCACTTGTGCTTCCAAATTTCTAATGGAAGACCTTGTTTCATTCATGAAACTCACAGTGACCTTAGATAGATCAGAGACTAAATTTGCTAAATTAGAAGTATTTTGTTCAGAGTTCTCTGTCTGTTGCTGAGTGGATGATGGAAAAGGTTTATTATTGTTAAACCTGTTTCTTCCACCATTATTAAAGCCTTGTTGAGGCTTTTGATCCTTCCATGAGAAATTTGGATGATTTCTCCATGATGAGTTATAGGTGTTTTCATAAGGTTCACCTAAGTAATTCACCTCTGCTATTGCAGGGTTCTGAGGATCATAAGCTTCTTCTTAAGGAGAAGCCTCTTGAGTACTGTTGGATGCAGCTTGCATTCCATTCAGACTCTGAGAAATCATATTGACTTGCTGAGTTAATATTTTGTTCTGAGCCAATATGGCATTCAGAGTATCAACTTCAAGAACTCCCTTCTTTATAGGCGTCCCATTATTCACAGGATTCCTTTCAGAAGTGTACATGAACTGGTTATTTGCAACCATGTCAATGAGTTCTTGAGCTTCTGCAGGCGTTTTCTTTAGGTGAATGGATCCACCTGCAGAAGTATCCAATGACATCTTTGATAGCTCAGATAAACCATCATAGAATATATCTAGGATGGTCCATTCTGAAAGCATGTCAGAAGGACACTTTTTGGTCAGCTGCTTGTATCTTTCCCAAGCTTCATAGAGGGATTCACCATCTTTTTGTTTGAAGGTTTGAATATCCACTCTAAGCTTGCTCAGCTTTTGAGGAGGAAATAACTTGGCTAAGAAAGACGTGACCAGCTTATCCCAAGAGTTCAGGCTATCTTTAGGTTGAGAGTCCAACCATATTCTAGCTCTGTCTCTTACAGCAAATGGGAAAAGCATGAGCCTGTAGATTTTAGGATCTACTCTATTAATCTTAACAGTATCACAGATCTGCAAGAAATCAGTTAAGAACTGAAAAGGATCTTCAGATGGAAGTCCATGAAACTTGCAGTTCTGCTGCATCAGAGAAACTAGCTGAGGTTTCAGCTCAAAGTTGTTTGCTCCAATGGCAGGAATGGAGATGCTTCTTCCATGTAGATTGGAATTAGGTGCAGTAAAGTCACCAAGCATTCTCCTTGCATTATTTTTGTTGGGTTCGGCTGCCATCTCCTTTACTTTTTCGAAATTTTCAATAAGGTTGTCTCTGGACTGTTGTAATTTAGCTTCTCTTAGTTTCCTCTTCAGAGTCCTTTCAGGTTCTGGGTCAGCTTCAACAAGAATGCCTTTTTCTTTGTCCCTGCTCATAAGAAAGAGAAGAGAAAAAGAAAAGAAGAGGAATCCTCTATGTCACAGTAAGGAGGTTCTTTATTGTTAGTAGAAAAGAAGAAGAAGAAAAATTCGAACACAGATAGAAGAGGGGGTTCAAATTTGGTGAGTGATGTGAGGAAGAGATGTTAGTAGATGAATAAATAAATAGAATAAGATGAGAGAGGGAGAGGATTTTCGAAAATAATTTTTGAAAAGGAGTTAGTGATTTTCGAAAACAGTTTTTGAAAAAGGTTAGTAATTTTCGAAAATTAAAATTAAAAATTAAAATAATTAATTAATTAAAAAGAAATTTTGAAAAAGAGGGAAGATGTTTTCGAAAATTAGAGAGAGAGAGTTAGTTAGGTGGTTTTGAAAAAGATAAGAAACAAACAAAAAGTTAGTTAGTTAGTTGAAACAAATTTTGAAAAGATAAGAAGTTAAGAAGTTAGAAAAGATATTTTGAAATCATTTTTTTTTTGAAAAAGATAAGATAAGAAGATATTTTTGAAAAGATATGATTGAAATTGGTTTTGAAAAAGGTTTGATTTTTTTTTTAAATCACAATTAATGACTTGATTCACAAGAAATCACAAGATATGATTATAGAACTTAAAGTTTGAATCTTTCTTAAGAAGTAAGTAACAAACTTGAAATTTTTGAATCAAAACATTAATTGTTATTGTTATTTTCGAAAATTTGATATAAAAATAAGAAAAAGATTTTTGAAAAATATTTTTGGAATTTTCGAAAATAACTATGAAAAAGATTTGATTTTTGAAAAAGATTTTGAAAAAGATAATATTTTTAAATTGAAAATTTGATTTGACTCATAAAAACAACTAGATTTTAAAAATTTTTGAAAAAGTCAAATCTAATTTTCGAATTTATGAGAGAGAAAAAGGGAAAGATATTTTTTTTATTTTTTAATTTTTAATGAAGAGAGAGAAAAACAAGAAACTGATGGATCAAAACAATGAATGCATGCAAGAATGCTATGAATGTCAAGATTAACACCAAGAACACTATGAATGTTAAGATGAACACCAAGAACATATTTTTGAAAAATTTTTAATGCAAAGAAAACATGTAAGACACCAAACATAGAATTCTTTAATGCTTAGACATAAAGAATTCAGGAATGCATATGAAAAACACGAAAAGACACAAAACATGCAAATGCAAAGATCAAACAAGAAGACTTACCAAGAACAACTTGAAGATCATGAAGAACACTATGAATGCATGAGAATTTTCAAAAAATGCAAGATGCACATGCAATTAACACCAAACTTATAACATGACTCAAGACTCAAACAAGAACGGGCCTGCTACACATACAAGTATCCAAGCTTCCAAGTTGGCCCAGCCCAAATCGAAGACACGCGCATAAGGAAGCATAACATGGCGCGTCAAAATCACGCGCTCAACACAAACAGTTACGTATGGCAGACTCTTCCACTTCCTCCACTTCTTCCACTTCTCAAAACGCTTCGAAACCAAGGAAACACTCCCAATTTCGAGCAAAAATCAAAGTTCAAAATATAGAAATCGTTGTTCGAAACCTCCATCAAAACAACATCAAACTCTCCGTGAAGAATCTGAAGACAAAACGAAGCAAATACACTCAACGTAAGTTCATCAAGAAAACCTCCCAATTTTAGTTTTCTTCTACGTCGTTGCTCGTCACTGTCATTCAATCATTGAATCCTACTCGGAATACCACAGACAAGGTTTAGACTTTCTGGATTCTCTTGAATGCTACCATCAATCTAGCTTATGCCACGAAGATTCTGGTTAAGAGATCTAAGAGACACTCATTCAATCGAAAGTAGAACGGAAGTGGTTGTCAGGCACGCGTTCATGGGGAATGATGATGATTGTCACGTTCATCACATTCAGGTTGAAGTGCGAATGAACATCTTAGAAGCGAAATAAGATGAATTGAATAGAAAACAATAGTACTTTGCATTAATCTTTGAGGAACAGCAGAGCTCCACACCTTAATCTATGGAGAGTAGAAACTCTACCATTAAAAATACATAAGTGAAAGGTCCAGGCATGGCCGAATGGCCAGCCCCTCTGATCTAAGAACCAGGCGTCCAAAGATGATTCCTCCGATTCAAAGATGTCTAATACAATAGTAAAAGGTCCTATTTATAATAAACTAGCTACTAGGGTTTACAGAAGTAAGTAATTGATGCATAAATCCACTTCCGGGACCCACTTGGTGTGTGCTTGGGCTGAGCTTGAGTGTTGCACGTGTAGAGGTCCTTCTTGGAGTTGAACGCCAGCTTTTGTGCCAGTTTGGGTATTGAACTCCACTTTGCAACTTGTTTCTGGCGCTGGACGCCAGAATTGGGCAGAGAGCTGGCGTTGAACGCCAGTTTGCGTCATCTAAACTTGGACAAAGTATGGACTATTATACATTGCTGGAAAGCCCTGGATGTCTACTTTCCAACTCAATTGGAAGCTCGCCATTTCGAGTTCTGTAGCTCCAGAAAATCCACTTTGAGTGCAGGGAGGTCAGAATCCAACAACATCAGCAGTCCTTCTTCAACCTCTGAATATGATTTTTGCTCAAGTCCCTCAATTTCAGTCAGAAAATACCTGAAATCACAGAAAAACACACAAACTCATAGTAAAGTCCAGAAATGTGAATTTAACATAAAAACTAATGAAAACGTCCCTAAAAGTAACTAGATCCTACTAAAAATATACTAAAAACAATGCCAAAAAGCGTATAAATTATCCGCTCATCACCTTGTCACAAAGGTCTCGCCATATGGGCACATAGAAATCATGGATGAAGGTTCAGAGAGGACGTTCACTGTGAACGGACAAAGACTCAAACATTATATGGGCAACATGGGGGAAAACCCCAGAGTAAAGTATCATCTCAAGTAATTGAGGAATCGTCGAGCTAGCGACGATAAAAGAGCCCTCTGTTGGGAGGCAACCCAACCTCAGGTAGTTTCCTTTTCATCTTTATTTCAATAAAGGTCACAAGTTGTTTCCCATGTATTGCGAGGAGCTAAGTTTGGTGTTCCACACCAAAACAATCCAAGAGTGAGAGTGTAATTCTAAGTTTGGTGTTCCACCAAGGATCTTAGTTAGAATCACACTCCACTCCCAAAGCACATTGCTAGCTCCAACCAATCAAGGGAAACCACTTAAATGTAGTTAGACTTTAGTTAATAATTGTTTTGTTAATAACAATATATGAGGTTCTCTGCATATATGCAAGGTTTTGTACTGGGCAAAGAACTAAGTTTGGTGTTCACACACCAAATTAAGTTCAGAAGTCACAAGCATACATGCAAGCTAACTATTTCTCAAGTGCTTTGGGAACAAGCAACTTCCAATAACTTTGCAGGAATCTTATGAGGAAATGGTGCACCTTCATCCAAGGAAGTGAGGTAGCAAAGAATAGGATGATGACAAAAAGAGGGCAACTAGAAACCATCACCCGAAGGTTGTATTGTTACTTAATTCCATGTACTTAGAATGTTGAAAGTTGGAAGTCCGAATGCACTTTTGATTAATAGTTACTCGTTAGTTGGAACCCTTTTAAATTCTGTCTTTTAAGTTTTTCATTGCTTAGGTCTAGGATTGCTAGTCTGAATGTCATTACTGCATCATTTCCTTACTTACTTGTATGCTTGTCCTTTTGAATCAAATGAAAAGAGAATGAGTGTTTTATAAAAGACCAGAGTAGAGCTCATACTATGGAGTAAGTTCCTGAGTTTGTGGTGTGGTCATAAGTTAGCTAAGTTGGTTCAACCACAAGGTGGGAAGACAACTATCTGTCATGAATCATATGCTTGAACACACCCCATGAGACTAGCTAAATAACAAGATCTTAATAAGAAAAAGGGAAAGAACAATCAAAGTTGAAGAATAAAAGAAAAATAGCAAGAAAAGAGGCTAGGCACCAAGGGTTTGAGTCTTAAGGGATGTGTCTGTGGTGTTCCTGTACCAAGGATCTGCTTGGATTACTAAGCTCTCAAGGGTGCTTTATCACCTGGTAACTTGGGTTAACTAACCCGGGATTATCAGCTGAAAGTCCACTATCAAGAG
>NC_029793.2:91167944-91168185 GCF_000816755.2 Arachis ipaensis
ACGTTAAGAGTCACGTTAACTAAGTTAACGTGAACTCTAACGTGGAAGAAAGAAAATGGAGCCAACGTTAGTGATACTTACTTTTGTCACTAACGTTAGACCAAGCTCATAAGTGGCCACGTTAAGAGCCACGTTAACTTAGTTAACGTGAACTCTAACGTTAAGAAGAAAAAGAGAAGCCAACGTTAGTGACATTCACCTTTGTCACTAACGTTGGCCAAGCCTCCATAAGCCACGTTAG
>NC_029793.2:91168200-91171023 GCF_000816755.2 Arachis ipaensis
TTAGTGGTCACGTTAGTGCCACTAACGTTGAAGTCAACGTGATCATATTTGGGTTAGGAACGTTAGTGAAAAAGGTGATTGTCACTAACGTTCTCGAACCCACACTTTCACTTAACGTTGACACCACTAACGTCCTGAGTCAAAGTCCGTGCATACTTCACCTTTTCTCTCTGCAAGTAAAGCTAAGCCCAATGAAAAGGATAACTGCTTCAAACTCATGATTCAGAGGCCCATACCCAAGACTTGAAGAGCCAACTAGAAGATGAGAAGAGTAGTATATATAGGAGTAGCTTTGAATTAGTTAGGGAGTTGAAAATTTTAGGGAGCCTTTGGCATAGAACTACTCTCTGTATTTTACTTTCTCTGCACTTCTAGTTTTACTTTTATCATGTATTCTCCATCTTGGTTTTCATTTTCCAGAGCTATGAACAACTAAACCCCTTTCATGAACAACTAAACCCCTTTCATTGGGATAGGGAGCTCTGTTGTAATTTGATGGATCGATATTAGTTTTCATTCTCCTTCTTCTATCTTTTCTCTTGTTTTTACTAGAAAGCTTTCGATCTTCATCCAATTGGGTAGTTATCTTGGAAAAGAAGCTATTCATACTTGGATCTCTTCTGAACCTTGAAAGAGGAATGAAGAGATCATGCTAGAAATGCTTTCTCATGCTGGACCAAATTGGGTTTAGATGGATATGTGACTATAATCCTACCAACACTTGATTTGGGAAATGCATGTGGTATAATCAGTGACCATACTTCATCTCTTCTCATGAGCAATTGACCAAGAAATTGGCTATTGATCAAGATTTGAGAGATTGAATTACCAAGAAATTGGAATTCGATCACTTAAGATTGCCAAGGAGATCAATGAATGCATTGATTGAGAAAGAGATGAAAATGAACTTGATCCGGAGAATGCAACATCTCCTGAGCCCAATGAACTCCCCATTTCTGATTTTACCCATTCTCTTTAATTTCTGCCATTTACTTTTATGAGCAATTACCCCATTCTCGTTTAAGATTCTGCAATTTACTTTCCGCCATTTACATTCAGCTCTTTATTTCTAGCATTTACTGTTTCTGCTATTTACTTTCCCGCCATTTAATTTTCTGCAAATCTCAAATCAAATTCTGGTTCGCTCAACTAGAACATTCCTCTAATTAAAGTTGCTTGATCAATCAATCTCTGTGGGATTCGACCTCACTCTATTGTGAGTTTTTACTTGACGATAAATTCGGTACACTTGCCAAAGAAAATTTGTTGAGAGACAAGTTTTGTGCGTATCAGTGGCCACCACATTCGAACGAATGACAAGCTTCAAGAATTAGTTGGAATTCAGACTCCGGGACACATCTTCGAATTACTTGGTCCACGCCCCTCTTCCACAAGTGAGGGTCATCCCAAATATATTATTTGAAATCACTCCTCAACTTGCCCCTTTGGTTTTTCAAAAAGTTGGGAGGGAAGACTTTCGCAACCAAGTAGTTCGCTGATGGACGAAAAACTTGTCTCATAACAAATTTCCTTCGGCAAGTGTACCGAATTTGTCGTTAAGTAAAAACTCACAATAGAGTGAGGTCGAATCCCACAAGGATTGATTGATCAAGCAACTTTAATTAGAGGAATGTTCTAGTTGAGCAAATCAGAAATTGAGTTGTGAATTGCAGAAAGTTAAATGCGGGAAAGTAAATGACAGAAAGTAAATTGCAGAATCTTAAATGGGAATGGGAGAATTGCTCATAAATGTAAATGACAGAAATTAAAGAGAATGGGTAAGATCAGAAATGGGGAGTTCATTGGGCTTAGGATATGTTGCATTCTCCGGATCAATCTCATTTACATCTCTTTCTCAATGAATGCACTCATTGATCTCCTTGGCAATCTTAAGTGATTGAATTACAATTTCTTGTAATTCAATCTCTCAAATCTTGATCAATAGCCAATTCCTTGGTCAATTGCTCATGAGAAGAGATGAAGTATGGTCACTGATTATACCACATGCATTTCCCAAATCAAGCATTGAGAGGATTATAGTCACATATCCATCCAAACCCAATTTGGTCCAGCATGAGAAAGCTTTTCTAGCTTGATCTCTTCATTCCTCTTCCAAGGTTCAGAAGAGATCCAAGTATGAATAGTTTCTTTTCCAAGATAACTACCCAATTGGATGAAGATCGAAAGCTTTCAAGTAAAATCAAGAGAAAAGATAGAAGAATAATAATGAAAACTAGTATTGATCCATCAAATTACAACAGAGCTCCCTAACCTAGTGAAAGGGGTTTAGTTGTTCATAGCTCTGGAAAATGAAAACAAAGATGGAGAATACATGATGAAAACTAGAAGAGCAAAGAAAGTAAAATACAGAAAGTAGTTCTATGCTATTTTCCAACAACTAGCAACTCCCTAAAATAATTCAAAGCTACTCCTATATATACTACTCTTCTCATCTTCTAGTTGGCTCTTCAAGTCTTGGGCCTTTGGATCTTGAGTTTGAAGCAGTTCTCTTCTTCATTTGGGCTTGGCTGTACTTGCAGAGAGAAAGTGTGAAGTGGGCAGATCTAGTATTGATCCATCAAATTACAACAGAGCTCCCTAACCCAATGAAAGGGGTTTAGTTGTTCATAGCTCTGGAAAATGAAAACAAAGATGGAGAATACATAATGAAAACTAGAAGTGCAGAGAAAGTAAATACAGGAAGTAGTTCTATGCTATTTTCCAACTCCCCGGAACTCCCTAAATAATTCAAAGCTACTCCTATATATACTACTCTTCTCATCTTCTAGTTGGCTCTTCAAGTCTTGGGCCTTTGGATCTTGA
>NC_029793.2:91183116-91184416 GCF_000816755.2 Arachis ipaensis
ACAACCAAACTTTTGTACGAAAGGATTCTCTATTGGTTTAGAAACTATACTTACAACGCGATTATTTTTATAAAATTCTTTACTAGCAAGAAATCCGTTCGTCATTATACCACACACTTTCAGAGATCAAAGTATTGGTAGGATTACATATCACTATATCCATCCAACCTCCAACCTAATCCAATGTGAGAAAGCATTTCTAGCATGATTTCCTCATTCCTCTCTCAAGGTTTAGAGGAGATCCAAGTATGAACGATTTCTCTGTCGAGATAATTGTGCAATTGAATGAAGATTGAAAGCTTTCTAGCAAAATAAAGAGAAAAGACAAAAGAAGAAAAATGAAAACTATTATTGGCCCATCGAATTACAACAGAGCTCCTTAACCCAATGAAAGGGGTTTAGTTGTTCATAGCTCTGGAAAATGAAAACAAAGATGGAGAATACATGATGAAAACTAGAAGAGCAAAGAAAGTAAAATACAGAAAGTAGTTCTATGCTATTTTCCAACAACTAGCAACTCCCTAAAATAATTCAAAGCTACTCCTATATATACTACTCTTCTCATCTTCTAGTTGGCTCTTCAAGTCTTGGGCCTTTGGATCTTGAGTTTGAAGCAGTTCTCTTCTTCATTTGGGCTTGGCTGTACTTGCAGAGAGAAAGTGTGAAGTGGGCAGATATTTTAGCTCAGGACGTTAGGGTTGTTAACGTTTAGTGAAAATATGAGTTCGAGAACGTTAGTGACAATCAACTTTCTCACTAACGTTCCTAAGTAAAAGCCACTTTAACCTCAACGTTAGTGGCATAAACGTTGCCACCAACATTGCCTCTAGGTCCTTCGCACACGTTATTGGGACTTAACATTCCCAATAACGTTGAAAAGCCCCCATTGCTCCTACGTTAGAGCCCACGTTAACTTAGTTAACGTGGATCTTTAACGTGGGCTTGCCATCCTTCGAGAACGTTAGTGACATTCAACATTGTCACTAACGTTCCAATGTGCCCCCATGTCTCACGTTAGAATCCACGTTAACTAGGTTAACGTGGCGTATAATGTGGCCATGCTTAGCCATCCCCAACGTTAGTGACAATGTTGAGTGTCACTAACGTTGGCTCATCATTCCTCATCCACGTTAACTTCCACGTTAACTAAGTTAACGTGGGAGTTAACGTGACTCATAGTGGCTTGTGTGGCTCCTTCCAACGTTAGTGACAATGTTGAGTGTCACTAACGTTGTCCATCACCTTCTTCTCTCACATTAGCCTCCACGTTAACTAAGTTAACGTGAAAGTTAACGTGGCT
>NC_029793.2:91184490-91193211 GCF_000816755.2 Arachis ipaensis
GCACAATGTATGCTTGAATCAAGGTGTAAGTGAATATCTACCCAAAACTAGCTTATTTCCTAAGAAAATGCATGAAACTATTCTAAAAACAGTAAAGAAAAGGTCAGTGAAACTGGCCAAAATGCCCTGGCATCACAACACCAAACTTAAAGCTTGCTTGTCCCTAAGCAAGTACTGGAACAAGAGAATGATGAATGAGATACCAAGAGAAATGAGTCATTCTTGTGGAAGTCATGTCCCTGGTTTTATAGTGATTTCATGCATAGCAACTTAGGTTCATTCCTGGCTTTCAGACCTTTATCATATCATAGAATACACACTATGATTGCATCCCATGAAACTTTTATTTATTGATCCTTTTGTTGTTATTTCAGGGCTTATTTGTGTTCTTAGGCTAAGTGTTCTATAAGGGGGCAACTCTTTAAGATAAGCTTTCAGCCAACACTCCCGAACCAGTTGGTTCAAGGTGCTAGGTGTTGAGACACCCCTAAGGACTTACTCCCTCAAGCCTCTCCCCCATACATACACACCACAGGCATATAGTTTATTCATTTTCTTTTCTTGAGGCCTTGGTGTCCAGCACCTCTTTGGGTTACTAAATATTCTGTGGTGAGGGTTACTCTTGATAGTGGACTTTCAGCTGATAATCCCGAGTTAGTTAACCCAAGTTACCAAGTGATAAGGCACCCCTAAGAGCTTATTCATCCAAGTAGATCCCTAATACAAGAACACCACAGACACATGCCTCAAGATTTAAAACCATTGGTGCCTAGTCTTATTGCTTAATCTTTTTCTTTTATTCCTCAACTTTGATTGTTCTTTCCCTTTTTCTTATTAGGATCTTCTTATTTATCTAGTCTCATGGGGGTGTGTCTCAAGTATAGTATTCATGACAGATAGTTGTCTTCCCACCTTATGGTTGAACCAACTTAGCTAACTTATGATCACACCAAAAAACTCATGAATGCACTTCCATATTATGAACTCCACTTTGGTCTTTTTAAAAACACACTCATTCTCTTTTTCATCTGATTTAAAGGGACAAACATATAAGTAAGCACGGTAAAGATGCAGTGACATAAGGACTAGATATCATAAACCTCTTCAACAAGAACTTAAAAGAAGGAATTTAGAAATGTTTAAACTGAAATGGAAGCAAGTTCTATTTCATACAAGATCTTCCTTATTTAAAGCATAGAGAAAGATGGACCAAAGAAGGAACTCCACCACCTTTTACTCTTGTGGATGTCCATGCTCTCCTTCTTGATTGCTTGTGCTCCCACTTCCCTTGCCTTTTCCAAGCAGCTTCTTCCAGAAACCACCATCTTCCATCTTCTTCTTGAGTGTCTCCTTTTGCTGTTTCACTTTCCTCTCTTCTTGTTCTACAAAATCTTTTTGGACCTCATCATATTTAGGGATGGCATAGTGTAGCTGATGCATATTACTGGACATGTAGTTTAGCTTGGCTTGAGTGTTGACGTTGAACTCCTCCCGATGTAGTTGTCGTCCTTCATTAAGTACAGTGAACTCATTGAATGCTTTCATCTGGGCTAGTTGTCGCTGATTGAGTTCCTGCAAATGCTTATCTTGACGTTCTTGCCTCTCGGTAACTTGGTGGATGGTTTGAGTGAGCTGGGAGTATTGTTCCTGTTGCTGCTCCATTTGTTGTTTCTTCCACTCTTCTTGTTGGCTCATCCAGTTCAATATTTGCTCTTGTTCTTCCATATGTCTCATCCCCAAATCTTCAATAGCTCTTAGAAGATAATTCATATTCAGATCGGCTGGGTAAGGATGCTCTCCCTGTTGATATTCTTCCTGATGAGACTCTTCTTGGTGAGTTCCTTCCCTTGCTTTTAGTTTCCCTATTTGTGGCCTTCTTTGTTACTGAGCAGGTGTAGTATAGGCCATACGCTGGGTTGTCATTAGCCTCCCTGGGTTAACCCAGTCTGGATTACTATCCTCAAAGACCACCTTGGCCTTTGTGCACAATCGGAGAATGGTACTGGGGTACCAAAGCCTGGCACCTGATTCAAGCTTCTCAGCTGAATCTTGAATTCCCTCAGCTATAAGTTCATGCACGTTGATTTCTCCACCTTGTACTAGGCAATGTACCATAGTTGCTCGATTAATATTTACCTCTGAATTATTTGCAGCTAGGAGAATAGACCTCCTCACGAGTTCAAACCACCCCTTGGCTTCTGGGCTAAGGTCTCCCCTCTTGATGAAACGGGGTCTCCCATCTCCATACCTTTCCTAGTCAGCTGCTACAACACAGATGTCAGTCACTATCTCAGTGAGCTCATCATTGTCTTGGCTTTTACTTATCCTTGTATGATAGCTAGGCTCATCAAAGTATGGTGATTTCAGGTGAAGAGTTCTTATTATAGCATTTGGACTGAAGTCTACCTCCTTTCCCCTTACATAGCTTTTGAAGGTTGGGGCTCTGGTTTTGTCTTCTCTGACCACATTTGTGTAGAACTCTTTGATGAGGTTTGCATTGATCTTCCCCTCTGGATTGGTGAGCAATTGCCATCCTCTTTCTTTAATCTTCTCCCGAATCTGTGGGCATTCGTCTTCATTGATTTGGAAGTTTAACTCGGGTAGTATCTTTTTGAGCTTTATCCGCTCAAATTCTCGTTCATGGAAGGCAGTCTTGAATCTTTTCTCGTCGAAGGGAATGTTCTCCGTTGGTTCCTTCCTCTTCTGCCTCATGGAGCTTGAAAATCTTTCAAATGTCGGATGGGGTCTTGACCCGGCAACCCATGATACTTAGGATGTAGATTTATCAAGCTACTCTTCAACTCAAAGTTCGGATCAAGGTTAGGATACCTTGCTTGCAACGGTTGAAGTATGATATCCAGAGCTCCTTGCTCATGCAAAGTGATCCGGCGTGGCTCCGCCATGTGTGGCTCACCTGTAGGATGCAAAGATGTATTAGTAGTGTCAACAGAAGAATAGGAAGTAGCAGACTCCAAGTCACTCTCGATGACGTCTAGTGATTTGGTATTTTCCTCAAGAGAGGCCGAAGTACTAGGCGTATAGTCCAACCGCCGTCTAGCTTGCTGAGTGTGTAACAAAGTTCTTTTAATCTCGGGATCAAAATTGGCTAAGCTAGAATTCAATTGAGATCGAGTCATCAAACTTGAAAGTCATAGCACAAATGTAAAAGAAGTCTAAACTATAGCTAAGTATTGGAAGAGGTAAAATATCTACAATATTCACATATTCATATAACCAATATCAAGGCACATGTTGCAACCATTCCCCGGCAACGGCGCCAAAAATTTGACCCGATTGTCCCCAAGGGTGTATTGGTAAAGATTTTCTTCAATAAAATTGCATTGCAAGTATAGCTCTACCAACAACAATCCTCGGGTGTCAAATTTAGAAGAGGGATTTGGTTGTCACAAGTTCAACCCCAATAGAAATAACCGAAGTATTCAAGCCTCGGGTCGTCTCACAAGGAATGGGCAAACATATGCTTCAACATTAGTTAGAAATCCGGGGTTGTGAGTTATGAGCATGAAAATAAATGGGAATCTTAACAAGCAAGTAATCTTAAATTGCAACAAACTAATTCAATTAACTAAGCAAAACATGAGCAATTCCAATGAATAAGTAACATTCCACTTAATTCTATTATAAACCAAAAAAGTAACTATAACTAAAGCAAATAATTGAGAAAGTTGGTTTTCAAATATGAATAATAAAAGCAACTCTTGGCTAGGCATGGGAATTGGGATCACCATCCTTGTCTAACAACCATATCTTAAAAATTATAAGGAACCAAGCTCATTAAGTCTACCCTCAAAGTCTTAAGTACGTGATATCTACTCCTAGACTTGAAGTACGTCAAATGGCTTTGATCACATCAACCCATAAGTCCCAACCTACCTACTAATTAGATTAGTAGTGGGTTGGAGTCAATGAGTATCAAATTGACCACCAAGGGCTCCCAAATCATCAAATCCATTAGACCTAATGACTCAAGTTTACCCAATTCCCTTGACCTAGGCAAGAGTAAAGAAGACTACTCCATAATCAAAGTAAACAATTCATCGAACACATAGTAAGCATTAACAAAAGACATGTTCAAAATAGCAATTAAATTGGAATCTACAAATACTCACTAACAATTATCAACATACAATCATCAAAACAACAAGACTAAACATAGAAATCATCAATGTAACATCAACAAGTCAAGAATCACAACATTCATGAAATGGGTATAAAATGACAAGTAACAAGGATCCATAAACTATCACAAGATATAAGCAAAATTGTAGCAAGGAATTCAAATTGAACAATTAAAATTAGCAATTAACAAGATCCAATTCATAAATCAACAAGGGAAGATCAAATTAAAACTAGATCTAGAGAGGAACAAGGGTTTCTCTCTCTAGAATCACCCAAGAACCAAAAACTAGCTAAAAATTATGTCCTAGTGTAAAATGATTGATCCTCCGTTTTCCACTAGCATCCTTGCGTCTTTTTCATGCAGAAACAGCTTGGAATTGGGCCTCATGAGCCTTAGAAATCGCCAGGCACGATTTCCTTTAATGAGGTCACGTGCAGCTTCCCACGCGTGCGCGCCATGCGTGTGTGCGCGCCGATTGCTTTTGCGATCCACGCGTGCGCGCCAAGCGTGCGTGCGCGTTGATAGGAATCTTCTGATCCGCGCGGATGCGTCCATCCTTGCGCGCCGCTTCCAGCCAACCTCATCCACGCGTGTGCGTGGAGTGCGCGGGCGCGCTGATGCTGCTTTTTCCAAGATCTCAATTCTTCATGTTCCTCCCTTTTTGTACATGCTTTCTCCCTCTCTTCTAAGTCATTCCTACCCTATAACTCCTGAAATTACTCAACAAATACATCACGGCATCGAATGGCAATAGAAGATGATTTAAATATGGCAGTTTTAAGGCAAAATAAGCATGTTTTCCATCATGGAGCAATATTGGGAAGTGAACACAAAACCATGCATTTCTTGCGAATAAGTGTGAGAAATGTTGATAAAATCCCCCAAAATAAGCACAAGATAAACCACAAAATCGGGGTTTATCAGCTAACCATGAACATTGAGTTGCTATTCTTCATACCTTGGATTGTCAATCTTTATTGCATGATTCTTTTCTTGCTTGGGGACAAGCAAGGTTTAAGTTTGGTGTTGTGATGACATGTCATCATGTCATGTTTTTCTATGCTTTTTCATACAAGAAATTGATAATTAGTGCTTAAATGTTGCATTCTTTTGTGCTTAAATGGTATATTTCTTTGATCTTTTGATTTGATAAACTTTGTAGGAAATAAGAAGAAAAAGAAGCAAAAAAAACACAAAATAAGCTAAAAAGGAGAAAAAAAGAATTTTGGAGCACACTTTAATGTTGAGCACGCTTTGGAACGTTAGGCCACGCTTTTAAAAGCGTGGCCCATGACCATGATGCATTTAATTAGTAATGCCTTATGCATGCATGAATATATAATGAAAGCATGCATGCATTACTAATACTAATGAATGAAGGCGTTAAATGAATCATGCTTCAACGCTAAAATGGCATTACTAACTAATAAAGCAGACATGCATTTAATTGAGAACAAATTGAATGAATGCAATGTTAATGCAGTGGTATTATTATTAAATTAATGAAAGCATGCATTATTAAATCAATGCCAAGGCATTAAAAACAATCATGCATGCATGAAGCATTAAATTTTTAATACCAAGAGAGAATGAATGCTACGGCATTAGTAGTTAAGCAAATGAAAGCATTGGCATTATTTTATAAAGTCATGGAAGCATGCATGTAAAGTTAAAAGGAAGCAACGTAGCTCTCAACAAAGCCAAGGAGAAACAAAGGAGCGCTACGTGAATTTATTTAACTTTTTTGGGCTTCACAAAAGAAAAAAACAAGGCGCAGCTGATGAGCGGATAATTTATACGCTTTTTGCCATTGTTTTTACATAGTTTTTAGTATGATTTAGTTATTTTTTAGTATATTTTTATTATTTTTTAAATAAAATTCACATTTTTGGACTTTACTATGAGTTTGTGTGTTTTTCTGTGATTTTAGGTATTTTCTGACTGAAATTGAGGGACTTGAGCAAAAATTAGATTCAGAGGTTGAAGAAGGACTGCAGATGCTGTTGGATTCTGACCTCCCTACACTCAAAGTGGATTTTCTAGAGCTACAGAACTCCAAATGGTGCGCTCTCAATTGCGTTAGAAAGTAGACATACAGGTCTTTCCAGAAATATATAATAGTCCATACTTTGCCCGAGTTTAGACGTCACAAACTGGCGTTCAACGCCAGCTCCTTGCCCTATTCTGGAGTCAAACGCCAGAAACAGGTTGCAATGTGGAGTTAAACACTAGAAACAGGTTATAAACTGGCGTTTAACTCCAAGAAAGACCTCTCCACGTGAAAGCTTCAATGCTCAGCCCAAGCACACACCAAGTGGGCCCCGGAAATAGATTTCTGCATCATTTACTTATCTCTGTAACCCTAGTAACTAGTTTAGCATAAATATGACTTTTTACTATTGTATTTAGGGATCTTTTGGACGTTTAGTTCTGAGATCATGGAGGCTTGCCTCTCGGCCATGCCTAGACCTTGTTCTTATGTATTTTCAACGGTAGAGTTTCTATACACCATAGATTAAGGTGTGGAGCTCTACTGTTCCTCGAGTATTAATGCAAAGTACTATTGTTTTTCTATTCAATTCAAGCTTATTCCTATTCTAAGATATTCATTCGCACCCAAGAACATGATGAATGTGATGATTATGTGACACTCATCACCATTCTCACTTATGAACACGTGCTTGACAACCACTTCCGTTCTACATGAAGATGAGATAGAATGAGTATCTCTTAGATATCTAATACAGGGGATCGAGTCTGAGATATTAGAGTCTTTGTGGTATAAGTTAGAACCCATGGACGGCCATTCCTGAGATCTGAAAAGTCTAAACCTTGTCTGTGGTATACTGAGTAGGATCCGGGAAGGGATGGCTGTGACTTCAAACTCGCGAGTGCTGGGCGTAGTGACAGATGCAAAAGGATAGTAAATCCTATTCCAGTATGATCGAGAACTGACAGATGATTAGCCATGCAGTGACAGCGCATTGGACCATTTTAACAGAGAGGACGGGATGTAGCCATTGACAACGGTGATGCCCAACATACAGCTTGCCATGGAAAGGAGTAGGAATGATTGGATGAAGACAGCATGAAAGCAGAGGTTCATGAGGAACGAAAGCATCTCTATACGCTTATCTGAAATTCTCACCAATGAATTACATAAGTATCTTTATCCTAGTTTATATTCTAATTATGTTTTAATTATCAATTCTCTATAACCATTTGAATCCGCCTGACTGAGATTTACAAAGTGACCATAGCTTGCTTCAAGCCGACAATCTCCGTGGGATCGACCCTTACTCACGTAAGGTTTATTACTTGGACGACCCAGTGCACTTGCTGGTTAGTTGTGCGAAGTTGTGACAAAGTGTGATTCACGTTTGAGAGCACCAAGTCTTTGGCGCCATTGTTGATGATCACAATTTCGTGCACCAAGTTTTTGGCGCCGTTGCCGGGGATTGTTCGAGTTTGGACAACTGACGGTTCATCTTGTTGCTCAGATTAGGTAATTTTATTTTAATTTTAAGCTTTTATTTTTATTTTCGAAAAATATTTCGACAAAAAAAAATTAAAAAAAAATTTCAAAAAAAAATTATTCTATGGCTTCAAAATTTTTTAAGAATGAATTCTAGAGTTTCATGAAACATGTTGAAGCCTGGCTGGCTGTAAAGCCATGTCTAACTCTTTTGGACCGAGGCTTCCACTCATCAGCACAGAAGCAAGTTGAATGAAGTATCAGCTGTTGTATGTCTGATTTGTATCTGCTAAAGCTTGCCTGGCCATTGGCCATGTCTAGTGTTTTGGACCGGAGCTTTCACTGAAAGCTTGGCTGGCTAGTGAGCCATATCTAATTCTTGAACAGTTATTTTAGACTAACATTGCAAGATTCCTGGAATTCCTATTAAAAATTTTGAAATCCTTATTTTCCTTTTCAAAAGAATTTTCGAAAAATCCAAAAAAATTAATAAAATCATAAAAACTAAAAATATTTTGTGTTTCTTGTTTGAGTCTAGTGTCAAGTCATAAGTTTGGTGTCAATTGCATGTTTATCTCTTTCTTGCATTTTTCGAAAATTCATGCATTGCATTCTTCATGATCTTCAAGTTGTTCTTGATGAATTTCCTTGTTTGATCTTTGCATTTTCATGTTTTGCATCTCTTCTTGTTTTTCATATGCATTTTCAATTTGTTAGTGTCTAAAAAATTAAAAATTTCTAAGTTTGGAGTCTTGCATGTTTTCCTTTTCTAAAAAAATTTTCAAAAAAATAAGTTCTTGGTGTTCATCTTGACATTCAAAATGTTCTTGGTGTTCATCTTGACATTCATAGTGTTCTTGGTGTTCACCTTGACATTCATAGTGTTCTTGCATGCATCATTTATTTTGATCCAAGATTTTCATGCATTGAGTCTTTTTGATGTTTTTCTCTTTCATCATTAAAAATTCAAAAAAATAAAAAAAATATCTTTCCCTTTTTCACTCATAAAATTCGAAAATTTGAGTTGACTTTTTCAAAAATTTTAAAAATCTATTTGTTTCTTATGAGTCAAATCAAATTTTCAATTTAAAAAATTCTATCTTTT
>NC_029793.2:91193301-91194043 GCF_000816755.2 Arachis ipaensis
CTTTTCAATGATTTTCGAAAATTCTTCTCCCTCATCTCCTTCTAATTATTTATTTATTTACTGACACTCCTCTTCATCTAAAAATTCAAACCCATTCCTCTCCCCTGTGTTTAAAGAAGGAGGCATGGCCGAAAATAATAACATTGCAAGGAAGATGCTTGGTGACTTTACTACACCAAATTCCAACTTACTTGGAAGAAGCATCTCAATCCCTGCCATTGGAGCAAACAATTTTGAGCTAAAGCCTCAATTAGTTTCTCTGATGCAACAGAACTGCAAGTTTCATGGACTTCCATCAGAAGATCTTTTTTAGTTTTTAACTGAATTCTTGCAAATCTGTGATACTGTTAAGACCAATGGGGTTGATCCCGAGGTCTACAGGCTTATACTTTTCCCATTTGCTGTAAGAGACAGAGCTAGAGTATGGTTGGACTCTCAACCTAAAGATAGCCTGAACTCTTGGGATAAGCTGGTCACGACTTTCTTAGCCAAGTTCTTTCCTCCTCAAAAGCTTAGCAAGCTTAGAGTAGATGTTCAAACCTTCAAACAGAAAGAAGGTGAATCCCTCTATGAAGCTTGGGAGAGATACAAGGAACTGACCAAAAAGTGTCCCTCTAACATGCTTTCAGAATGGACCATCCTGGATATATTCTATGACGGTTTGTCTGAGCTATCAAAGATGTCACTGGACCATTCTACAGGTGGATCCATTCACCTAAAGAAAACGCCTGCAGAAGCTCAG
>NC_029793.2:91194127-91238453 GCF_000816755.2 Arachis ipaensis
AAACATTTTCCATCATCCACTCAGCAACAGACAGAGAATTCTGAGCAGAATCCATCTAGCTTAGCAAATATAGTCTCTGATATATCTAAGGCCACTCTAAGTTTCATGAATGAAACTAGGTCCTCCATTAGAAATTTGGAGGCACAAGTGGGCCTGCTGAGTAAAAGAGTCACTGAAACTCTTCCTAGTACTCTCCCAAGCAATACAGAAGAGAATCCAAAAAGAGAGTGCAAGGCCATTACCCTACTTGGTGTGGCCGAACCCAGAGAAGAGGAGGAGGACGTGAATCCCAGTAAGGAAGACCTCCTGGGACGTTCAGTGACTAATAAGGAGTATCCCTTTGAGGAACCAAAGGAATCTGAGGCTCATCTAGAGACCATAGAGATTCCATTAAACCTTCTTCTGCCCTTCATGAATTCTGATGAGTATTCTTCTTCTGAAGAGAATAAAGACGTTACTGAAGAGCAAGTTGCTAAATACCTTGGTGCAATCATGAAGCTGAATGCCAAATTATTTGGTAATGAGACTTGGGCAGATGAACCTCCCTTGCTCACCAATGAACTGAATGCATTGGATAGGCATAAATTACCTCAAAAGAAACAGGATCCTGGTAAATTCTTAATTCCCTGTAACATAGGCACCATGACCTTTGAGAAGACTCTGTGTGACCTAGGGTCAAGAATAAACCTAATGCCACTCTCTGTAATGGAGAAACTTGGGATCTTTGAGGTGCAAGCAGCCAGAATCTCATTAGAGATGGCAGACAACTCAAGAAAACAGGCTTATGGACTAGTAGAGGACATGCTAGTAAAGGTTGAAGGCCTTTACATCCCTACTGATTTCATAATCCTAGACACTGGAAAGGATGAAGATGAATCCATCATCCTTGGAAGACTCTTCCTAGCCACAACAAAAGCTGTGATTGATGTGGACAGAGGAGAGTTGGTCCTTCAACTGAATGAGGACTACCTTGTATTTAAAACTCAAGGTTCTCCTTCTGTAACCATGGAGAGGAAGCATGAAAAGCTTCTCTCACTGCAGAGTCAACCAAAGCCCCCACAGTCAAACTCTAAGTTTGGTGTTGGGAGGCCATAACCAAACTCTAAGTTTGGTGTTGGGAGGTCCCAACAATGCTCTGAACACCTGTGAGGCTCCATGAGAGCTCACTGTCAAGCTATTGACATTAAAGAAGCGCTTGTTGGGAGTCAACCTAATGTTATTTATATCTATTTTATTTTATTTCGTGTTTTATTAGGTTGATGATCATGTGGAGTCACAAAAACTACTGAAAAATTCAAAAACAGAATGAAAAATAGCATTAAAAATAGCACACCCTGGAGGAGGAGCATTTTGGCGTATAAACGCCAGAAACAAGCACCAAGCTTGTGATGACAAGTCATCTTAGCCTAGTTTTACTAGTCTATTTCTTTGTTTTTATTAAGTTTTATGCACTTTCTTGCATTGTAAGTAAGTAATTTGGAATGGAATTGCATGATTTCTTTGAATCAATCAACCACTATTTAATTTATACTAAATCATGAGGTTTAAGCTAAATTTGATTGATATTTGAATGATTTATAAACCTTGTGAATTTGGTGATACTTTGATTGGTTGTTTTGATTAATTGTAGGTGAAGAAAAGAAGAAAATAAGAAAGCGTGGCCTAAGAAGCGTGGCCCAAGGAAAAGAAGAGTGTAGCAAAGGAAGCAATAAAGCATGGCACATGGAAGGAGGAAGCATAGTGCTCTCTTCAGGACCGGAGCACTCTCTTAAGGGAGCACAACAATGAACCAAGAAAGCAAGGCTTGATGCTACGAGCCCCTTGAGAGCGGATCACACTTTTGAACCAAGAAACAAAGGAAAGAAGAATGATGCTCCGCTCCCCTTGAGAGCATTATCGGGCTTCACTCAAGAATAAATCCAAGGAAATAGTTTGCCAATGCTTGCTCCAAGGATCGAACCCATGAGCAAGGGGGAGTGGGGAGCGTTACTCACAAAGGAAAATGAGCCACACTTGGCCAAATTGCACTCACAAGGATTCGAACCAAGCACCTCAAGGAAAAGAGGAGAGAGGCGCCACTTCATTCACAAAGAAAAGGAGTCAGTGCATGCCTCCAATAAGTTTCGAACTTGGGACCTCACCCAAGCAAAAGGAGTGCTACGCTCCCAAGGAGAGCAGAGCGCTACTCTCCTTAGCCTTTGCAAGAACTTGACACGGCCAGGGGGAATTGGAGCGCAACATGACACGGGCAAAGGGAGCTTGGTGTGCACAAGACTCCAACACAAGCCACAATGCTCCGCTCCCAACAAGAGCGGAGCACTATCCTGATTGCCCCACAGCCTTGGCACGCAAGAAGAAGCTCCAACACAAGCCTCAATGATCCGCTCCCCACAAGAGCAGAGCACTCCACTGGGAGCAATTTCTCTTGGGCTGAAAATTCAATTAAAAATCCAATTAAATTCAAATCTTCACCAAATTAAAAAGCCCACCCAAATTCTTAAATCCAAGAATAGAAAGTGTATAAATAGAAGCTAGTTTGATTTAGTTAGGGACTTTTATCACCTTTTGCTTCTTTGAGAATTTTCATTTTTCAGAATTTTAGAGTTTTTACTTTGAATTTGGATCTCGGAGAATTTGGAAGGAGAATTGATCTCTCTTCTTCCTTGTTCTTGCTTGAGCGCTCTTTACTTCTTGTCGTGGATCTTGGGTGAAGAATTGAAGAACTTCTATTTTAATCTCACCTTGAGATCTCTTGTTTATATTTCTGCATAATTCAAATTCTGTTTACTGCCTTCATCTTCTCTCTTCTACTACTTCTGCAAATTACTTTTCTATTTTCTGTTGCAATTGTTCTTGATTGGATCAAGGAAGGATTTGAGATCTAAACTTGTTTTCTAGTCTCTTCCACTCCTGAGATCTTCAATTTCTCTTTTAATTCCTGCACTTGAGCTACATTCATTTTCTGTTTTTAATTCTTCAATAATCTTCACTTTGCTGTTTAAGATCCATTTTACTTCAATTCACCTTTTACTCTTCTGTTTATTGCAATTTACTTCTGCTTGTTTTAATTTCTACACATCCCAGCTCCCAATCCCTTTTATAATTCAAGCAATTTACCTTTCTTGCACTTTAAGATTTAGCTGTTTACATTTCTTGTAATCTAAGTTTCTGTAATTTATTTTACTTGTTCTTTAAGATTCAGCACTTTTATTTTCTGTTCTCTTTAATTTACTGCAATTCTTCCCTCTCACTTTACATTTCAAGTAATTTAGCTTTTGTCAATTACAAATCACTCAAACCAATACTTGATTCGCTTGACTAAATCAACCACTAAGCTAAAATTGCTCAATCCTTCAATCCCGGTGGGATCGACCTCACTAATGTGAGTTATTATTACTTGATGCGACCTGGTACACTTGTCGGTTAGTATTTGTGTGTTTGGAAATTCGGTTTTCCACAAAAACACCATCAAGTTTTTGGCGCCGTTGCCAGGGATTGATTAAATTGACAATGATTAAGTGAAGTAGAGATCTAGATCAAGCACCATTTCTTTTCTGTTTCTTTACTTTTCAACTAACCCACTAACTGTTTGAATTTTTGCTTAAGCAAACTAAAACCTCACTTTAGCAATAGAGTGAAGTTTTCCTGGTTTTTGCTGGTTATATGCATTCCCTGTGTTTTTGCTTGCTGAGTACATGACAGAAGCAAATTCTCTTTTATTAATCTTTCTAGCCTGTCAACTATTTGATACATTGTGTCAACTAATCCTCTAACCACATTTTGGCATGAGTAGATTCAATCTTCATTTGGACTATTTGTAATTGTGCAGATCATGGAGGGGAACTCAACGAATTCCAGTAATTGTGGGAGTAGTGTCCTCACCTTAGATGACAATGCAACTCATGACTTGAAGCATCCGCTCATCACCATGAACGATGTTGCTCAATGACTTGAAGCCTTCCCACAAGGAAGCATCACCAGATGGGAAGATCTAATGAGTGAATTCCTGGCCAAGTTGAAACCACCCGAGGAAATTGGTAAGCTAGAAGCAGAAGTGCAACCATCCACACAAGAGAAAGGAGTGATGGAAATTGAAGGTGTAAATGCAGTCGTGAACCAAAACAAGCAGATGCATCAACAAACTCTACAACAACTGGAGTTGATGGTCAGAAAAATCAATGAGCTGCGAACTGCTGTAGTAAATACATACAACCTACCTCAAAATTTACATGGTTGGAATCAACCTGAAAAAGGTTTTGGAGCAATTAACTATGAGAAACAAAATCATGAGCGATTACACTCTCCAAACACTACCTCAAGCCTGTTCCAACACAAGTCTCAGGGTGATGTGTACAACCTACCCTGGAGGACTCATTCCAACTGGAGGAGGATTGAGCACCAAAATCAAGGACCAACGGACTTCAATTACAACAACCCCAACTTCACAAACCAGCAAAAACACCACCATACCAACAACAACCACTACACACCACCATCACAACACCCACCCTTCCAACCTCCAACACCCCACAACCAACCAATCTCACAAGACTCTCAGAGGATCACCAACTTGGAGATCTTAATAGAGAAAATGATAAAGCACCAAGAGGTGACAACAAAGAACCAGGAAACCTCAATCAGAAGAATTGAGAGGCAAATGGAACAACTGGCTAAGCACCTTATAAAAATGGGTGAGAAGAGGGCAAATACTTTCCCCAGAGCCACTGAAGACAACCTGAAAGACAATGAAAAAGTTGCTAGGTGGGAGAAATGGAAAGAAATCATAGAGGGAAGTGAGAGGGCTACAGAAAAAGAAACAATCATCAAAGAGAAGCACCACAGAGAAGTTCCTCAAGAAGAAATAGAGGAAAGAAAGCCCACAGTAAGAGGAGAAACTCAAAGGCAACCGAATTCTCAACTTCCATGATCAGAGGATGGAGAATGTCAAGCTAGTGACAATAAAGAAGCGCTTGTTGGGAGGCAACCCAACCTAAGGTAGTTTTTTTTTCGTAGCTATTTTAATAAAAAAGTCAATTAGTTTTATCTATACTGCAAGAAGCTAAGTTTGATGTTGCACACCAAAATAATCTAAGGGAGAATGAAGCATTTTAAGTTTGGTTTTCCACTAAAAACTTCATCATAAAACACATTCTCACCTTCTGCATAATGCTAGCTTCAAGCATTTAGATAAACTAGTTAACTATTCTGCTGTTTTCTAGGTTTTAGTTCTATTACCTTTGTCAAAGAAAAAGAGTTTTACATATGGTCAATCTGATGCATGAGAACCATTGGCAAGGTACTAAGTTTGGTGTTCCCACACTAAAGTAAGTTCAAAAGCCCACAAATAACTCATGCGTGCTAACTATTTTTCAAGTGTTTTGGAACAAGCAACTTTCAATATCATTGCAGAGTATCATACAAGTTTTTGGAAGGATTAAGCATCATCAACCAGAAAGAGGAAAAAGGAATGTGAAGACCAACAATGATGATGATGAGGAATAAAGCAAGTAAACTCCAAAAGGTTGTATTGTTAAGTGATTATTTTACATCAGATACTAGTATGATTGAAAGTGCTATTGTACCCCTGTCTGTCTGCCTGTTTAGCATAGTTTCTTTGTAATTCAATAATTGAGATGCTTGATCATTCACAACCCTATACTCTCCAAACTTGTTTGCACTCAATGTCTCAAAAAAGCATCACATGACAGTTCTTTGAAAAGAAGGATTACAGAATTAAACAGTTTTGAGGCAAGCAAAAGATTAGGAGAAGTGGTGGTTCTAGTTGTATGATTATGCATTGAGGTTACATGCTTGTGAAAACTTGCATGGGAGCTCATAGGCAGGAGATAGAGTTCAAAGAAGTATTGTGGAGATTCTTAAATATTTATTGATTCAAGAAGCAGCAAACAAAAGAAAATAAAGGGAATACAAAAACAAAAGAACATGGCCCAAGGCTCTGAGCATCAATTACTAGGCAGAAAAGAAGAAAGAAACAAGAACTCAAAAAGTTGTTATCCTAGTAAATGCTTGTGGTCGAGTTGTATCAAAGAGAGAGGCTTGAGCAAGTAAATCCTTAGGGGTGCTTTAACACCTAATACCTTAAAACCAACTGGTTTAGGAGCATTGATTGAAAGCTTATCCAAAGAGCCGCTTTGAGACATGACACTTAGAGTCAAGGCCAAAACAGAGAAATTATAAGCTGCTTCAAGGTGGTTACCTATAGAGAGATCTCCATGATATTATTTGGATGGAAGTTCTAAGACCTAAGACTTCCAAGATGTAGGGACTAGTAAGCACTGAAGCCCTTGCCTGAGCATATAATTTAGAGTTCACCCCACTGTCACTTAATCACTTCACTCACAGGATAGCACATGTTATTCTTCAAATCCATTCTGATTGAAAGAACCTTTGAGCATAATTCTTTTCTTGCTTGGGGACAAGCAAGTTTTAAGTTTGGTGTTGTGATGACAAGTCATCTTAGCCTAGTTTTACTAGTCTATTTCTTTGTTTTTATAAAGTTTTATGCACTTTCTTGCATTATAAGTAAGTAATTTAGAATGGAATTGCATGATTTCTTTGAATCAATCAACCACTATTTAATTTATACTAAATCATGAGGTTTAAGTTAAATTTGATTGATATTTGAATGATTTATAAACCTTGTGAATTTGGTGATACTTTGATTGGTTGTTTTGATTAATTGTAGGTGAAGAAAAGAAGAAAATAAGAACACATGGCCTAAGAAGCGTGGCCCAAGGAAAAGAAGAGTGTAGCAAAGGAAACAATGAAGCATGGCACATGGAAGGAGGAAGCATAGCGCTCTCTTCAGGAGCGGAGCACTCTCTCAAGGGAGCACAACAATGAACCAAGAAAGCAAGGCTTGATGCTACGAGCCCCTTGAGAGCGGAGCACACTTTTGAACCAAGAAACAAAGGAAAGAAGAATGATGCTCTGCTCCCCTTGAGAGAATTATCGGGCTTCACTCAAGAATAAATCCAAGGAAATAGTTTGCCAATGCTTGCTCCAAGGATCGAACCTATGAGCAAGGGGGAGTGGGGAGCGTTACTCACAAAGGAAAATGAGCCACACCTGGCCAAATTGCACTCACAAGGATTTGAACCAAGCACCTCAAGAAAAAGAGGAGAGAGGCGCCACTTCATTCACAAAGAAAAGGAGTCAGCGCATGCCTCCAATAAGTTTCGAACTTGGGACCTCACCCAAGCAAAAGGAGTGCTACGCTCCCAAGGAGAGTAGAACGCTACTCTCCTTAGCCTTTGCAAGAACTTGACACGGCCAGGGGGAATCGGAGCGCAACATAACACGGGCAGAGGGAGCTTGGTGCGCACAAGACTCCAACACAAGCCACAATGCTCTGCTCCCCACAAGAGCGGAGCGCTATCCTGATTGCCCCACAGCCTTGGCACGCAAGAAGAAGCTCCAACACAAGCCTCAATGCTCCGCTCCCTACAAGAGCAGAGCACTCCACTGGGAGCAATTTCTCTTGGGCTGAAAATTTAATTAAAAATCCAATTAAATTCAAATCTTCACCAAATTAAAAAGCCCACCCAAATTCTTAAATCCAAGAATATAAAGTGTATAAATAGAAGCTAGTTTGATTTAGTTAGGGACTTTTATCACCTTTTGCTACTTTGAGAATTTTCATTTTTTAGAATTTTTAGAGTTTTTACTTTGAATTTGGATCTTGGAGAATTTGGAAGGAGAATTGATCTCTCTTCTTCCTTGTTCTTGCTTGAGCACTCTTTACTTCTTGTCTTGGATCTTGGGTGAAGAATTGAAGAACTTCTGTTTCAGTCTCACCTTGAGATCTCTTGTTTATCTTTCTGCATAATTCAAATTCTGTTTACTGCCTTCATCTTCTCTCTTCTACTACTTTTGCAACTTACTTTTCTATTTTCTGTTGCAATTGTTCTTGATTGGATCAAGGAAGGATTTGAGATCTAGACTTGTTTTCTAGTCTCTTCTACTCCTGAGATCTTCAATTTCTCTTTTAATTCCTACACTTGAGCTACATTCATTTTCTATTTTTAATTCTTCAATAATTTTCACTTTGCTGTTTAAGATCCATTTTACTTCAATTCACCTTTTACTCTTCTGTTTATTGCAATTTACTTTTGCTTGTTTTAATTTCTGCACATCCCAGCTCCCAATCCCTTTTATAATTCAAGCAATTTACCTTTCTTGCACTTTAATATTCAGTTATTTACATTTCTTGCAATCTAAGTTTCTGCAATTTAATTTACTTATTCTTTAAGATTCAGCACTTTTATTTTCTGTTCTCTTTAATTTACTGCAATTCTTCCCTTTCACTTTACATTTCAAGCAATTTAGCTTCTGTCAATTACAAATCATTCAAACCAATACTTGATTCGCTTGACTAAATCAACCACTAAGCTAAAATTGCTCAATCCTTCAATCCCTGTGGGATCGACCTCACTCATGTGAGTTATTATTACTTGATGCGACCTGGTACACTTGCCGGTTAGTATTTATGTGTTTGGAAATTCGTTTTTCCACAAAAACACCATCAGCTGGTGTTTAACGCCAGAAACAAGCATCTACCTGGCGTTAAACGTTAGAAACAGGCTACATTTGGGCGTTTAACGCCAAAAACAGGTAGCAGTCTGGAGTTAAACGCCAGGATTGCACAGCAAGGGCATTTTACACACCTAATTGGAGCAAGGATGTTAAACCCTTGACCCTACTGGATCTGTGGACCCCACAGGATCCCCACCTTTCTTCTCTCCTATTCACACCTTTTCATAACTCTCTTCCCCAAATACCCTTCACCAATCAACTCAATCACTCTTCCCTATCACCTCTTCACCACTCACATCTATCCTCTCTTCCCCAAAAACCCCACCTACCTTCAAATTCAAACTATTTTCCCTCCCAAACCCAACCCTAATGGCCGAACCCTAACCCCCCCCACTCCTATATAAACCCCTCCATCCTTCTTCATTTTCACACAACACAACCCTCTCTTCACCACCTTGGCCGAATACACCCCTCTCTCCCTCTCCTCCATTTCTCTTCTTCTTCTCCTTCTTTCTTTCTTTCTTCTTTTGCTCGGGGACGAGAAAACATTTTAAGTTTGGTGTGGTAAAAGCATTGCTTTTTGTTTTTCCATAACCATTAATGGCACCTAAGGCCAGAGAAACCTCTAGAAAGAGGAAAGGGAAGGCAATTGCTTCCACCTCTGAGTCATGGGAGATAGAGAGATTCTTCTCAAAGGTCCATCAAGACCACTTCTATGAAGTTGTGGCCAAGAAGAAAGTGATCCCTGAGGTTCCTTTCAAGCTCAAAAAGAATGAGTATCCGGAGATTCGACTTGAAATCCGAAGAAGAGGTTGGGAAGTTCTCACCAACCCCATTCAACAAGTCGGGATCTTAATGGTTCAAGAGTTCTATGCAAACGCGTGGATCACTAGGAACCATGATCAAAGTGTGAGCCCAAATCCAAAGCATTGGCTTACCATGGTTCGGGGGAAATACTTAGATTTCAGTTCGAAAAATGTAAGGTTGGCATTCAACTTACCAATGATGGAAGAAAACGCACGCCCCTACACTAGAAGGGTCAATTTTGATCAAAGGTTGGACCAAGTCCTCATGGACATATGTGTGGAAGGAGCTCAATGGAAAATTGACTCAAGAGGCAAGCCGGTTCAACTAAGAAGGCTTCACCTCAAACCAGTAGCTAGGGGATGGTTAGAGTTCATTCAACGTTCAATCATTCCTACTAGCAACCGGTCTGAAGTTACTATAGACCGAGCCATCACGATCCATAGTATCATGATTGGGGAGGAAGTGGAGGTTCATGAGATTATTGACATTAGGATTTTTGCCAGTAAAGAATGTCATAAAAACAGTCGCGTTGTAGATATAGTTTCTAAACCGGAAAAAATCCCTTCGTACAAACGTGTTGGGTGTCACAAGTAACAAACCCCTTTAAAAATTAGAGGTCCAACTTAGTTATCTCTCTCTACAATAATGAAAGTTGAATCTAAACTCCACTTGGTCAACCTTCACCAGGGCAAAGGAAAGTTAAGGGACTAATTAAATTGACTTTCGAATCCTAATTATTTCCTCAGAAAAGGTTGGGATTATTTAAGTTCAGCTCAATTAGCAAGATAACGATTATCAATTATGTTGAGTTAAATAACTGTTGAGTTACTAAATTCTTAACCAGAACCAAAAGGGGAAAAGTAAAATTGCTGGAATGATAAAGAGGTCCTTAGATGGGAAGCAATGGTAACTTAAATCAAAGAGAATAATCATAAACTGAAAATACCTCAATTATCATTAATTCAAATAACAGTCTGTAACATGAGAGAATTCATAAATCAAATTATAATAATCAATTCAAATGTTGGAATAAATAAATAGAAGTAATACTAAAAGAACATTAAACCTGGGATCCAGAGTTACTCTTAAAACAAGAAGAAATCCTAAATCCTAAAAGAGAGAGAGAAGATCTCCCTCTCAACTAAATCTAAATCATTGAAAGGTAAAAATATGCGAGCTCTCTCTGAATGGAAGCATTCCCACACTTTATAACCTCTGGTCTATGCTGTCTGTACTTGGATCTGGGCCAAAAAGGGCTTCAAAATTCGCTGGGGGCGTATTCTGTAATTTCTGGTGCGTGGCCTCTGTCACGCGTCCGCGTGGGTCACGCGGTCGCGTCATTCAGAGCTTTTCCTTGCCACGCGGTCGCGTCAGTCATGCGACCACATCATATGCGTTCTGCTTAAGGCGTGCGGTCGCGTCAGTCATGCGGCCGCGTCGCTGCTGATTCGTGCTTGGCACGCGATCGCGTCATCCATGCGATCGCGTGGATACCAGTTTCTTTGAAGCTCCGTTTTGCTTTCTCCTTCCATTTTAGTATGTTTCCTTTTTCATCCTTTAAGTCATTCTGCCTTAGAAAATCTGAAACTACTCAACACACTAATCACGGCATCGAATGGAAATAAAGGTAATTAAAATAATTAATTTTTAAAGCTTAGGAAACATGTTTTTCACAACATGACATAATAAGGAAGGGAAAGTAAAACCATGCAATTAATGTGAATAAGTAGGTGAAGAGTTGAATAAATCACTCTAATTAAGCACAAAAGAACTCATGAAATATGGGTTTATCAACTATACCTCAAGAACTCTACAAGGTGGATGACAAGTCCTCCACTTTGGCAAGGTTAGCCTTTCCTCACCTCATCTGTCGCCTCTGCAATTTGGCTGGAATTGACATAGAGGGAGACATCCTCATTGAAGAGGACAAGCCCATCACTAAGAAAAGGATGGAGCAAACAAGAGATCATGGACCTCAACATGAGCATGAGGAAATTCCTCACCATGAAATCCCTGAGATGCCTCAGGGGATGCACTTTCCTCCACAAAACTATTGAGAGCAAATCAACACTTCCTAGGAGAATTAAGCTCCAACATGGGACAACTAAGGATGGAGCACCAAGAGCATTCCATCATCCTCCATGAAATTAGAGAAGATCAAAGAGCTATGAGGGAAGGGCAACAAAGACAAGGAAGAGATATAGAGGAGCTCAAGAGCACCATTGGTTCTTCAAGAAGAGAAAGACGCCACCCTCACTAAGGTGGACCCGTTCCTTAATCTCCTTGTTCTTATTTTCCTATTTTTCGGTTTTTGAGCCTTATGCTTTATTTATGTTTGTGTCTTTACTATATGATCATTAGTGTCTAAGTGTCTATGAATTAAAACTATGAGTGTCCTATGAATCCATCACCTTTCTTAAATGAAAAATGTTCTAAAAATAAAAGAACAAGAAGTACAGGGTTTCAAATTCATCCTTGAAACTAGATTAATTATTTTGATGTGGTGACAATACTTTTTGTTTTCTGAATGAATGCTTGAACAGTGCATATGTCTTTTGATATTGTGGTTTATGAATGTTAAATATGTTGGCTCTTGAAAGAATGATGAAAAGGAGAAATGTTATTAATAATCTGAAAAATCATAAAATTGATTCTTGAAGCAAGAAAAAGCAGTGAATAGAAAAGAGCTTGCGAAAAAAAAAAGAGAAAAGAAAAATGGCGAAAAAAAAAGAGAGAAAGAAAAAGAAAAAGCAAGCAGAAAAAGCCAAAAGCTCTTTAAACCAAAAAGCAAGAGCAAAAAGCCAATAGCCCTTAAAACCAAAAGGAAAGGGTAATAAAAAGGATCTAAGGCTTTGAGCATCAGTGGATAGGAGGGCCTAAAGGAATAAAATCCTGGCCTAAGCGGCTAAACCAAGCTGTCCCTAACCATGTGCTGGTGGCGTGAAGGTGTTAAGTGAAAACTTGAGACTGAGCGGTTAAAGTCAAGGTACAAAGCAAAAAAAACAGTGTGCTTAAGAACCCTGGACACCTCTAATGGGCTTTAGCAAAGATGAGTCACAATCTAAAAAGGTTCACCCAGTTATGTGTCTGTGGCATTTATGTATCCAGTGGTAATACTGGAAAACAAAGTGCTTAGGGCCACGGCCAAGACTCATAAAGTAGCTGTGTTCAAGAATCAACATATTGAACTAGGAGAATCAATAACACTATCTAAATTCTAAGTTCCTATAGATGCCAATCATTCTGAACTTCAACGGATAAAGTGAGATGCCAAAACTATTCAAGAGGCAAAAACCTAATAGTCCCGCTCATCTGATTAGAGCTAAGTTTCATTGATATTTTGAAATTTATAGTATATTCTCTTCTTTTTATCCTATTTGATTTTCAGTTACTTGGGGACAAGCAACAATTTAAGTTTGGTGTTGTGATGAGCGGATAATTTATACGCTTTTTTGCATTGTTTTTACATAGTTTTTAGTATGATTTAGTTAGTTTTTAGTATATTTTTATTAGTTTTTAAATAAAATTCACATTTCTGGACTTTAATATGAGTTTGTGTGTTTTTCTGTGATTTCAGGTATTTTCTAGCTGAAATTGAGGGACTTGAGCAAAAATCAGATTCAGAGGTTGAAAAAGGACTGCAGATGCTGTTGGATTCTGACCTCCCTGAACTCAAAGTAAATTTTTTTGAGCTACAGAACTTCAAATGGCGCACTCTTAATTGCGTTGGAAAGTAGACATCCAGGGCTTTCCAGTAATATATAATAGTCCATACTTTGGCCGAGTTTAGACGATGCAAACTGGCGTTCAACGCCAGCTCCCTGCCCTATTCTGGAGTCAAACGCCAGAAACAGGTTGCAAAGTGTAGTTAAACGCCAGAAATAGGTTATAAACTGGCGTTTAACTCCAAGAAAGACCTCTCCACGTGAAATCTTTAATGCTCAGCCCAAGCACACACCAAGTGGGCCCCGGAAGTAGATTTCTGCATCATTTACTTATCTATGTAACCTTAGTAACTAGTTTAGCATAAATAGGACTTTTTACTATTGTATTCAGGGATCTTTTGGACGTTTAGTTCTGAGATCATGGAGGCTGGCCTCTTGGCCATGCCTAGACCTTGTTCTTATGTATTTTCAACGGTAGAGTTTCTACACACCATAGATTAAGGTGTGGAGCTCTGCTGTTCCTCGAGTATTAATGCAAAGTACTATTGTTTTTCTATTCAATTCAAGCTTATTCCTATTCTAAGATATTCATTCGCACCCAAGAACATGATGAATGTGATGATTATGTGATGCTCATCACCATTCTCACTTATGAACACGTGCCTGACAACTACTTCCGTTCTACATGAAGATGAGATAGAATGAGTATCTCTTAGATATCTAACACAGGAGACCGAGTCCGAGATATTAGAGTCTTCGTGGTATAAGTTAGAACCCATGGACGGCCATTCCTAAGATCCAAAAAGTCTAAACCTTGTCTGTGGTATTCCGAGTAGGATCCGGAAAGGGATGGCTGTGACGAGCTTCAAACTCGCGAGTGCTGGGCGTAGTGACAGACGCAAAAGGATAGTAAATCCTATTCCAGTATGATCGAGAACCGACAGATGATTAGCCATGCAGTGACAGCGCATTGGACCATTTTCATAGAGAAGACGAAATGTAGCCATTGACAACGTTGATGCCCAGCATACAACTTGCCATGGAAAGGAGTAGGAATGATTGGATGAAGACAGCAGGAAAGCAGAGGTTCATGAGGAACGAAAGCATCTCTATACGCTTATCTAAAATTCTCACCAATGAATTACATAAGTATCTCTATCCTAGTTTATATTTTAATTATGTTTTAATTATCAATTCTCTATAACCATTTGAATCCGCCTGACTGAGATTTACAAAGTGACCATAGCTTGCTTCAAGCCGACAATCTCTGTGGGATCGACCCTTACTCACGTAAGAATTATTACTTGGACGACCCAGTGCACTTGCTGGTTAGTTGTGCGAAGTTGTGACAAAGTGTGATTCACGTTTGAGAGCACCAAGTCTTTGGCGCCATTGTTGATGATCACAATTCCGTGCACCAGCAGCATTCAAAATGAAATTGGCAAAAGGGGAGCAGCCAGGGTTCAAAGAAGGAGCCTCACTCCAAGGCATGTAGCGCTACGTTAAAACCTCTCACTGAGCGCTACACATGATAAGGAAATTGGCTCAAAAAGGAATTGGTCAGGGCTCGAAGAGGGAAACAAAAGAAAAGCAAGGGGCGCTATGTTGCATTAGTTAACTTAGCGCTATGTATGAGGCCTGGTTCGAAGGGCTTGACACAAGCAAGGGAGCGCTATGTTATTTAACTTCACTGAGCGCTCCATTGGAGGTGCACCAACCCACCTGACGCAACCCACCAAGCATCTCAAAACCAAATCAACCTATTTCATTGAAGCCCCAAAGCAAGCAAAACCCAATTGACATCACTCAAAGGCACAAGGATCAGTAGATTAGGAATTTCATTTAATTGTAATTTGTTTTCAATTTCAATTTTCATTTTTATTTTGTAGAAAGCCTATAAAAAAGGCATCTGTTCCATTTTAGAAAGAGGCTGGCTCCATTAGAGAGCAGTAGGAGTAAGAGTAGAGTAGAGAACTCTCTTTTATTTTTCCTGTTTGAATTTGAGAATTGGAAATCAGATTTGGGTTCTTTTTTCTTCTCTGCTTCATTTTCTTTCCAATGCAATTTCGCTTATACACTTTCAATCTCTACAATTCTCTCTTTTGCAATTCCTTTTCTGCACTTTTACATTTTGCTTGAGCTAAGTCTGCTTTCTATGCAATTTAAATTCTCTACCCCCTTGCTAATTTTCCTACACCTCAATTCCCTTTTCTGTTGATGTAATTTACTTTCCTTTGTCATTTAAGATTCTGCCTCTTGTTCCAAGCTTAGATTTACTGCCTCTTTAATTTCTAGCGCCCAATCTCCTTTACATTTGATGCAATTTACATTTCTTGTCATTTAAGATTCTGTCAATTTACTTTTCTTGCTCTTTAAGTTTTCTGCCCATTTACATTCTGACTTTAAATTTCCTGTCATTTACATTCTGTTGCTTTAAATTTCATCAAATTCACCAATGTTAGCTAAACTAAACTAATCATCCACTAAAGTTGCTTGATCCATCCATCCCTGTGGGATCGACCTCACTCTAAGTGAGTTTTACTACTTGATGCGACCCGGTACACTTGCCGGTGAGTTTTGGTGTGGAATCCGTTTTCCACCCATCACATACCTCTTAACCAATAACAAGACACTTTGTTGCAATTCCTAGGGAGAACGACCCCAGGTTCTAATACTTTGGTTTATAAATTTAAGGGTTTGTACTAGTGACAAACAATCTTTTGTATGAAAGGATTATTGTTTGGTTTAGAAACTATACTTGCAACGAGACTTCATTAGTGAATTCTAAACCACCAAAAATCCAATCATCACTAGCTCACTTTATAAAATCTTTTCTTTATGTTTCTTCCTTGAACAAGCTTTTCATTCTCTTTTTATCTTTTTTTTTTGGGTGCTTTGCACCATGAGTTGAAAGCTGCAACTCTAAATGCTTTATTTTTAAGTATTACCACTTGATACATAAGCACCACAAGCATTTAATTAGAGGACTCTTTTAGCTCATTTGTTTCTTTTCTTTACTCTCTAATCATTGATGCTCAGAGCCTTGAGCTTTGAGGGAGTGCTTTTGCACTTGAGCCTAGCCTTGACTCTAAGTGTTTTGTTCTCAAGCTTTTTGCTTATACATAAACACCATAAGTACTTAACAATTGAATTGTCATTGGAACTCAGAGCCTTCATCTTTCTCATTCTTTCCCTTCTAACCTAATTGCAATTGCTTCTTCAAGGCTTTCATGATTTCAAAAAAATTCATAAAATGTCCTAGATGAAAACTTCAATTAAATAAATTCCAATGCAATTGAGCAACAAAATAATCATGCTAGCCTTCCAATACTTATATGCCCATGCTAAGTTCTTCTTTAATGACCTTGTTTGTTTATGATCATAAAACTAACTTACTTTGGACTCGCAAAATTCTAGATGGTAGTCATAATGTCACAACAACATGTTACAATTCAAAAATCAAGCTATGCTTATTCACAAGGAGCAATCACACATACATACAAAGAAAATAGAAGACAATCATGCAATTTAAAGTGCTGGGAATAAGTAAGAGGAAGAAGAAACTTTACCACCTTGTAGTTCATCTTCATTGTTGTTTGTCATCTTCCTCCTATTCTTCCCCTTCCCACACCAATTTAAGATGATTGCTTGTCTTCAAGCAATGAATAAAACAGTGATGATGAGGTTCATGATGGGTCATGAATGTCTTAAACAATGGAATGTTAGTAGTATATGTGGTTAAGCAAGCAAAAGTTTAAGGATAACACTGTAGGCCTAAGAAGTAAAGGCATTATAATTATACAAACAAGTGGTGTTGCTGGATACATTGCATAAAAGAATAAGTGGCACACCAAACTTAGTGTGACACTTTCTCTTAGAATTGATGCAAGTGTCCAGAAAGATTGAAAATAGATTATTGCAGGGCAACACCAAACTTGGAATGTAACCATATGCCAATTTTATTTGAAAGAAAACTAAGTAAAAGAAACTATTCTATGTGTTAATAACACAATCACCAAGAGCCAGAGGTGTCATGAACAGGGGCTTCTTGGTGAGGCATTAACACAAACAGTTAAAGAGCATAGAAAACAAAGAACAAAAGCAATTAAATGTACAAGCGAAAATAGAAAAAAAATGTCTAATCTAGGTAATTGATAAACCCATATTTTATGATATATATTGTGCTCAATTTAAGTGATTTATTCAACCCTTCACCCACTTATTCATGTAAATTGCATGGTTTCACTTTTCCTTCCTTATTATGTGATATATGTGAAATACATGTTTTCTATGCTTTAAAATTATTTATTTTAATTACCCTTTATTACCATTCGATGCCGTGATTTGTGTGTTGAGAAGTTTCAGATCTTTTAAGGCAGGAATGACTTAAAGGATGGAAAAGAAACATACAAAAATGGAAGGAAAGCACAAAATGGAGTTTTTGAAGAAACTGGCAGCGACGCGAACGTATAGACGACGCGGTCGCATGCCCAGTGCGAAAAGGCAGCGACGCGAACGCGTGAGTGACGCGGACACGCGCCATGAGCAGAACACAGATGACGCGTACGCATGACCGAAGCGAACGCGTGACAAGGAAAACTCCAGATGACGCGACCACGTGACCCACGCACCAGAAATTACAGAAAACACTCCCAGCGATTTCTGAAACCCTTTTTGGCCCAGATCCAAGTCCAGAAGGCACAGATTAGAGGTTATAAAGTGGGGGAATGCATCCATTCATTATGATGTCTTCAATTATTCACTTTTCATAGTTTAGATGTAGTTTTTAGAGAGAGAGGTTCTCTCCTCTCTCTTATGTTTTTAGGATTAGGATTCCTCTTAAAGTATTTAGAATTTCAACTCTTCATCAGGTTTAACATTCCTTTTACTTTATATTTCTCTTTTACTTTCAGATATTTTAATGCTATCCGTTAATTACTTATGTTGCCAGATTGGCTTATGAACTCTTTATGTTTAAATTGATTTTCTCTTATTAATGCAATTGAGGTATTTCAGATCATTGATTCTTATTTAGCTTTTTATGTTATTGGCTTTAATTGATTAACTGGAAGCTCTTGAGTTATCAACTATCCGTGATTGGTTGTTATGTCGGCTAAATTGACTGGTATTCCACTAACTCTAGTCTTTTCTTAGGAGTTGGCTAGGACTTGGGAATCTAACTAATTAGTTCACTTGACTTTCCCTTGCTTTCATAATGGTTAACTAAGTGGGATTAACTTCCATTCTCATAGGAGTAACTAGGATGGGACTTCCGAATTTTTATACCTTGCCAAGAGTTTATTTTACAGTTATTTATTTATTTTATTTGTCATTTAAATTACTTGTTCCTTACTTTCAAAACCCCCCAATTTACAAAACTCATAACCAATAATAAGAACACCTCCCTACAGTTCCTTGAGAAGACGACCCGAGGTTTAAATACTTCGGTTATCAATTTTAAAGGGGTTTGTTACTTGTGACAACCAAAACGTTTATATGAAAGGATTTTCTGTTGGTTTAGAAGCTATACTTACAACGCGATCATATTTTTATATTTCTTTACCGATAGAAAAACCGATCGTCAAACTGGCGCCGTTGCCGGGGAACTGCAAACGTGTGCCCTATTAATGGTTATGGTAAATATTTCTTTTACTTGTTTATTTGTTTTTGTTTTCTCCTCTTATTTCCATTAGCTACTATGAATTCTCACCCCTCTCGTTTTGAGTTTGGTTCTAATATTGTTGATGGGAACGGAAGTTATAGCAGGAACATGCATCAAGGTCAGAGCAATCAAAGATGCATGGAGCCAAGAGGATCTGATCAACTCTTTAGGCAACAACACCCTCCAAGATATCATGGGCAAGGACCACTCCACAATGCATACCAAGCTGATAGATATGGTGGACCCCCTTGTAATCACCAACAAGCCCCACCCTGTGCCTATAGACCATCCTCTCAATGTAGCTTTGAACCACCACACTCACAAGTTCCTTTTCACCACTCACCACCGTATGATCCTTGTTTACCCCAATTCTAATCCAATCACTCCCTAACACCACCACTTCCCTATGTACCATGTCCATATCCATCACCTCAAGAATCACAGGCTCACCTCAAGAAAACAGTAGATCAACTTCATACAACCCTTCATCAGCTGGAGCAAGCAATACATCAATTATCTTCCAGACGTTTAGACACTCAAGGAACTCCAATAGCTTTATGTGGAGAATCTAAGGACAAACGTAGCATGAAGGAGACACTAGAAACCCTAGTAGGCAGTAATGAGCATAACTTTATTCTGGAACAATTGGAGGAAGCTCAAATTATCCAAGAAGAAGAAGTACTGATTGAAGATTTAGGAGATGCTGAACCTCCATGGGAATCCAGAGTTGTGAAAAATTCCGTCAAGGACGTTACAATTGATGCTAAGGAGGATAGTGCACAACCCCCAAAGCAGGTATTTCATGAAGAACTAGACGGAATAACCCAAGATGCAAGTTTCCTTGATGATGATAGTCTCAAATCAAGTTCTCCTAGTAATGAAATCGCATCCGCACGTGAATTCTCTGAGATTGAAGAACCTTATCCAAGTGAATACGAAGATGATGTCGAGGTAGATTTTTCTCAACCTCTAACTTATGACTTGAGTGATGCAGAAGATATCGAAGACTTTGATCAAGACGTGGTTGCATTTGAAGAAGTTTGCAAAGAAGTGGAGGAATTCGCAGAAGATTACAAGGGAGTAGAACTTACAGAACCACTGGAAACACCTATCCCAAGGCCATTACCACCCAATACAAGCTTCAAGTGGGTACAATCCTTAACCTTTCTCTTTACTTTTCCACTTGAATATGGTTTGCTTGAAACAGATGGCCAGCTTAGAGCTCTCTGAGGCTTTAAGAGTAAGAGGGAAATGGCTCATACTCAGAGCTGGTGTACAAGATTCAATAAAGTTCCACGTTTCAATTCGAAGTGCAAGGATTGGTATCAAGTTCAATTGAATGGGTCATGGAAGACGTTTGGTCACTTAGCTTTTCCCAAACTACTTCATGAATGCACGGGCCAGCATTCTTATTCTTTTCGATTTCCTGGTTAATAAATTGCACTTTTGATGATTCGATTTTAATTTGTTGCTATTTTTATATCTTTATGAATCATCATCACTAACCTGATATTTTTGAATGAGTTGACTAGTCTTTCAATTTGTGTATTTCTTGTTACTTAGGAAACATTTTTCAACGCCACTTACTTTGACTTTTTCCTCCTAACTCACTGCTTTCCACTTTTTCACTTTTCACCACTTTTAACTTTCTAACTTCTCCCTTTGCTTTTTAACTAACTCCTTCAACTTTTTAACTCATAGCATGATTATTGTTTCTCCTAATTAACAGGTGTTCTACTTAAAATATATTTTGGATTGTGATTTCTCATCTCAGCTTTTTAACTCCGAAACAATCCAAAATGCACAGTTATTCAACTTATTTCATAATTCTACTGCTCTTTTGCCACTATGTGCTTATATCTTGGAATTTCTACTTTTCAGGATGTCTGACCCTCAAAGAAAAGGAAAAGGCAAGGTTACCACTGGTAAAAGGAAAAGAGGAGAATCTTCCATGTCTATCTTGGACATTATGCATGATGACTCCTGGCGGGAAAAGCACTTTACCCCGCAGGAGAAGGCTGACCAGCTCCTCCCTACCAATGATCCCATTAAATTTACAAACAGATACTGTGAGCTGAAGTATCCAGTGTTTGCCGCCTCCAGAAACCTGTACCTGGAGCGAACTCTGAAAATTCCAGAGGAACTACAGCAGTACACCTCCGATCAGATCAAACAGCGAGGATAGTTCTTCCTGGAGAGAAACCTGACAGAGGTCAATGCTTCCTGGGTAAGAGAATTTTACTGCAACTATTTCAAGACTTCCTTGGATGCAGTGCACCTCAGAGGGAAACAGATACTGGTCACTAAAGAGGCCATTGAGGATATTCTGCAGCTTCAGCCTAAGTCAGATCAGCCTGACGGTTACCAAATGGCTGAAGAGGACATGCACTTTCTGAGATTTGACTGGGATGCTGTCAAGCAAAGGATAGCCCTTGACCCTACTGTCCCCTGGGTCATGGGAAAGAACACAACAATGCCTAAGGGAATCAAGCTGATGTATCTGAATGATGAGGCTCGGTTCTGGGACCAGATACTGAGCAACTTTGTTATGCCGAGCACTCATGAGACGGAGCTGCCTGCCACTATGATCACCCTCTTCTGGTGTGTGATGGAGGGTAAGGACCTATACCTCCCACGATTCATCCGGCACTTTATGGCCAGGGTCCATGTCAGAGGCACTCTCCCCTTCCCATATCTGATTACCCAGCTCGGCCGTCGAGCTGACGTGCCTTGGGAGCTGGCTTATGCGAAGCCGATTGCTGCAGACTGCAAGAAGATCATTCCTTACAGCAAGAAGTTTCTGGCTTTAGGCTACAGACCTCCATTCCTTACTGCTTCTGATGAGACAGCCACGCCTTCAGCTGCCCCCTCTTCTTCTACTGCCATGGTGCACGAAATTACAATCACACTTTTGCAACTCCGCACAACTAACCAGCAAGTGCACTGGGTCGTCCAAGTAATACCTTACGTGTGTAAGGGTCGATCCCACGGAGATTGTCGGCTTGAATAAGATATGGTTATCTTGTAACTCTTAGTCAGGATATCAATAATTCTCAGATTTAATTGTAAAAGGTAAACGAACATGAAATAAATACTTGTTATGCAGTAATGAAGAACAGGGTGAGGCTTTGGAGATGCTTTGTCTTCTGAATCTCTGCTTTCCTACTATCTTCTTCTTCATGCACGCAAGGCTCCTTCCTTGGCAAGCTTTATGTTGGGCATCACCGTTGTCAATGGCTACTTCCCGTCCTCTCAGTGAAAATGTTCCAAATACGCTGTCACCGCACGGCTAATCATCTGTCGGTTCTCGATCATGTCGGAATAGGATCCATTGATCCTTTTGCGTCTGTCACTACGCCCAGCACTCGCGAGTTTGAAGCTCGTCACAGTCATCCCTTCCCAGATCCTACTCAGAATACCACAGACAAGGTTTAGACATTCTAGATCTCAGGAATGGCCGCCAATAATTCTAGTTATACCACGAAGGTTCAAATCTTAGATTAGAAACCCAAGAGATACACATTCAAGCTTGATTGCATGTAGAATGGAGGTGGTTGTCAGGAATGCATTCATAGGTGAGAATGATGATGATTGTCATGGATCATCACATTCATCAGGTTGAAGTGCGAATGAATATCTTAGAATAGAAGCAAGCGTGATAGAATGGAAAACAGTAGTAATTGCATTAATTCATGAAGAACAGCAGAGCTCCTCACCCCCAACAATGGGATTTAGAGACTCATGCCATAGAGAATACAATAGGAAACGTGTAAAGTGTCATGAGGTACAAGATAAATCACTAAAAGTAGTTTTTATAGTAAACTAGTGACCTAGGGTTACAAAAAATGTGTAAGCTAAGGTGTTTAGTGTAAAAATCCACTTTCGGGGCCCACTTGGTGTGTGCTTGGGCTGAGCATTGAAGCTTTCATGTGTAGAGACTTTTCTTGGAGTTAAACACCAGCTTTTGTGCCAGTTTGGGCGTTTAACTCCAGCTTTTATGCTAGTTCTAGCGTTAAACGCCAGAATTCTTAAGCTGACTTGGAACGCCGGTTTGGGCCATCAAATCTTGAGCAAAGTATGAACTATTATATATTGCTAGAAAGCCCAGGATGTCTACTTTCCAACGCAATTGAGATCGCGCCAATTGGATATCTGTAGCTCCAAAAAATTTACTTTGAGTGCTGGGAAGTCAGAATCCAACAGCATCTGCAGTCCTTTTCAGCCTCTGTATCAGATTTTTGCTCAGGTCCCTCAATTTTAGCCAGAAAATACCTGAAATCATAGAAAAACACACAAAATCATAGTAAAGTCCAAAAAAGTGAATTTTAAATAAAAACTAATAAAAAATATAATAAAAACTAACTAAAATATACTAAAAACATATTAAAAACAGTGCCAAAAAGCGTAAAAATTATCCGCTCATCACTACACCAAACTTAAATTGTTGCTTGTCCCCAAGCAACTGAAAATCAAATAGGATAAAAAGAAGAGAATATACAATGAATTCCAAAAACATCTATGAAGATCAGTATTAATTAGATGAGCAGGGCTTTTAGCTTTTTGCCTCTGAACAGTTTTGGCATCTCACTTTATCCTTTGAAGTTCAGAATGATTGGCTTCTATAGAAACTCAGAATCCAGATAGTGTTATTGATCTCCTAGTTAAGTATGTTGATTCTTGAACACAGCTACTTTATGAGTCTTGGCCGTGACCCTAAGCATTTTGTTTTCCAGTATTACCACCAGATACATAAATGGCACAGACACATAACTGGGTGAACCTTTTTAGATTGTGACTCAGCTTTGCTAGAGTCCCCAATTAGAGGTGTCTAGAGCTCTTAAGCACACTCTTTTTGCTTTGGACCACGACTCTAACCGCTCGGTCTCAAGTTTTCACTTGACACCTTCACGCCACAAGCACATGGTTAGGGACAGCTTGGTTTAGCCGCTTAGGCCAGGATTTTATTCCTGTGGGCCCTCCTATCCACTGATGCTCAAAGCTTTCTCTTTTTTTTTCACATTTTTTTATTTTTTTATTTCTTTTTTTTTTCTATTCACTGCTTTTTCTTGCTTCAAGAATCATTTTTATGATTTTTCAGATCATCAATAACATTTCTCCTTTTCCCTTATTCTTTCAAGAGCCAACAATTTTAACATTCATAAACAACAATTTCAAAAATATGCACTGTTCAAGCATTCATTCAGAAAAACATAAAGTATTGCCACCACATCAAAATAATTAAACTGTTTTAAAATTCGAAATTCATGTACATCTTTTTCTTTTTCAATTAAAAACATTTTTTATTTAAGAAAGGTGATGGATTCATTCTCATAGCTTTAAGGCATAGACATTTAGACACTAATAATCATGTAATAAGACACAAATATAAATAAACATAAAGCATAAAAATTCGAAAAACAGAAAATAAAGAACAAGAAAATTAAAGAACGGGTCCACCTTAGTGATGGCGGCTAGTTCTTCCTTTTAAAGATCTTATGGAGTGCTTGAGCTCCTCAATGTCTCTTCCTTGCCTTTGTTGCTCCTCTTTCATAACTCTTTGGTCTTCTTCTAATTTCATGGAGGAGGATGGAATGCTCTTGGTGCTCCACCCTTAGTTGTCCCATATTGGAACTTAATTCTCCTAGGGAGGTGTTGATTCGCTCCCAATAATTTTGTGGAGGAAAATGCATCCCTTGAGGCATCTCAGGGATTTCATGATGAGGAATTTCCTCATGCTCTTGTTGAGGTCCATGAGTGGGCTCTCTTGTTTGCTCCATCCTTTTCTTAGTGATGGGCTTGTTCTCTTCAATGAGGAGTCTTGGCCATAGAAGTGGTCTTGATGGACCTTTGAGATGAATCTCTCCATCTCCCATGACTCGAAGATGGAAGCAATTGCCTTTCCTTTCCTCTTTCTAGAGGTTTCTCCGGCCTTAGGTGCCATAAATGGTTATGGAAAAAAACATCTGAGCTTTTCCACACCAAACTTAAAAGGTTTGCTCATCCTCAAGCAAAAGAATAAAGAAAGGAGGAAAAGAAGAAGAGATGGAGGAGATGGAGGTGTGTGAATTGTATGGCCAAGGGGGGTTTTAGGTGGTTATGATGTGAAAAAGTAAGGAGTGATGGTGGTTTGTATGATGGTTTTAGAGGAGTAATGGAGGTAATTGGTAGAGGTTATTTTGGGAAGAGTATTATGAAAAGGTGTGAAGAAGTGAGAAAGAGTGAGTTGAGGTTGGTGGGGATCCTGTGGGGTCCACAGATCTTGAGGTGTCAAGGATTTCTCATCCCTGCACCAATTAGGAGTGCAAAACGCCCTCTGCTGCCAATCTTGGTGTTAAACGCCAGGTTGCTGTCTATTTCTGGCGTTTAACGCCAGCTTCTTGCCCTTTTCTGGTGTTAAACGCCAGGCTGGTGCCCATTTCTAGCGTTAAACGCCCAGAATGGTGCCAGAATGGACGTTTAACGCCCATTCTGCTGCCTTTACTGGTGTTTAAACGCCAGTAGGCTTCTCCTCCAGGGTTTGCTATTTTTCATTCTATTTTTCAGTTTGTTTTTGCTTTTTCAAATTTTTTTGTGACTTCACATGATCATCAACCTACAAAAATCATAAAATAACAATGGAAATTAGAAATTAACATAGATAAGTAAAATTGGGTTGCCTCCCAACAAGCGCTTCTTTAATGTCAGTAGCTTGACAGTGGGCTCTCATGGAGCCTCACAGATATTCAGAGCATGATGATGGCCTCTTAACACCAAACTTAGAGTTTGGTTGTGGGGGTTTTATTTGACTCTGTATTGAGAGAAGCCTTTCATGCTTCTTCCTTTTCCTGTCTGCAAACTATGGTGCTTTCTCAATGGCAAAGAGTTGCTCATCCGGAAAGGTTTCAAAGATCTCAGTAGGAGGGTGGGACGCCCCTGCTACTGGTTCTATCTGGGACAGGTGATCAGCTACCTGGTTCTCTGTCCCTTTTCTGTCTCTTATTTCTATATCAAACTCTTGCAGAAGCAACACCCATCTTATGAGCCTGGGTTTTGAATCCTGCTTTGTGAGTAGGTATTTAAGAGCAGCATGGTCAGTATACACAATCACTTTTGAACCTACTAAATAGGATCTAAACTTGTCAATAGCATAAACCACTGCAAATAACTCTTTTTCTATGGTTATGTAATTCTTCTGTGCATTATTTAAAACACGGCTAGCATAGTAAATGACGTGCAGAAGCTTGTTATGCCTCTGTCCCAACACTGCACCAATGGTATGGTCACTGGCATCACACATTAGTTCGAACGGTAATGTCCAGTCAGGTGCAGAGATGATTGGTGCTGTGACCAGCTTGGCTTTCAGGGTTTCAAACACCTGCAGACACTCTGTGTCAAACACAAATGGCATGTCAGCAGCTAGCAGGTTGCTTAAAGTTTTTGCAATTTTTGAAAAATCCTTTATAAACCTCCTATAGAATCCTGCATGTCCCAGAAAGCTTCTGATTGCCTTTACATTGGCAGGTGGTGGTAATTTTTCAATTACTTCCACTTTAGCTTGATCCACCTCTATTCCCTTGTTTGAAATTTTATGCCCAAGGACAATTCCTTCAGTCACCATGAAGTGACATTTTTCCCAATTTAAAACTAGGTTGGTCTCTTGGCATCTTTTCAAAACAAGTGCTAAATGGTCAAGACAGGAGCTGAATGAGTCTCCAAATATTGAAAAGTCATCCATGAAGACTTCCAAAAATTTTTCTACCATATCAGGGAAGATAGAGAGCATGCACCTCTGAAAGGTTGCAAGTGCATTGCATAGACCAAAGGGCATCCTTCTGTAGGCAAATACTCCAGAAGGACATGTGAATGCTGTTTTCTCTTGGTCCTGAGAATTTACTGCAATTTGGTTGTATCCTGAATAGCTATCCAAAAAGCAGTAGTATTCATGACCTGCTAGTCTCTCTAGCATCTGGTCTATGAATGGTAAAGGAAAATGATCCTTTCTGGTGGCAGTATTGAGCCTTCTATAGTCAATACACATACGCCACCCTGTAACTGTTCTTGTAGGAACCAGTTCATTCTTTTCATTATGAACCACTGTCATTCCTCCCTTCTTAGGGACAACATAGACAGGGCTCACCCAGGGGCTATCAGAAATAGGATAAATAATCCCAGCCTCTAGTAGCTTAGTGACCTCTTTTTGCACCACTTCCTTCATGGCTAGATTTAGCCGCCTTTGTGATTGGACCACTGGCTTAGCATCATCCTCCAATAGGATCTTGTGCATGCATCTTGCTGGGCTAATGCCCTTAAGATCACTTATGGACCACCCAAGAGCTGTCTTGTGTGTCTTCAGCACCTGAATTAGCGCTTTCTCTTCCTATGGATTTAAAGCAGAGCTTATGATCACCGAAAAAGTGTCACCTTCTCCCAGAAATGCATATTTCAGGGATGGTGGTAGTGGTTTGAGCTCGGGTTTAGGAGGCTTATCCTCTTCCTGAGGAATTTTCAGAGGTTCTTTTATTTCCTCTGGTTCCTCCAGATCAGGCTGAATATCTTTAAAGATGTCCTCTAGCTCTGATTCGAGCTTCTTATGACTTAAGATCTCTTTCATGAACTTAGCATAAGAGGGTATTTGCTCAAGTGCCTCTGCAAACGGGATCTTTATTTCAAGAGTCCTAAGATAGTCTTCAAAGTGGGCAAATTGTTTATCCTATTCCGCTTGGCAGAGTTTCTGAGTATAAGGCATCTTGGCTTTATATTCTTCAACCTTAGTTGCTGTAGGTTTATTCCCTACAGAGGTGGTTGGAGAAGCCTTTTTAGAGAGGTTACTATCAGCACTTGCAGGTGTCTGATTCCTCATTGGCATTTGAACGCCATGATTGGGTGCTGGATGGGCGTTTAACGCCAGCTTCCCACCCTTTTCTGGCGTTTGAACGCCAGAACTGGACAAGGAATGGGCGTTTAATGCCAACTTTTCCCCCTTTTCTGGCGTTTGAACGCCAGAGTTATTCCTCTCTGGGCTCTTGATGTCCTCAGAGGGATTTTGGGCAGTGGTTTGGTCATCCTCTGTCATTTGTTCTTTTCTTGACTTTTTGCTATTTTGAGCTGAGTTATTCAATGTCTTCCCGCTCCTTAGTTGGACAGCATGGCATTTTTCTGTTATCTGTTTAGATAGCTGCTGTCTTGTCTGATTCAATTGTGCTTCTATATTCTTGTTAGCATTTTTAGTGTCTTGGAGCATCTCTTTGAATTCTGCTAATTGTTTTGTCATAAGGAGTAATTGCTGATTAAGTTCAACAATCTGTTCTTAAGGATTAGGATCAGTAGTTACTGCCATAGCCTCTTCTTTTATAGAGGACTCACTGTTTAAGTATAGATGTTGATTTCTAGCAACTGTATCTATGAGCTCTTGAGCATCTTCAATTGTTTTTCTCATGTGTATAGATCCAACAGCTGAGTGGTCTAGAGACATCTGAGCTTTTTCTGTAAGCCCATAGTAGAAGATGTCTAACTGTACCCACTCTGAAAACATAATTGAAAAATTGAATATAAATTCGAAAATTAGAAGAAATTGAAATAAAAGCAAATTGAAAACTAAATTAATTAATTAATTAAAAAGATTTTGGAATTAGCAATCAGAAAGATATGATTGAAAATTATTTTGAAAAAGATATGATTGAGAAGATATGATTGCAATTTATAAGAAAAAGATATGATTGAAAAGATATAATTGAAGAAATTAAAAAGATTTGATTTTTGAAAAAGATTTGAAAAGATCAATTTTTGAAATTAGAATTTTGACTTGACTAAAAAAAAGATATGATTTTGAAAATCTTTGACTAATTTAATGCAAAATTTCGAAATTTGAGTAAAACAAGGAAAATATATTTTTTTGATTTTTGAATTTTAATGAGGAAAGAGAAAAACAACAAAATGACACCAAACTTAGAAATTTTAGATCAAAACAAAGAGAACAAACAAGAAAACTTTGAATGTCAAGATGAACACCAAGAACACTTTGAAGATCAAGATGAACACCAAGAACAAATTTTTGAAAAATTTTTAAATAAATAAAAGCACAAAAACACACCAAACTTAAAATTTTTAGAAAATCAAACACAAATTTTCAAAAAATTAAAGGAAAACACAAAGAAGACACCAAACTTAGAATTTTTAAAGATCAAGAAACAACTAAGAGTATGCAAATTCGAAAAATTAAGAGAAAGTAAAAGCATGCAATTGACACCAAACTTAAAATATGAAACTAAACTCAAATAAAAGACTCTAAACCAACAAAAATAAAATATTCCTAATCTAAGCAACAAGATAAACCTTCAGTTGTCCAAACTCAAACAATCCCCGGTAACGGCACCAAAAACTTGGTGCATGAAATTACAATCACACTTTTGCAACTCCGCACAACTAACCAACAAGTGCACTGGGTCGTCCAAGTAATAACTTACGTGAGTAAGGGTCGATCCCACGGAGATTGTCGGCTTGAAGCAAGCTATGGTTATCTTGTAACTCTTAGTCAGGATATCAATAATTCTCAGATTTAATTGTAAAAGGTAAAAGAACATGAAATAAATACTTGTTATGCAGTAATGAAGAACAGGTTGAGGCTTTGGAGATGCTTTGTCTTCTGAATCTCTGCTTTCCTACTATCTTCTTCTTCATGCACGCAAGGCTCCTTCCATGTCAAGCTTTATGTTGGGCATCACCATTGTCAATGGCTACTTCCCGTCCTCTCAGTGAAAATGTTCCAAATGCGCTGTCACCGCACGGCTAATCATCTGTCGGTTCTCGATCATGTCGGAATAAGATCCATTGATCCTTTTGCGTCTGTCACTACACCCAACACTCGCGAGTTTGAAGCTCGTCACAGTCATCCCTTCCAAAATCCTACTCAGAATACCACAGATAAGGTTTAGACGTTCCAGATCTCAGGAATGTTCGCCAATAATTCTAGCCTATACCACGAAGGTTCCAATCGTAGATTAGAAACCCAAGAGATACACATTCAAGCTTGATTGCATGTGGAACGGAGGTGGCTGTCAGGCACGCGTTCATAGGTGAGAATGATGATGATTGTCACGGATCATCACATTCATCAGGTTGAAGTGCGAATGAATATCTTAGAATAGAAGTAAGCGTGATAGAATGGAAAACAGTCGTAATTGCATTAATTCATGAAGAACAGCAGAGCTCCTCACCCCCAACAATGGGGTTTAGAGACTCATGCCATAGAGAATACAATAGGAAATGTGTAAAGTGTCATGAGGTACAAGATGAATCACTAAAAGTAGTTTTTATAGTAAACTAGTGACCTAGGGTTACAGAAAATGAGTAAGCTAGGGTGCTTAGTGTAAAAATCCACTTCCGGGGCCCACCTGGTGTGTGCTTGGGCTGAGCATTGAAGCTTTCATGTGTAGAGACTTTTCTTGGAGTTAAACGCCAGCTTTTGTGCCAGTTTGGGCGTTTAACTCCAGCTTTTATGCCAGTTTTGGCGTTAAACGCCAAAATTCTTAAGCTGACTTGGAACGCCGGTTTGGGCCATCAAATCTTGGGCAAAGTATGGGCTATTATATATGGCTGGAAAGCCCAAGATGTCTACTTTCCAACGCAATTGAGAGCACGCCAATTGGGCTTCTGTAGCTCCAGAAAATCCACTTCGAGTGCAGGAAGGTCAGAATCCAACAGCATCTGCAGTCCTTTTTAGCCTCTGAATCAGATTTTTGCTCAGGTCCCTCAATTTCAGCCAAAAAGTACCTGAAATCATAGAAAAACACACAAAATCATAGTAAAGTCCAGAAAATTGAATTTTAAATAGAAACTAATAAAAAATATAATAAAAACTAACTAAAATATACTAAAAACATACTAAAAATAGTGCCAAAAAGCGTATAAATTATCCGCTCATCACTGCACCAGCCCCACCCACTGCACCTCCACCTGCCTCAGAGCTCGTTTACCACCTTGTGCACCGCTTATTCCAGCAGCTGGACCAGATAGAGCGCTGCAACAAGCGGCGATATGAGAGATCTGAGCGTCGCAACAAGCGACGCTATGAGCACCTCAAGATGATGATCCGATCTGGCAGCGACTTCCCCTCCGAGCCTGACACACCATCAGAGCCATCTGAGGAGGAGGTAGACGAGCATAAGGAGGAGACCCATCCACAGAGAGAGGCCGAGCAGGCAGGCTCAGAGCAGGCTGCGCCACAGTAGGAGGAGCCGCACCAGATACTGGCCGTAGATCCAGAGATTCCTATCCAGTCAGAGCCTCCACTGCAGCAGACAGATCCTCCTACCCTCATCTAGTCCGCAGACCCTCAGGCCACCATAGAGACTCCAGCAGCCCATCCTTCCGGTGATGACACCCCTTCACACCCAGCTTGAGTGAGCATCGAGGACGATGCTTTATTTTAAGTGTGGGGAGGTAGCCATCCCTAGCATATCTTTTTGGTGAACCACTACAGACTCTTTTTATCTTATTTTGTTTATTTTTCTGTATTTTTATCTTTGTTTTTATTTTTCAGTACTTGCACACTGTTCTTTTACTGTATTTTTACTTTATTTCCTCATTTTGCACTTTAGTTTATATTTTAGCCATTTAGTTTAGTTTGCAATTCTAAACTTATTAGTTATAGAATATGTGGATTAATTAGTATAGTTTACCCTTTTAGCATATGATAGTTTGGTTTAAATTGAAAAAAGGAAGTAAACTAGAGACTAACATAATCAAAATAATCCACACACCTTGTATATATAGCATTACATGTTAGTTAGTTAACAACATTTCTTCAAGGAGAAACTCTAAAACTTTAAAGCCACCCAAAAAAATTTTACATTGAGAATAATGGGAACTCTTAATTTTTACTTGCATGACATGTATAACTGATATATGATTTTTGAGCTAGAGAACACATAGCCTGTGAGTTTTGAGCTTAATTGTATGGTTACATTCAAACCATAATTTTTATTCCTATGTGTTTTGCCCTTCTTTTTCATTCTGGTGTTCTTTACTTTGTTTTAATCTATATGTCCAATTATAGAGTATAGATACATACTAAGAGATGATTGAGGCCATCATTTGAATTTTTCCTCACTTATCCCAAATTAGCCTACCTTTTACATCACCCTTGTTAGCCCCCTTGAGCTTTTTAATTCCCTCTTGTTCTATAAACCACATTACTAGCCTTAAGCAGAAAAATAAAATAAAAATCCCAAGTTGAATCCTTGGTTAGCTTAAGATAGAAATTGTGTATTGTTTAAGTGTGGGGAACTTTATGGGAACATGGATGATAGAAACAAAGGTGGAAAGTTAAAAAGAATAAAGATGTTTCAAAATAAAAATTTGGGAAGCATGCTCATGTGAAAACAAAACAATTGAATTACCATGTGCATTAAAAAAAAGTTTATTTTCGGTATTTAATTAAGGGGATACAAAAATTCTCCAATTGCAAAATAAAAAGAATTAATGCACATGGGATAAAATTAAAGTTAATGCACGAGCTTGCAATACAAAGTGAGAAAAGTTGAGCAAATAGGTTAAGAAACTTTGATTTATAAAATATGTATGTTAGGTGAGATCTTAGACTAATCAAGGATTCACTTATTAGCTCACTTGGCCTTATACATATACATTACCTTTACCTTGGCCCCATTACAACCTTGGAAAAGACCTCATGATTTTTGTATGTCTGTATTCTATAATTGTTGATTTGTTAGATGAAGAACAAAGTTATAGAAAGTAAGGATAAAAAGAAGAATAGAGTGATTAACCCAATTAACACTGAGTGACTAGAGAGTAAACACAAAATCCAGTGAGGGTTCAATAGCTCATCACCATATATCTCTGCTTAAATTGTTAATTGTCTTGCAAGTTTGTAAAATATTTTACCCATCTCAATTATAAAAGTGCTTTAACAATATCTAGGGTTTGCATGGTTTTACTTTCCCTTCCTTATTATGTGATATATGTGAAATACATGTTTCCTATGCTTTGAAATTATTTATTTTAATTACCCTTTATTACCATTCGATGCTGTGATTTGTGTGTTGAGAAGTTTCAGATCTTCTAAGGCAGGAATGACTTAAAGGATGGAAAGGAAACATACAAAAATGGAAGGAAAGCACAAAATAGAGTTTTTGAAGAAACTGGCAGCGACGCGAACGCATGGACAACGCGGTCGCATGCCCAGCGCGAAAAGGCAGCGACGCGAACGCGTGACTGACGCGGACGTGCGCCATGAGCAGAACACAGATGACGCGTACGCGTGATCGAAGCGAACGCGTGACAAGGAAAACTTCAGATGACGCGACCGCGTGACCCACGCGGACGCGTGACAGAAGCCACGCACCAAAAATTACAGAAAATACTCCCATCGATTTCTGAAACCTTTTTTGGCCCAGATCCAAGTCCAGAAGGCACATATTAGAGGTTATAAAGTGGGGGAATACATCCATTCATTATGATGTCTTCAATTATTCACTTTTCATAGTTTAGATGTAGTTTTTAGAGAGAGAGGTTCTCTACTCTCTCTTAGCTTTTTAGGATTAGGATTCCTCTTAAAGGATTTAGAATTTCAACTCTTCATCAGGTTCAACATTCCTTTTACTTTATATTTCTCTTTTACTTTCAGATATTTTAATGCTATCCTTTAATTACTTATGTTGCCAGATTGGCTTATGAACTCTTTATGTTTAAATTGATTTTCTCTTATTAATGCAATTAAGCTATTTCAGATCATTGATTCTTATTTAGCTTTTTATGTTATTAGCTTTAATTGATTAACTAGAAGCTCTTGAGTTATCAACTATCCGTGATTGGTTGTTATGTCGGCTAAATTGACTGGTATTCCACTAACTCTAGTCTTTCCTTAGGAGTTGGCTAGGACTTGGGAATCTAACTAATTAGTTCACTTGACTTTTCCTTGCTTTCATAAGGGTTAACTAAGTGGGATTAACTTCCATTCTCATAGGAGTAACTAAGATAGGACTTCCGAATTTTCATACCTTGCCAAGAGTTTATTTTACAATTATTTATTTATTTTATTTGTCATTTAAATTACTTGTTCCTTACTTTCAAAACCCCCAATTTACAAAACTCATAACCAATAATAAGAACACCTCCCTGCAGTTTCTTGAGAAGACGACCTGAGGTTTAAATACTTCGGTTATCAATTTTAAAGGGGTTTGTTACTTGTGACAACCAAAACGTTTGTACGAAAGGATTTTCTGTTGGTTTAGAAGCTATACTTACAACGCGATCATATTTTTATATTTCTTTACCGATAGAAAAACCGATCGTCAGTAATCAACCAACTGGTAGTTTGTTAATCACAATTAATCCCCGGCAACGGCACCAAAAACTTGATATGAAAAACTTAATTCCTCCACAATAACTACTGGCAAGTGCACCGGGTCATATCAAGTAATAAAACTCACTAGAGAGTGAGGTCGATCCTACGAGGATTAATAGATTAAGCAAGCAATAGTTGATTGATTAGCCTAGTTAGACGGTTCATATTAGAGTAAAGGAAAGCATAAAGTGCAGAGAAGTAAATTGACGGAAATGTAAAGTGCAAGAAAGTAAATGACATAAAGTAAATGTAAGAACTAAAAATATAATGAACATTGGGATAGAGATATTGAATTCTCCGGATCAAGTTCATTCTCATCTCTTCCTCAATCAATGCATTCATTGATCTTCTTGGCAATCTTAAGTGATTGGATCCCAATGTCTTGGCAACCCAATCTCTCTAAGCTTGAACAATTGCCCAATGTCTTGATTTAATTGCTCGTAGGAAGAGATGAAGTTTGGTTACTGATTATATGATAAACCCCATTTTTAGGGTTTATCCTGTGCTTAATCTAGTGGATTTTATCCATTATTCTCATACTTATTTATACAATTCGCATGGTTTTACATTTTCCTTCCTGATTTTGTGCTATGATTGAAAACATGCTTCTTTGGCCTTATATTTGCTAATATTAATCCTCTCTTATTACCATTCAATGACGTGATATGTGTGTTAAGTGTCTTCAGAGATTACAGGGCAGGAATGGCTTAGAGGACGGAAAGGAAGCATGCAAAAGTGGAAAGAATACAAGAAACTAAAGGAACTGCAAAGCTGTCCAGCCTGACCTCCTGGTACTAATTCGACCATAACTTGAGCTACAAAGGTCCAAATGAGATGGTTCCAGTTGTGTTGAAAACCTAACATCCGGGAATTCGCAATGATATATAATTTTCTATAGCCGCCTCGAAGATAGGCAAAGTGCACGCGTGGATCATGCGCACGCATCACCTGGCAAAAATTCAATCCACGCTAATGCGTGGACGACGCTCACGCATGACATGCCGTGATCTGTACGTACCAGAAATTGCTAGGACCAATTTCTGCACTATTTTTGACCCATTTTTCGGCCCAGAAAATATAGATTAGAGGCTATAAAGTGGGGGAATCAATCCAGAGACATGGATACAACTTTCATATTCACAATTTTAGGTTTTAGATGTAGTTTTAGAGAGAGAGGCTCTCTCCTCTCTTTAAGGTTTTTAGGATTAAGATTTCTCTTAATTTTAGGATTGCTTCTTCATTCCAAGTTCAATGTTCCTTTAATTTATGTTCTCTTCTACTTTTATTTATTCTAATGCTTTTACTTGTTAATTACTTATATTGTCAAATTGGTTTATGAACTCTTCATGTTAGATTTGAATTTATGTTTAAATGCAATTTGAGGTATCTCAGATTTGGGATTGCTTTCTTTTATTTATGTTATTGATGCTTCCAATTCAAGGCATTTTTATTCGAGTAGATTTTCTTCCCTTTTGGCTTTGGTGAAGTAATTGGTGACAATTGAGTTGTCAAACTCAGCTGTTGATTGAAAATTAGAAATTGCTTATTGATTTGGATCCCTCTAAAGCTAGTCTTTCCATAGAAGATGACTAGGACTTGAGGAATCAAGTTGATTAGTCCACTTGACTTTCCTTTATTTAGTAAGGGTTAACTAAGTGGGAGCAATAAACAATTTTCATCACACCTGATAAGGATAACAAGGATGGAATTTCCCATTCTTATACCTTGCAATGGTTTTCATGATAATTAATTTACTTTATTATTAATTTATTTTTTTTGTCATTTAAATTACTTGTTCCTTATTCCAAAAACCCAAAAAGATACTTTTTTTCCATAACCAATAATAAATCATACTTTTCTGCAATTCCTTGAAAGACGACCCGAGGTTTGAATACTTCGGTTACAAATTTTATTGGGTTTTGTTAATTGTGACAACCAAACTTTTGTACGAAAGGATTCTCTATTGGTTTAGAAACTATACTTACAACGCGATTATTTTTATAAAATTCTTTACTAGCAAGAAATCCGTTCGTCATTATACCACACACTTTCAGAGATCAAAGTATTGGTAGGATTACATGTCACTATATCCATCTAACCTCCAACCTAATCCAATGTGAGAAAGCATTTCTAGCATGATTTCCTCATTCCTTTCTCAAGGTTCCAAGGAAATCCAATTATGAACAATTTTTCCATCGAGATAATTGTTCAATTGAATGAACATTGAAAGCTTTCTAGAAAAATCAAGAGAAAAGACAGAAGAAGAAGAAGAATGAAAACTAGTATTGATCTATTAAATAACAATAGAGTTCTCTAACCCAATGAAAAGAGTTAGTCTAGTTCATTGCTCAAAACAAAAAAGAAAGAAAGTACAGAAAATTAAAGATGAAGATTAAGAATTCAAAACTGAAATTGAAACTTCAAAGTTCATAAATGAAAATTACAACTAAAATTAAACTACTACTAAGGAAGAAAAGAAAAGAAAAGGAAGAAAAGTGTATGAGCGGTGTGTGTCAGGGGATGTGTGTGTGCGTGATTTTGGACTCCCCTTCAATCCAAAATAATTTCCCCAATCTAGCTAATGCCTATATATAGGCTTACTAACTAAAATATGAAAATACAAATTACAATAGAAAATTCCTAACCTAGATGCTTCTTGTGCCTTGGATTGAGCGATGTTTGATGGGCTCTGCTTGCTTGCATGATCCAGGGGTGTATTGGTGCCTCTAGTGATGTCGCAGCGTAAAAAAAAATTACTGCTCCCAGACCTTTCTTCAGTGTTCGTGTCAAATTTCCTCGTGTGCGTACGCACACTGGCAAATTTCCTCTTGTGCGTACGTACACTTGCTTGTGCGTACGCACACTAGCAAAAATTTCCAATGCTAGCGTTTGTTGTGAGCGTTGGAGGCAGCGTTGGTAGGCTAACGTTCTACTTATGCGTACGCACACCCACTTGTGCGTACGCACACATGCCAATTCTCTTCTTGTGCGTACGCACACTTCTCTGTGCGTACACACACATGGTGATTCTTCCGGCTTTCAGTTTTTGAGATATTTCGAGAACGTTGGGGGTAACGTTGGCTCACCAACGTTCCCTCCAACGTTTGCACCTCTTCTTTATACAATGTTGTGCCTGAGCCTTGGAATGTTGCCTAGCAACGTTGGTGAGCCAACTTTGGCCACCAACGTTGCTTCCTCTTCTTCTTTCTCACCCTTCTTCTGCTTCTCTTTTAAGCCCGTTTCTTTCATGCTTGTTTTGTGCCTTTTTTACTTCCTTTTTCCACCAATTTCTGCAAAATAGATCAACTCAAAGAGATGAAAGTAATCTATGATTTAAGCACAAAAATACTCAATAATTAAGTATGATTAATGAAAATTAAAGGTGAAAAAGCATAGAAAATAGGCCATGATACCTTAGCATCACAACACCAAACTTAAATCTTGCTTGTCCCCGAGCAAGGAGAGAATCATGCAATAAGGTTGACAAACCAAGGTGAGAAGAATAGCAGTGTAATGTTTATGGTTAGCTAGCTTTCTATGCATGCAACAATCATAAAAGAAATTCAAATAATTGATGCTTCTATCAAGCTCACTTTATGAAATCTTTTCTTTATGTTTCTTCCTTGAACAAGCTTTTCATTCTCTTTTTATCTTATCTTTTTGGGTGCTTTGCACCATGAGTTGAAAGCTACGACTCTAAATGCTTTGTTTTCAAGTATTATCACTTGATACATAAGCACTACAAGTATTTAATTAGAGGACTCTTTTAGCTCATTTGTTTCTTTTCTTTACTCTCTAATCATTGATGCTCATAGCCTTGAGATTTAAGGGAGTGTTGTTGCACTTGAGCCTAGCTTTGACTCTAAGTGTTTTGTTCTCAAGCTTTTTGCTTGATACATAAACACCACAAGTACTTAACAATTGAATTGTCATTGGTACTCAGAGCCTTCAGCTTTTTCATTCTTTTCCTACTTGCCTTAATTACAATTGCTTCTTCAAGGCTTTCATGATTTCAAAAGAAATCATAAAATGTCCTAGATAAAAACTTCAATTAAATAAATTCCAATGCAATTGAGCAACAAAATAATCATGCTAGCCTTCCAATACTTATATGCCCATGCTAAGTTCTTCTTTAATGACCTTGTTTGTTTATGATCATGAAAATAACTTGCTTTGGACTCACAAAATTCTAGATGGTAGTCATAATGTCACAGCAACATGTTACAATTCAAAAATCAAGCTATGCTTATTCACAAGGAGTAATCACACATACATACAAAGAAAATAGAAGACAATCATGCAATTTAAAGTGCTGGGAATAAGTAACAGGAAGAAGAAACTTTACCACCTTGTAGTTTATCTTCATTGTTGTTGTCACCTTCCTCCTATTCTTCTCCATCCCACACCAATTTAAGATGATTGTTTGTCTTCAAGCAACGAATAAAACAGTGGTGATGAGGTCCATAATGGGTCATGAATGTCTTAAACAATGGAATGTTAGTAGTACATGTGGTTAAGCAAGCAAAAGTTTAAGGATAACACCACAGGCCTAAGAAGCAAAGGCATTATTTATATAAACAAGTGGTGTTGTTGAATACATTGCATAAAAGAATAAGTGGCACACCAAACTTAGTGTGACACTTTCCCTTAGAATTGATGCAAGTGTCCAGAAAGATTGAAAACAGATTGTTGTAGGGCAACACCAAACTTAGAATGTAACCATATACCAATTTTATTTGAAAGAAAACTAAGTAAAAGAAACTGTTCTTTGTGTTAATAACACAATCACCAAAAGCCAGAGGTGTCACGAATAGGGGCTTCTTGGTGAGGCATTAACACAAACAGTCAAAGAGCATAGAAAACAAAGAACAAAAGCAATTAAATGCACATGCCAAAACAGAAAAAAAATGTCTAATCTAGGTAATAAACCAACCGGTAGTTTGTTAATCACAATTAATCCCCGGCAACGGCGCCAAAAACTTGATACGGAAAAATTAATTCCTCCGCAATAACTACCGGCAAGTGCACCGAGTCATATCAAGTAATAAAACTCACTAGAGAGTAAGGTCGATCCCACGAGGATTAATGGATTAAGCAAGCAATAGTTGATTGATTAGCCTAGTTAGATGGTTCATATTGGAGTAATAAGCAACAGGAAATGTAAATTGCATGAAAGTAAAGGAAAGCATAAAGTGCAGAGAAGTAAATTGACAGAAATGTATAGTGCAAGAAAGTAAATGACATAAAGTAAATGTAAGAACTAAAAATATAATGAACATTGGGATAGAGATATTGAATTCTCCGGATCAAGTTCATTCTCATCTCTTCCTCAATCAATGCATTCATTGATCTTCTTGGCAATCTTAAGTGATTGGATCCCAATGTCTTGGCAACCCAATCTCTCTAAGCTTGAACAATTGCCCAATGTCTTGATTTAATTGCTCGTAGGAAGAAATGAAGTTTGGTCACTGATTATATGATAAACCCCATTTTTAGGGTTTATCCTGTGCTTAATCTAGTGGATTTTATCCATTATTCTCATACTTATTTATACAATTCGCATGGTTTTACATTTTCCTTCCTGATTTTGTGCTATGATTGAAAACATGCTTCTTTGGCCTTATATTTGCTAATATTAATCCTCTCTTATTACCATTCAATGCCGTGATATGTGTGTTAAGTGTTTTCAGAGATTACAGGGCAGGAATGGCTTAGAGAACGGAAAGGAAGCATGCAAAAGTGGAAGGAATACAAGAAACTGAAGGAACTGCAGAGCTGTCCAGCCTGACCTTCTGGTACTAATTTGACCATAACTTGAGCTACAAAGATACAAATGAGATGGTTTCAGTTGCGTTGAAAAGATAACATCTGGGGCTTCGCAACGATATATAATTTTCCATAGCTGCCCCAAAGATAGGTGATGCGCACGTGTCGATCATGCGCACGCGTCACCTGGCGAAAATTCAATCCACACTCATGCGTGGACAACGCTCACGCATGACATGCCGTGATCTGTACGTACCAGAAATCGCTGGGACCAATTTCTGGACTGTTTTTGACCCAGTTTCGGCTCAGAAAATATAGATTAGAGGCTATAAAGTGGGGAATCAATCCAGAGACATGGATACAACTTTCATATTCACAATTTTAGGTTTTAGATGTAGTTTTAGAGAGAGAGAGGCTCTCTTCTCTCTCTTAGGTTTTTAGGATTAGGATTTCTCTTAATTTTAGGATTGCTTCTTCATTCCAGGTTCAATGTTCCTTTAATTTATGTTCTCTTCTACTTTTATTTATTCTAATGTTTTTACTTGTTAATTACTTATGTTGCCAAATTGGTTTATGAACTCTTCATGTTAGATTTGAATTTATGTTTAAATGCAATTTGAGGTATTTCAGATTTGGGATTGCTTTCTTTTATTTTTTTTATTGATGCTTCCAATTCAAGGCATTTTTATTCGAGTAGATTTTCTTCCCTTTTGGCTTTGGTGAAGTAATTGGTGACACTTGAGTTGTCAAACTCAGCTGTTGATTGAAAATTAGAAATTGCTTATTGATTTGGATCCGTCTAAAGCTAGTCTTTCCATAGAAGATGACTAGGACTTGAGGAATCAAGTTGATTAGTCCACTTGACTTTCCTTTATTTAGTAAGGGTTAACTAAGTGGGAGCAATAAACAATTTTCATCACACCTGATAAGGATAACAAGGATGGAATTTCCCATTCTTATACCTTGCAATGGTTTTCATGATAATTAATTTACTTTATTATTAATTTATTTTTTTGTCATTTAAATTACTTGTTCTTTATTCCAAAAACCCAAAAAGATACTTTTTTTCCATAACCAATAATAAATCATACTTTTCTGCAATTCCTTGAAAGACGACCCGAGGTTTGAATACTTCGGTTATAAATTTTATTGGGTTTTGTTAATTGTGACAACCAAACTTTTGTACAAAAGGATTCTCTATTGGTTTAGAAACTATACTTACAACGCGATTATTTTTATAAAATTCTTTACTAGCAAGAAATCCGTTCGTCATTATACCACACACTTTCATAGATCAAAGTATTGATAGGATTACATGTCACTATATCCATCTAACCTCCAACCTAATCCGATGTGAGAAAGCATTTCTAGCATGATTTCCTCATTCCTTTCTCAAAGTTCCAAGGAAATCCAATTATGTACAATTTCTCCATCGAGATAATTGTTCAATTAAATGAACATTGAAAGCTTTCTAGCAAAATCAAGAGAAAATACAGAAGAAGAAGAATAATGAAAACTATTATTGATCTATTAAATAATAATAGAGCTCTCTAACCCAATGAAAAGAGTTAGTCTAGTTCATTGCTCAAAACAGAAAAGAAAGAAAGTACAGAAAATTAAAAATGAAGATTAAGAATTCAAAACTGAAATTGAAACTTCAAAGTTCATAAATGAAAATTACAACTAAAATTAAACTACTACTAAGGAAGAAAAGAAAATAAAAGGAAGAAAAGTGTATGAGCGGTGTGTGTCAGGGGATGTGTGTGTGCGTGATTTTGGACTCCCCTTCAATCCAAAATAATTCCTCCAATCTAGCTAATGCCTATATATAGGCTTACAAACTAAAATATGAAAATACAAATTACAATAGAAAATTCCTAATCTAGATGCTTTTTGTGCCATGGATTGAGTGATGTTTGATGGGCTCTACTAGCTTGCATGATCCAGGGGTGTATTGGGGCCTCTAGTGATGTCGCAGCGTAAAAAAAAAACTGCTCCCAGACCTTTCTTCAGTGTTCGCGTCAAATTTCCTCGTGTGCGTACGCACACTGGCAAATTTCCTCTTGTGCGTACGCACACTTGCTTGTGCGTACGCACACTAGCAAAAATTTCCAATGCTAGCGTTTGTTGTGAGCGTTGGAGGCAGCGTTGGTGGGCTAACGTTCCACTTATGTGTACGCACACCCACTTCTGCGTACGCACACATGCCAATTCTCTTCTTGTGCGTACGCACACTTCTCTGTGCATACACACACATGGTGATTCTTCCGGCTTTCAGTTTTTGAGATATATCGAGAACGTTGGGGGTAACGTTGGTTCACCAACGTTCCCTCCAACGTTTGCACCTCTTCTTTATACAATGTTGTGCCTGAGCCTTGGAATGTTGCCTAGCAACGTTGGTGAGCCAACTTTGGCCACCAACGTTGCTTCCTCTTCTTCTTTCTCACCCTTCTTCTGCTTCTCTTTTAAGCCCGTTTCTTTCATGCTTGTTTTATGCCTTTTTTACTTCCTTTTTCCACTAATTTCTGCAAAATAGATCAACTCAAAGAGATGAAAGTAATCTATGATTTAAGCACAAAAATACTCAATAATTAAGCATGATTAGTGAAAATTAAAGGTTAAAAAGCATAGAAAAATAGGCCATGATGCCTTGGCATCACGCCGCCAGCTCCACTTGCTGTTCTGCAGTGTCTTCCCACCGGTGCCAGTTCTATTCGACCCTTCCACCCCTTCAGCCACTGTTTTGCCTCTTGTGGTCTTGCCAGCCACTTACGCTGTCGCCGTCATCTCTGTATTCTTCCCTGTCTTCCACTAACCCTAGGTATAAATTTTTTTTTTGTAATAATAATTGTTGAAGCATTCATTTATTGTTGGTTCTAAACCTTGCTGTTGATTGCTTGAAGCATGATCAATTGCTGAAGCTGATTGTTTGAAGTATGATTAAATGATTAATTATTGAAGCTAATTGCTTGAAGCATGATTAATTGTTGACGCATTGATTAATTTTTGGTTCTAAAGTCTAAACCTTGTTGTTGATTGCTTGAAGCATGATTAACTATTGAAGCATTTATAATTGATTAGTTGTTGGGTGCTAAACCTTGCTAGTGAGGCATTGATTAGTTGATTAGTTGATTAGTGTTCATGAGATCATGCATGTTCGATAACCATTATAGAGTTTCCATATCACCTACGGCATTTTTTGTCTGCATATGTTGTAATATGAAATAAAATTTTGGCAAGAGACAACTTCTTTAGATGTCTGGTGCCATTGATTTATATGGCTTTCTTTGGTGATGTCCATTTCAAATGCAGGAACAGGAACCATGGATGATATTTTTCTGGAGAATGTTTTTGCATCTGTTTTCCAACTGTACAAAAACTTAGATTTAGGTTGTTGTACATAAAACAATCGTTTTTATCACTTTTATGAATTCATTATGATTTTGTCAAGGTATACCCCATTTTCATGGGGATTTTATATTCTTATATCGGTGGGAAAATGCATTGTTTCTTTATCTTTGGAGGCCTTTATTCAATTATTTTCTTCCAACTCTAACTTGTAATCTTATCTAATGGAAGATGAATAGTTGAGTTTATGAATTAATTAATCGAGCTTGAGTCTAAATTTGAGTTAATATATTAAATTAGTCAAATTTAAATTCCAATAAGCTCGTATCATTAGGTTGTGAGCCAATTTAATTATATACAATTAATAATAATTATAAATTACTTATTACAAATCTGCAGCAAGTTATAACAGATTTTGATGATTGATGACAAACGTGGATCAGTTGGATATTGGCATTTTATATTTGGTTGGTTGTTTTTGTTATTTGACTTTTGAGTTTGCATTTGAATGAGATTATAACATTCTAATTTATATAGTAATTTTAACTTGGATGATATTTTAAAGTTTATATTAGATTACAATTATGTTTTAATATGTTTATTTATATTTTATTTATTATTTTATTATAAAACAATTTTTTTGGTTCAACCACGATCGAACCAGTTGAACCTATGAACCAATAACTAAAGCGGTTCGATGACCGATTCAGTTTTTAGAACCTTGATTTCAACACAAATTGATTTTCTCTTTAGGAAAAACCCAAAATTCACTTGGCCAAACAATTATAAAAGCAATTTTTTTCAATCGACAGAAAGTAAATTGACATGTGTTAGGGGACTATAATTTTCACTTGACATGTGACTGGTATGTATAATATTTTGGAGACCTCATAAGATGATTATAACGTCATCATAATCACAATAAAGAGCTAATAATCTGATATGAGATGAGTAATCTCTTCAATAAAATTCTGTGAAGAAGAACAAGTTACAACATTCTGACAGAAACAATCTTTATCTTTTTAGCGTAGAGCCCGAAAAATCTTGCAAGAAAGCCAGAAAGGTACTCATAAGCCATAGCTCTATTTCAATGTAAGGATCAATTATCAATTCGATATTCAAAAAATTTAGTCATTAGATAAAAAATTTTTGAAAAATATTATTGATAAAACAATTCTT
>NC_029793.2:91241341-91243121 GCF_000816755.2 Arachis ipaensis
CCCGTCTTCCACTAACCCTAGGTATAAATCTAATTTGTTGTAATAATAATTGTTGAAGCATGATTAATTGTTGGTTTTAAACCTTGCTGTTGATTGTTTGAAGCATGAATAATTGTTGTTGATTAATTCTTTGGTGCCGATTTCTTAAAGCATTATTAACTATTAAGTGATTAATTGTTGAAAGTTGAAACTGATTGCTTGAAGCATGATTAAATGATTAATTTTTTGGTGCTGATTGCTTGAAGCATTATTAAATGATTAATTGTTGAAGCTGATTGCTTGAAGCATGATTTATTGTTATATTTTATTGTTGAAACCTTGATAATTGATTAGTTGTTGGGTGCTAAACCTTGCTAGTGAGGCATTGATTAGTTGATTAGTTGATTAGTGTTCATGAGATCATGCATGTTCGATAACCATTATAGAGTTTCCATATCACCTACGGCATTTTTTGTCTGCATATGTTGTAATATGAAATAAAATTTTGGCAAGAGACAACTTCTTTAGATGTCTGGTGCCATTGATTTATATGGCTTTCTTTGGTGATGTCCATTTCAAATGCAGGAACAGGAACCATGGATGATATTTTTCTGGAGAATGTTTTTGCATCTGTTTTCCAACTGTACAAAAACTTAGATTTAGGTTGTTGTACATAAAACAATCGTTTTTATCACTTTTATGAATTCATTATGATTTTGTCAAGGTATACCCCATTTTCATGGGGATTTTATATTCTTATATCGGTGGGAAAATGCATTGTTTCTTTATCTTTGGAGGCCTTTATTCAATTATTTTCTTCCAACTCTAACTTGTAATCTTATCTAATGGAAGATGAATAGTTGAGTTTATGAATTAATTAATCGAGCTTGAGTCTAAATTTGAGTTAATATATTAAATTAGTCAAATTTAAATTCCAATAAGCTCGTATCATTAGGTTGTGAGCCAATTTAATTATATACAATTAATAATAATTATAAATTACTTATTACAAATCTGCAGCAAGTTATAACAGATTTTGATGATTGATGACAAACGTGGATCAGTTGGATATTGGCATTTTATATTTGGTTGGTTGTTTTTGTTATTTGACTTTTGAGTTTGCATTTGAATGAGATTATAACATTCTAATTTATATAGTAATTTTAACTTGGATGATATTTTAAAGTTTATATTAGATTACAATTATGTTTTAATATGTTTATTTATATTTTATTTATTATTTTATTATAAAACAATTTTTTTGGTTCAACCACGATCGAACCAGTTGAACCTATGAACCAATAACTAAAGCGGTTCGATGACCGATTCAGTTTTTAGAACCTTGATTTCAACACAAATTGATTTTCTCTTTAGGAAAAACCCAAAATTCACTTGGCCAAACAATTATAAAAGCAATTTTTTTCAATCGACAGAAAGTAAATTGACATGTGTTAGGGGACTATAATTTTCACTTGACATGTGACTGGTATGTATAATATTTTGGAGACCTCATAAGATGATTATAACGTCATCATAATCACAATAAAGAGCTAATAATCTGATATGAGATGAGTAATCTCTTCAATAAAATTCTGTGAAGAAGAACAAGTTACAACATTCTGACAGAAACAATCTTTATCTTTTTAGCGTAGAGCCCGAAAAATCTTGCAAGAAAGCCAGAAAGGTACTCATAAGCCATAGCTCTATTTCAATGTAAGGATCAATTATCAATTCGATATTCAAAAAATTTAGTCATTAGATAAAAAATTTTTGAAAAATATTATTGATAAAACAATTCTTA
>NC_029793.2:91243249-91257855 GCF_000816755.2 Arachis ipaensis
GAAGATGCATAAAAAAATTTAAAACAAAATTGGTTCTAAAGATTTTTCTTTTTATTTTTTAAAAAAATATGATAATTCACAATAAAAATTTTTTAAAAAAAATTCACTTGACATAAAATTATCAAATTTCATATATGAAAAGATATTATTTTTTTAATAATAATAATTGTAATTTGCATTAAAATATGATCTCTAAAGTCTTTTTTTAAAATATATATTCAATATCTAATTCTTTTTGTTGCGTTTTTAAATTTTTCAAGAGCTTATTTATGGTTAACATCTTTTGAAATTCCTTTTGTCAGCCATGTAAATTTTCGGGGTAGCATTTTAATAGTTTACTCTCAATCTAAATATAAATCAAAATCCTAATATCATGATCTGGGTCTGTTGAAAATTTTGATCTTTTTTGTTGGGTTTTGTCTAATTGGTGTGTGTTCATACCTTGGCCTAACAGAATGAAAGCCAGGCCCAATAACGAAAAAAGGCCCACCAATAAAGGTGGACTTCATGATAAGCCTGAGGTCGGACAACAACGTAGAAGTCCAGCTCTACTTGACTTAACAAGTAATTGCTTCCTTAAATCTCTCCTACTATCTCTACCTCATCTAGAAGGTAGATCCCAACAAACTCCCAAGTTAAGGGGAACGTTTATCTATCAGAAAAGATAGAACTACTCCAACAAAAGTAGTTATTTACTCTACTATAAATATACTAACACCCCCAGGTATAACTCACGTTCTACTCTGCTAAAAGCCTGCATAAAGCCCTTGCTAACTCAAGCATCGGAGTCTCTTGCAGGTACCACCCCTACCTCCTCACAAGGAACTCGGACAGGCGGCACCTTGTCACCAACAAGTCGGACGCTGCCACCCAAAGGGATTTAGAGATCACGTTTAAGCCCAAATCAACGTTTCAGGTAACCCTCGGAATATTGGCGCCGTTGTCGGGGATCTTGGGATTCATCCTCTGACATATGGCAGACCATGAGCTCCGAGATGGCTATACGGCATCTGAATCCAAGCCAAAAGATTAGCCAAAAGACTAAACCCTCTTGCTTCCGCCTCCACCACCACACCATGGCCTCCATGGGGAAGGGACCTCAGGAAACCCTCAAACAAGGAAGATCCAGTCCCAAGTCCACCACCCCAAGACGGAGGATCCACCTCATGCGACCGAGATCCTGGATCCCTTCTATGGCCAAGGGGATCGGCTACAATAGCTTGAACACGAAGCTGAACGACAACGGAAAGCAGAACGAGAGTTGTGAAAAGAAGTAAGGCGATGAAAGGAGTTAGAAGACAAGCTATGAAAATTAGAAGCTGACGTACAAAGGAGGAATAATCGAGGGGAGCGCGATGAATGTCCCATATTTTTCGATGCATGCAATTTGCATGTAATTTTGATGTCACAAGCTCAGAAAAACCATGTCTAGCACTAATTCGAGCTTCATCCTCGTCTTTTTTCCTAGTGAACAACTCATTAAGCTAGTAAAATGTTGCCTTGACAAGTGCAGTGACTGAGAGATTCCGTGTCCCTTTAAGACCGAATTGATGCACTCGACTAGATTCGTGGTCATATGACCCCATCGGTATCTACCATTGAATGACAAAGCACACTATTCACGTGGGATCCGGTCCAGTCAGTTAGTGTAAGCCTCACTCCATTTAAACATTGATAACGTATCTCATATTTACGAACCGTCCTCTAATATCCTGCGATAAAGAAAAAACAAGTATAAATGCCAAGTATAAATGACATTCATAATAATCAAAACTATAACAATAACAAACTTCAATATATTCAAAATTACCTATGTTGATGACAAGCTTTGTAGATACAGTGCCTTGAACTTCCTCAAGAAGTTTGACTCTATATGCCTGATACAAAACATGTGAAAAGCTCTAAGAGGCAACCAAGCTCTGTTACTATGAGCAATAGCTGAACTAATGGAGTTGTGTCGATCAGAGATTATGCCCCATCCTGTGTCACCCCATGTTATCGCAAGTTACTCAGAAAAAGTGTCACGCATCAAAAGTCTTTCCCTCCATTATCCTAAATGCAATAGGCACAATATTGTAGTTACCTTCCTGTGAAACTGCAACCAACAGACAACCCTTGTATTTTTCATTCAAATGAGTTCCATCTACCTGCACCAATGATTTACAATGTTTGAATGCTCTAATGTAAGAGTATTAACTCTAGAAGACTCAATGTAATACACGAATATTAAGAACCAAGTCAATCCCCTTAGTATGCAGGCATTGTTTCAAAATGGACGGCTGCTGATGGCTCATTGTGACACATGGTCTCAAACCATATGGGCAAATATTTGTACGAAGCTTCCCAACCTCCAAAAATTTTTTCCACTGCCTTTTGCTTTACTAACCATGCTTTGCGATAACTTATGGTGTAAGTAAACTTCGATTGGACTTCCGCAATGACAAACTTCACCTTTATAGAAGGGTCAACCTCTACCAATGGCTTTATTGCTTCTGCAATTGTGTTGGAATCCAGCTTTGAATGATCTTGAGAAATGGTAGCTTTGGTACAAGCGTGACTATTATTGCACCTCCTTATGTCCCAATAGTACCTCTTACGCATCCGGTTAACCCTAATCAGCCAATCACAACTTGAGCTATATTGTGTACATTTGGCATAAAATGTCATCAGTTTCGACTCATATACCTGATAGTCTACACCTCTACGAATAGTATAATCTTTTATTACTGTAATGTGAGCCTCCCTAGAATTGAATTTCATTTTCATGGTGAATTCACCTGTCGCCGTAGCAGTTACTAATAAGTAAATAACACTACAAGGAACATTGTAATTATCGACGCCAGGCTAGATTTAATGTCGATATTTTTCGACGGTTTTTCGTCGATACAATAAAAAAAATGATTCAGAAATAAAAATATTAAAATTGACGACAAAGTCGTCTATTTTTTTTTTGGCGACTTTAATATTATCCTCGTAACGTCGACCGTAAGTAGAGGAGAGAATGCTTTTTCTTTAAAATCGACAGATACTTCGTCTATTTTAATATTTATAATATCGACGGCATTCAGTGTCGATAAATTTAAACGATAGAGATTCTTTGCAAGAATTAAATGAATGGTGTTAGATCTATTATATAAAATTGACGGTCAGGATGTTGATTTATTTTTTAACTAAAATCGACCACTTTGTTGTCGATTTTTATCAACGACAAATTACCCCCGCTCTTATTCCCCGCCTCACTCATTTCCCCCCAATTCACATGTTACATTTTACCCCAATTTCTGCTTTCTCCATTTCACCTCAGAAACCAACCTTCCTTCTCCGCTGCCGCCGCACCGTCTTCGCATCGCCGTCGCACCGTCACGCTTGGTCGCCACCGCTCTGTCGTTTAGTTACTCTCTCTCTCTCTCTCTCTCTCTCTCTCTCTCTCTCTCTTTCTCTCTCTCTTTTTCTTCTTTGATTCGGTTCTATGAATGAAGATTTTGTATACAGAAATAGTTAGTTCATAAACCCTAGACAGTAGAGTGAATTGACATTTCTGTTGCTTCTGCGCTGCTGCATTTCACTTCCTTCCCCTAAGCGCCATGGTTATTCCTTTCTTCATATGCATATGTTTCTTCAGATTGGATATACGTTCAGATTTTGTTTATATATTGAATTTTTTTTGTTCTTATACAACTTGGAATGAGTGTGAACACTTTAATGGATGCAGGCATAAGAGAAGAAGCTTGCGAACCTTATGAGGGAAATCAAAGTGCAGAAGCTTGTCCTCAACATCTCCGTTGATGAGAGTGGCGATCGTCTCACTAAAATGATGAGAGGTGTTTGATGGATAAATCAAAGTGCAGAAGCTCCATCCCTCGATAGATAAATCGTCTTACTCGAATTGGTAAGTGAACTTGTTGCTGTTTCTTGCATGTCAATCTAGACTTTGCTATATGCAATTTTATTGTTATGAATCCTAAATGTTAAGATCAGTTTAATTACATTGGGAATAATATAGACATAGACATACATAATTAATTGCATTGAAGAAACATGAAACATTTATCTAACATTCCAGCGAGTTAAGATCGATCACAAAAGATAGATGTTTTGACATTGATGACCATGCTGTTACTGTGTTTTCAGTCTAGTATTATGTATATGCCAGATCTTGCTTCCTGTGCTTGTAGGGCTCTTTCATTCCCAAGTATAACCACTTCTTTGGATTGATTTTATTGAGATGAACTGTTTGATCCTTGTTTTCGTTGAAGATACTTCAATATTCAGTTTCTGATTTTCGCTCACTCCAAGCACTTTTTTTTTTTTGCAAAGGTGAAGTATATGCAGGGTCGGTATGTGTGTTGTTTTTTCTGGCCTAGTGCCTGCTCTTTTTCTAATGAACCAAAGTAAAATGAGACCATGCTCTACTGCATTTCATTATAGGGAAAAAAATCTCACTTCCATTTTAGTATTTTAATAACAATTATTTTTATTAGTATTGTTACTTTGTGTTATCCTTGTCACATTAATTTAATTAAAGTACATTGACGTGGCGAAAATTGGCTAATTAAGAATTGATATAAGTTGTGCGTTGCAAGTATAGTTCTTAACCAACCAGAAATCCGCTTATCAATTTAGAAAGGTTGTCACAAAAATTAAAATTAAAATACTGGGAGTATGAATCCCAGGTCGTCTCCCAACGAGTTGCAGAAAGGTGTGCTATTTTATTAATAAGATATTTTCAGAAAGAGTTTGAGTTGAATAAACAGGAAATTAAATTGGGGAAATTAAGTAATTTAAATAAAAGCCTTGACTGGGAGTAGATTAGTTGGAAGCCTTATTCTTGTTGCAGTACTCTCAAGATTAATTGATAATTGAAGCTCGTTCTGTTTAGTTATCCCTTATTAAATAAGGGAAAGTCAAACAAGTTGGAATGATGTTTCTACTTGCAAATCCCAATCCGCTTACTTGGAAGGATTGGCGTTAGTGACTAGAGAACCATCCAACAATAAACCCAATTACAATCTCTCTTTTGAGTATCCCAACTCAAGGGTTCCTTTCAATCAACTCCCCATCAAGTTAGGGAACTACTCGCTCATTGTGAATATGGAACACATAACATAGGAAAGGGAACTAATGAAAGACATGATAAATAAAACTCAAAGGAATCAATTAAAAATAAAGGTAACTCTTGTATTAATAAATTCTAAAATAATTCAATAATAAAATTGAGTAAATTAAAGGACATGGAAGAGTAAAGCCAAGTAAAGAAAACGAACTAGAATGATGAAGTCTTGATGAGGTAATAACTCTTCTCAATATCCCAATGCAAAAAGCAATCGAAATAAAAATCCTAAGAACTATGAATGTGTAGAGAGAAAACCTAGAGGAGGAGTAAAACTAGATCTAAAAAACTAAAACTGTGTAGAATGAATGTTGTTTTTGGTTTCTGCATGTTCTCTGACTCTAGTCTGCTTTTCTGGGCCGAAAACTGGGTCAAAACAGTGCCCAAAATCGCCCCCAGTGAATTTTGCAGATTATGCAGATCGCGCATGTCACGCGATCGCGTCATTCATGCGGACGCATCATGCGACGTTTTGCTTTGCCACGCGGGCGCGTCGTCCACGCCTCCGCGTCACTTGTGCTATTCCAATCCGCGCGGTCGCGTGAGCCATGCGGCCACGTCACTGCGATTTCCTCTCTTCCGCGCGGTCGCATCACTTCTCGCTGGTCATCTCCTTAATTTCTTGTGTTCCTTCCATTTTTGCAAGCTTCCTTTCCAATCTCCAACTCATTCATGCCCTATAAAGCCTGAAACACTTAAAACATAGATCACAGTATCGAATGGAATAAAGGAGAATTAAAATACATAATTAAAAGTCTCTAGGAAGCAAGTTTTCAATCATGTAATAATTTTAGGAAGGAAATATAAATGCATGCTAATCATATGAATAAGTGGATAAAGATCATGATAAAACCACACAATTAAACACATTATAAACCATGAAATAGTGGTTTATCAACCTCCCCACACTTAAACATTAGCATGTCCTCATGCTTAGTTGAAGGAGATAAAATAAATGAGTAGGAACATGTAAAACTCATGCAATGCAATGCAACCTATATTTATGAATGCAACTATATGATTTTTGTCCACTTGATCAATAAGCTCTTCAAAACAATTCAAATTTCACTAATTCAATTCTCATGCAGTAAGAACAGATAAAAATGCAAGAAGGAAGCTCACGAAAGCAGGGAATATAGAATTTTAAGCATTGAACCCTCACTGATGATGTATGTACGCTCTAATCTCTCTAGTGTAAAGGGCAATCACTCTATCCTTCTCTAACCATGCTTTCTAATTTTTGTTCTTCTCCTAATCAATCAACAATATTTGATATACCAATGCAAACATCATGAGGTCTTTTCAAGGTTGTAATGGGGCCAAGGTAATGGTAAGGACACATATATGGCTAAGTAAGCTTATAAACTGAATCTTTAATTAACCCAAGCTTTAACATAACCTATATATATACTCTATATAACTTTAGAATCCATACCTAGCTACCCAGAATTTCTCTTTCACATTCCATACTCATGTATCAACTTTTATTTTAATTTTATCATACATGCATTGACCTTTGAATTCTTAACTTAATGTTGGGGTAATTTTATTCCCTTATTTATTTATTGAATATTTTTGATTTTTTTAATATAAGCATAAAAATAAACATAGCTTATCAATGCACATAGATTTTTAATTCTTATAGTTCACATGAGTAGGTATCCAAATTCCCATTATATTATCATGACACATTCTCTTATTATCTTTTGTTCCCACAATTTCCCATACTTAATTAGCACACACAATTCTATCTTAAGCTAACCAAAAATTCAGTTTGGGATATATAATTGTTTTTCCGCTTAAGGCTAGTGATATGGTAAAATATAGAACAAATGGGATTTAAAGGCTCAAAGTGGCTAAAAAAGGTAATTAAAAGGGTAGGCTTAATTTGGATAAGTGAGCTAAACAATTAATGGCCTCAATCATATGCAAACATATAAATATAATAAATATTGGACATATAGGATGAAACAAAATATAAATTACAATCATAGAGAAGTAAACACACAAGAATAAAATAATTATGGTTAAATAATGTAACCATGCATAAAGGCTCAAATCTCACAGGTTGTGTGTTCTTTAGCTCAAAAATCATGTTCCAAGTACAACTTCAAGCAAATTTAACATAAAAATTTAATTAAAATTAGTGAAATTTTGTTCCAAAAATAGAGTCTTAGAAGAAACTTATTGTCTTTTCAATCAAGTAGAACATGCATGCAACTAATCTATTACTATGCAATTTATCCTATTCTATAAAAGAAAAATCTAACTAAATATCCTAATGTATTGGTGTTTAGGGAAGAGAAATTACCTCCGGAAGTCAGGTACTGACTGACCTCCCCATACTTAAGGCTTTGCACCGTCCTCGGTGCCATCTGTCAGGAATAGAGGTGGGCTGGTAGCAGTATCTCCACAGTCGGGACCATTATGGCTCCCTGTGCTGGTAAAAGAAGTGGAGTCCGGGGTGTCTGAGTCCTTGAATTTTCCTATGATCATCTCCTTGAGGTATGTGAATCGGCGCTTGTTGCGGCGCTCTCTCATCTTAGCTTTATGTTCCTGCCGATCCAACCTTTTGAGTATCTGATGGAGCAGTTGGTCTGTGGTAGGTGCTTGTGGTACGGAAGGAGGAATGTCCTGAGCCGGTTCAGTGGGCTGGCTTGTAGTGGCTGCTGAGGGTCTTATATATTTCCCATTAGGGACATATTAATCATCCCGGGGAAGTATGGCTTTGGTGTCCCCAGCTCTGAAGGAGACTCCGGCTGCTGAGACGAGATCTGAGACCAAGGCGGGAAAAGGTAAGTTTCCCGCGATTTGTACGTGTCCTATGGCATTCCAGATGTGTCTTGGTAGGTTTAGAGGCTGGTCTGTAAGGATGCACCATAGTAGAACGGCCATGTCCTCAGTGAAGGAGGACTCGTGGGTGCTCGAAAAGACATAATGGGACATGATCTGTGCCCATACGCGAGCCTCCAAGGTAAGTGCCGAAGCCGAAATTCCCTTAGGGCGGGTGCGATGGTATTCGTAGATCCATCGGCTGCCAGGTAGTGCGATAACTCTGAGAACGGCGTCCCAGTCAAATTGGTACATCTGGCGCTTGAGTGCGGCTTCTTGAAAGACGTCCAAACCTTCTGGAATAGGGGGAAGACCTAGAGCTTTTTGAATGGCCTCTTCTGTAATGGGGACTTGCTTCTGACGGACAAAGACAGACTACAGGGTTGGCAGGTGGAAGTTGGAGTAGAACTCGACTACCCAAGAAAGATTGACCTGCCTCGGCTGTCTCTGTAGGAAACCCCTATTGTCTTTGTGCAATTTGCGAATCAACAAAGGTAGTAATATGGTTTGGGAGGAGAAGAAGGTATTCGTTGTTGTAGCTCCTTTCTGCCAGGATGGGGAACATCTGCTCACAGTAGCGATTGGGAAATCGTGCAGTGTCCTTTGCTGGGAAGGATTTTTCTTTATCATCAACCTTTATAATCCTCTTAAGTCTCTTTGTTGAGGGTTTAACCACAGTTGAAGAGGGTTCTGCCACTAATGCTCTTTTTGTTTCTCTTCTTGCTGTGGATTTGGGAGTAGCTTTACTTTTCCTTTCTTGGTGGCCATTCTGAAAAAGGGAAGAAAAAGTAAATTAAATTCAAAGAGATAGAGCAGGGAAGAGAACGGAAAATGGTGGTTATGAATGCACAGTAAAAGGTAAATGATGTTAACACATGGTCATGACTACATGTGAAAAATCATCAATGGAAAATAGTTAGTGCATATGATGACAAGTGAATGCAAGGTGTTTATTGGCATGCTGGCAAAGGCATGAGTAGCATAGATCAAGCATCACTCGTAATAAACCATCACGTTTGTATTGACAATTATTTATAACGAATGAAATATAAAAGGGGTTGTTGTGAAAAACGGGCTTTTAATAGTAGAGTAGAATACCGGAAAAAAGTGCAAAATGCCATATGGGATTTTTCAGAAACACATAGCATGCATGGTGAAATAATGTATGGAAAGTATTAAATTGAACATGCAAGCAACCCTTTAAAAAGTAATATATAATTGCCAAACAAATTTAGAACAATCCACAAGCGTATAATGAGAAATAATGACTCAAATAAATTTCTAACACCAAGTAAAAAGGAAGAAAATATGAATAATGAAAGTAAAAAGAAAAGAAAAGAAGATAACATAGAAAAATAAGAAGAAAAATAGAAAAGTAAGGAGAGAAGAAGAAAAAGAAAACCTTGTTAATGGAGGAGAAAGAGAGAGTGAGGGTGTAAAAAGTGAGAAAGAAGGAAGAAGGAAGAAATAAGGAGGGAAAAGACAAAATAGGATTTGAGGAGAAAAAGATAAGATAAGTGCCAAATCAGTGAAGCTGTACGGCACAATCGACGCTGTCGCGTAGGGCACGCGGTCGCGCGACTTGCGCTGATACTGATTGACGCGGTCGCGTCGATCACGCGGTCGCGTCGATCACGCGGTCGCGTGACCCGTTTTATGCCACTGGCGCGAGGGTAGCCTCGCACTCGCACAACTCTCTGTTCAAAATCATTAATTGCCAAATATTGGGGGGCGCGATCGCGTGGGGCATACGATCGCATGAGTGGCCATTAGAAGGATATGACGCGGTCGCGTCGGTCACGCGGCCGCGTGGGAAGGATTGTGCTTTCAGCACCAATCCAGCACCACTCTAGCACAACTTTCGGTCGTGCATCCTTTTGACGTCGAATTCTAGGGCACGCGGCCGCGTGGGTCACGCGGTCGCGTGGGAGGCCAATGTTCCCATGTGACGCGGATGCGTCGGCGACGCAGTCGCGTGGGGCAATTTGTGCCGTTGGCACGCCCCCAGCCACGCTCCTGCGTGACTCTCTATTTGTTTTTTATTTTCTCCCATCTCCTTGCGACGCGGACACGTCAATGATGCGGTCGCGTCGCGTAACCTTTTTTGTTTTTTGTTTTTTTTTTTAAATAAAAGTATGTAAATGAAAATGCACGAAATGTACTAATAAAGAAAAGAGTTATTAAATAGAAAAAAAACTAAAAATAAAGAAAAGAACGATCATACCATGGTGGGTTGTCTCCCACCTCGCATTTTGCTTTAACGTCCGTAAGTTGGACGCTCCATTAGCTCAATCTTCGGCTATGTGAGGATCTTCCAAGAGGAAGATCTCGAGCTCCTTGTTTTTCTGCATCTGCTCTCCACAGTACAGCTTTAAACGATGTCCATTAACTTTGATAAGTTCAGAGCTGGAAGGATGGCTTAGGTGATAAACTCTGTACGGTTCGGCCTTCTCTACTCTGTATGGACCATCCCATCTTGATCTCAACTTGCCTGGCATGAGCTTCAGTCAGCGAAGGCTTTCCAATTCTTGCAGTTGCAATTTCCTTTCAGCTCCGGCTTCCTCAATTCCCATGTTGCACTCCTTTACTGCCCAAAAGGCTTTGTGCTCGACTTCAACAGGGACATGACAAGCCGTTCCATAGACTAAGCGGAAAGGACTCATCCCAATGGGTGTCTTGTATGCGGTTCTGTACGCCCAAAGTGCATCTTGTAACCTGGTGCTCCAATCTCTTCTATGAGGTTTGACTATCTTCTGCAAGATACGCTTTATCTCTCTGTTTGACACCTCGGCTTGCCCATTAGTCTGAGGATGGTATGCTGTTGCAACCTTATGAATTATTCCATGCTTCTACATTAATCCTGTTAGTCTCCTGTTCCAAAAATGGGTGCCTTGATCGCTCACGATTGCTCGTGGTGATCCAAAGCGACAAATAATTGGTTTCTCACAAAGGAAACAACAGTGTTAGCGTCATCAATTCGGGTAGGAATTGCTTCCACCCATTTGAAAACCTAATCCACAGCTAACAATATATAAAAATAACCATTAGAATTTGGAAATGGACCCATGAAGTCAATGCCCCAAACGTCAAAAATTTCACAGAAAAGCATAATTTGTTGAGGCATCTCATCCCTCCTGGATATACTACCAAATTTTTGGCATGGAAAACAAGATCTACAAAATTCAGTAGTGTCTCTAAAAAGTGTAGGCCACGAGAATCCACAGTCTAAGATTTTTCTAGCTGTTCTTTGAGGGACAAAATGTCCTCCACTCTCAGATGAGTGACAGGCCTCTAAGATGGACTGGAATTCTGATTGAGGCACACACCGTCTAATTACCTGGTCAGCGCCACATCTCCATAAATATGGGTCATCCCATATATAATATTTAAACTCGCTTTTCAGCTTGTCTCTTTGATGCTTAGAAAAGTTTAAAGGAAAAGTGCGGCTAACTAGATAATTAGCTACAGGTGCATACCAAGGGACTACCTCGGATACTGCTTGCAGGTTATCAAATGGGAAATTATCAGCTATAGGAGTGGGGTCATCTGAAATGTGCTCAAGGCGACTTAAGTGGTCTGCCACTAAATTCTGGTTACCACTCCTATCCTTAATTTCTAAATCAAATTCTTGTAATAGCAGTATCCAACGTATAAGCCTTGGTTTGGACTCCTTTTTAGCTAACAGATACTTTAGAGCTGCGTGGTCCGAGTACATTACTACCTTCGTACCAAGTAAATAGGCTCGGAATTTATCCAGAGCAAAAACAATAGCAAGAAGCTCTTTCTCAGTAGTAGTGTAATTGGATTGTGCTGCATCTAGAGTTTTAGATGCATAAGCAATAACAAAAGGGTCCTTACCTTCACGCTGAGCCAATGCTGCTACTACTGCATGGTTGGAAGCGTCGCACATTATTTTGAATGGCTGGCTCCAGTCTGGTCCTCTCACAATTGGAGCTTGAGTCAGGGCGGTTTTCAGCTTATCAAACGCTTGTTTGCAATCTTCACTAAACTCAAACTCAATATCCTTCTACAGTAGTCTAGATAAGGGAAGTGCTACCTTACTGAAGTCCTTAATGAATCTCCTGTAAAATCCTGCATGGCCAAGGAACGAGCGGACTAATAGGCGATCCAGCATTTGATCAATGAATGGAAGAGGATAGTGATCCTTACGGGTTGCTTGGTTGAGGCGTCTGTAGTCAATGCAGACCCTCCAAGCGTTCTGTACTCTGGTTGCTATGAGCTCTCCATGCTCATTCTTCACTGTAGTGACTCCAGACTTCTTTGGTACTACTTGTATTGGGCTTACCCATTCACCGTCTGAGATAGGATAGCTGATATCTGCCTCCAGTAGTCTGGTCACTTCCTTTTTGACAACCTCTAAGATAGTAGGGTTCAGTCTTCTCTGGGGTTGACGAACGGGCCTTGCTCCCTTTTCTAAAAATATTCTATGCTCACATACTTGAGGGTTGATGCCTACTATATCTGCCAAACTCCATCCAATTGCCTTCTTGTGCTTTCTCAGCACACTAAGTAACTGCTCTTCTTGTTGAGAAGTGAGTTTCCCTTGCAATGATAACTGGACACTTTTGCTTGTCCTCAAGGTAAGCATATTTGAGGTGTGGAGGAAGGGGTTTTAATTTTAACTTCTGATCATGGTCAGGCTCTGGGTTATCTGGAGCTGGTAACAATGGTAAAGCACTGTCATTGTCCTCTGAGAATGTCCCCACACTTGGACCTTGTCCTGTGTGCTTCTCTTCTAACTCCTCCTAGTGAACTTCACCCACGGTTTCATCTATAATGTCACACTGGAAGATAGAATGATCTTCTGAAGGGTGCTTCATAACTCCATTCAGATTGAAACTTACTAATCGACCATCTATTTCAAAAGAGTATGTTCCTGAAAAGGCATCCAATTTGAACTTAGATGTCTTCAGGAATGGTCTTCCAAGTAGGATAGATGATGGCTTCTCTGAGTCATTTTGGGGCATCTCTAGAATATAAAAATCAGTGGGGAATGTGAGTCCCTTAATGCCCACTAATACATCTTCAGCAACTCCAACCACTGTAATGATGCTCTTATCTGCTAACACAAAACGAGCTGTCGACCTTTTTAAGGGAGGGAGCCTCAAAATATCATATATAGACAAAGGCATTATACTCACACATGCTCCTAAATCACACATGCAGTCAGAAATTATCACACCACCAATAGTACAATTAACTATACAAGGGCCTAGGTCACTACACTTTTTAGGTAAACCTCCCATTAAAGCAGATATGGAACTACCTAAAGGAATAGTTTTTAATTCATTAATTTTGTCTTTATGTATACATAAATCTTTTAGAAATTTTGCATATTTAGGTACCTGTTGAATAACATCAAAAAGAGGAACAGTTACCTCAACCTTTTTGAATATCTCTACCATTTTGGGATCAGGTTCCAGCTGCTTCCTGGGCTTCCTTGCAAGTTGTGGAAATGGGATAGGAGTGGTGTCTTCTGTAGTATCTGCGCCCTGTGGTGATTCCTCCTGTGGTTGAACTTCTTCTTTTTCAGCTATGTCCTGTATGTCCTCTTCCTCTTCAGCATCTTCTATTTCCACTACCTCTTCAGCTGAGGCGTGTTCTGGTAGGCTTGGCTCCTCCTGATTCCTCTCCTGCAATGTGGTTCCGGACCTCAGGGTGATGGCATTAATGCCACCCTTGGGATTGGGTAATGGTTGAGAGGGGATTCCACTGGAGCTCAAAGGCTGGTTATTAGAGTTATTCATTGATCCAATTTGTGAGACAAGAGCTTGTAAAGTAGCGTTCAGACCATTTAGAGTGGCATTAATGTTATTTTCCATAGTCTGTTGTCTCCGATCAATGGATTGTAGTAAATCATCATTAGAAGATGAGGAAGGGTAAGTAATTTGAGAGGTCTGCTGTTGGGTATTCTGTGGTCCTTGGGACTGTCTCAGGTGAGGTGCTCTCTAAGGCTGGTTCTGGTTCTGCTGCCTGTTGTTGTTATTATTCCACCTCTGATTTCCCTGATTGTCTCTGCCTCCTCTGTTGTTGTTGTCCCTCCAATTCTGGTTAGAATTGTCCTGCCATCCATGGTTGTAGTTGCCACCTTGATTGTACCCTTGGTTGGGGCGGTCATAGAAGTTATGAGTGGCTGCTATGGTGTTGTCTTCCTGCTGGATCTGCGGACATTCATCAGTATAGTGGCTATAATCAGCACAGATTCTGTAAACTCTCTGTGGGACTAACTGTTGGTTTTGCTATGGTAGAGAGGGTTGAGCTTGCTGAACTTGTTGTTGATTCAATTGCATCTGCTTCAGCAAGTTGGTCATTTCACAGATACTCTGAGTCAGAGCAGCAGTCTCTCTGCTAGAGGATACTTCTGCAACGGCTTTTGAATGGCCTTGTTCTGCCTGTGATTCCTAGTAGATTCAGCTAAGTTGCTGATCAATTGCCATGCCTCATCAGTGGTCTTGTACTTTTTCATAGACCCATTGCTAGCACTTTCCAATGTGGTCTTATCTTGGGACCTCATGCCTTGTGTGACGTAACCGAGTAATACTATCTTGTCAATCATATGGTGGGGGCATGCTTCCAGAAGAATATTGAAGCGCTCCCAGTATTCATAGAGAGTCTCAGATTCATCCTGAACAATCATGGAAAC
>NC_029793.2:91257889-91268793 GCF_000816755.2 Arachis ipaensis
GGGTCGCCACCGATGTCTGAAACTTTATTTCTGGCGTGACGAGTTAAACTACGGGTTCAAAGTACCGAATGGAAGAGTTCTCGGATAGTTCGTGGACTCTCTAAAAGTTCGTCGGACAAGATGATAGTTGATGCGCTTGAAATGGTTGCATTGTAAAATCAGGGGCTCCAGCCTCCTGGATAGTAACTCTCCTAGCTACTGCCATGTTACCTGCACGTAAATCAACCAAATCAGTAGAACGGGGGCTGGTTTCTTTCTCAAGTGACGTTTCAGATCCGCCTTCAGAGAGGACTAACCAACACCGAGCTTGCCTTATTCGTGAAATAGTTCTTTCAATCTCAGGATCGAATATTAGCAAGTTTGGATCAGGAAGTGAACGCGTCATCTAACGAAAGAAACAAGCAGCTCATGGTAGCAAGATAAAATAAAATGCAAATAAATAAAATCCAATTAATAACTTTAGCACTCTATTGCAACTCCCCGGCAACGGCGCCAAAAATTGACGTGGCAGAAATTGGCTAATTAAGAATTGATATAAGTTGTGCGTTGCAAGTATAGTTCTTAACCAACCAGAAATCCACTTATCAATTTAGAAAGGTTGTCACAAAAATTAAAATTAAAATATTGGGAGTATGAATCCCAGGTCGTCTCCCAACGAGTTGCAGAAAGGTGTGCTATTTTATTAATCAGATATTTTCAGAAAGAGTTTGAGTTGAATAAATAGGAAATTAAATTGGGGAAATTAAGTAATTTAAATAAAAGCCTTGACTGGAAGTAGATTAGTTGGAAGCCATATTCTTGTTGCAGTACTCTCAAGATTAATTGATAATTGAAGGTCGTTCTGTTTAGTTATCCTTTATTAAATAAGGGAAAGTCAAACAAGTTGGAATGATGTTTCTACTCGCAAATCCCAATCCACTTACTTGGAAGGATTGGCGTTAGTGACTAGAGAACCATCAAACAATAAACCCAATTACAATCTCTCTTTTGAGTATCCCAACTCAAGGGTTCCTTTCAATCAACTCCCCATCAAGTTAGGAAACTACTCGCTCATTATGAATATGGAACACATAACATAGGAAAGGGAACTAATGAAAGACATGATAAATAAAACTCAAAGGAATCAATTAAAAATAAAGGTAACTCTTGTATTAATAAATTCTAAAATAATTCAATAATAAAATTGAGTAAATTAAAGGACATGGAAGAGTAAAGCCAAGTAAAGAAAATAAACTAGAATGACGAAGTCTTGATGAGGTAATAACTCTTCTCAATATCCCAATGCAAAGAGCAATCGAAATAAAAATCCTAAGAACTATGAATGTGTAGAGAGAAAACCTAGAGGAGGAGTAAAACTAGATCTAAAAAACTAAAACTGTGTAGAATGAATGTTGTTTTTGGTTTTTGCATGTTCTCTGACTCTAGTCTGCTTTTCTGGGCCGAAAACTGGGTCAAAACAGGGCCCAAAATTGCCCACAGCGAATTCTGCAGATTATGCAGATCGCGCATGTCACGTGATCGCGTCATTCATGCGGACGCGTCATGCGGCGTTTCGCTTTGCCACGCGGGCGCGTCGTCCATGCCTCCGTGTCACTTGTGCTATTCCAATCCGCGTGGTCGCGTGAGCCATGCGGCCGCGTCACTGCGATTTCCTCTCTTCCGCGCGGTCGCGTGAGCCATGCAGCCACGTCACTTCTCGCTGGTCATCTCCTTAATTTCTTGTGTTCCTTCCATTTTTGCAAGCTTCCTTTCCAATCTCCAACTCATTCATGCCCTATAAAGCCTGAAACACTTAACACACAGATCACGGCATTGAATGGAATAAAGGAGAATTAAAATACATAATTAAAAGTCTCTAGGAAGCAAGTTTTCAATCATGTAATAATTTTAGGAAGGAAATATAAATGCATGCTAATCATATGAATAAGTGGGTAAAGATCATGATAAAACCACACAATTAAACACATTATAAACCATGAAATAGTGGTTTATCATACATTTCTTGCGACTAATGTTATTGTAGGCTGAATGAGAAATTGACAATACACCATCAACTGTCTTTGTATTGTGACATGATTTTGTTGGCAAATTGTTTTACCAGTAACCAAGTGATTTGAACTTGAGATTTGAGATAACAGTGCACATTCCATTTCTATCAAGAGTCCCAATACCCCTTTTTTTCTGATAGAGTCCCAAACTCCCAATATTCAAGTTTAGAGGTTGTGGTTTATTGCACAGCGTTGGCACCAAGAACACCAATATCTAGTGAGTAACAACAACTCATTACGTCACTGCTAGAATCCATGTTATGCATGTATGGCTTTGGAACCAAACCACATTGTTCAATTTTTTAAGACAGTAATAACCAACAACTAACAACTAGTATAATTGACAAATAAATTTTCCAATAGTCAATGCCTCTAATATTTAGAATTCTGTAGTAAGAACCTCACTTCAAATCACCAAGTAATTTTACATTACTTTATTTCCAAGTAGAGGCTACTGATTCTGGAAACTCGTAGTCCTAGTAAAGTTTTATTATTGCTCACTCATTTGTGGACTTTGAAAACAAAAACCTCCAATAATAGGACTCGTACCCTTTGGAATTTGGATTAGTGTTTGACTTGCCTTAAAATTCCATTATGTGAATACAAACAAAACATTGAAGGAAGATATACATAACTTCATATACAATAGTCTAGTACAAACTACTAGCTACAGATTTGACTTTAGATATCTTCATTTGGACTTTTGAAATTTATAAATGAAGTTGACTCCAGAGCATAACAGGGGATGTGCCAAACTGTTCCAAAATCATGGGCATGATAAGCATTATTAGAGTTGGTTAAGTATTTTGGAAATTAATCACCAGTGGATTATATTTACTAGCCTGTATAAAGGTAGATTTCACTTTATGACTCTTTTGCTGTTCTATACATTTTCACTTTAGTTATTTTCATTGTTGGATCACCATGATGATTATAAACATGCCACAATTTTAATATGCAAGTTCTCACAGCATCAATCAGCACCCAAATTATGAACTTTAAAAAATATATATAATATATATAGTTAAAGTTAACAATTAAAAGTTATTAAACATCAATGTATCAGTATACTTAAATATTTTGCTTATTGCCTATATATATTATACCTGATAAATTATTGTGACCATTAAAGGATCTACCATAACTAAATGTCATGATGGGGATTAGACGCTCTGAACTTTCATGATGATAACCATTTTTCCTTCTCAAACTGAACTTACATTCCATATATTCCGTCTTGCTACGGCTTATACGCAGACCATACACTTCTAGAGCTTCTCTCCATAACTCCAACTTCTTATTTAGGTCTTCCCTTGACTCTCCCATAAGGATGATATCATCGGCAAAAAGCATGCACCATGGCACAGGCTCTTGGATGTGCTCTGTGAGTACTTCCAAGACTAATGTGAAAAGGTATGGACTTAAGGATGATCCCTGGTGTAATCCTATACCAATAGGGAATTCCTCTGTCACACCACCTTGAGTCTTCACACTAGTTGTTGCCCCATCATACATGACTTTAATTGTCCGAATATATGCGATCCTTACTTTTCTCTTTTCTAAAACCTTCCATAAAACCTCCCTTGGTACCCTATCATACGCTTTTTCCAAATCAATAAACACCATATGTAGATCCCTTTTATTACTACGATACCTCTCCATCATCCTTCTTAATAGGTATATCGCTTCAGTAGTAGATCTTCCTGGCATAAATCCAAATTGGTTCTCTGTTACTTGTGTCTCTTTTCTCAACCTCTGTTCTATCACCCTTTCCCATAACTTCATAGTATGACTCATAAGCTTAATCCCTCTATAGTTTCCGCAACTTTGTATATCCCCCTTATTCTTGTAGATAGGTACCAAGGTGCTCTTTCTCCACTCATCGGGCATCTTCTTTGACCTTAAAATCTCATTAAAAAGCATGGTTAACCAGTTGATGCCTTTTTCTCCAAGACCCTTCCAAACCTCAATCGGGATATTACCAGGTCCTACTGCTCTGCCATTTTTCATCTGCTTTAGAGCCTCTTTTACCTCAAAGTCTCGAATCCTTCGATAGTAGTCAAAGTTTTGATCTTCTTCCCTTGTGCATAATTGACCAAGGCTCGGAAGAGTCTTCTGTCCCTCATTAAATAACTCGTAGAAGTAGCTCTTCCACCTTTCATTAATCTTCTCCTCTTGAGCCAATACCGCTCCATCCTTATCCTTTATGCACTTAACCTGATCCAAATCTCTCGTTCTTCTTTTCCGACTCTTTGCGATTCTATATATACCTTTTTCTCCTTATTTCGTGCCCAAAGACTGGTAGAGACCTTCATATGCTCTTGTTCTTGCTTCACTTACAGCCACTTTTGTCTCTTTCTTAGCCGCCTTATATTTTTCCCAATTATCTGCATTGCGGCATAAAGACCACTCTTTAAAGCATTTTCTTTTTATCTTTATCTTTTCTTGTATACTCGCATTCCACCACCAGGACTCCTTGTCTCTTGGTCCTATTCCTTTAGATTCACCAAAACTTTCTTTTGCTGTTCTTCTAATAACTTCTCCCATTTCCCTCCACATCTCTTCCGCGCTTCCATTCCCATCCCACTTTGCCTCTTCTCCTACCCGTCTTAGGAAGCTTCTTTGTTCCTCACCTTTCATCCGCCACCACCTCGTCCTTGGGTTCTTCGTATGATGTCTTTTCCTCAACTTTTGCTCAACGCGAAAATCTATGACGAGCACCCTATGTTGTGTTGTCAAACTCTCTCCCGAGATAATTTTACAGTTAATGCAAAATTTCCGGTCGACTCTCCTCAACAAGAAGAAGTCGATTTGAGAGCTTGTCATGCCACTCTTATAGGTTATAAGATGTTCGTCTCTCTTTTTAAAACATGTATTTGCGATGAGAAGATCAAAGGTTGAGGAAAAGTCCAAAATAGTTTTACCCTCGGCATTGATCACCCTGAAACTATGGCCTCTGTGAATACTCTTATATCCAGTCACTTCTCTCCTAACATGGCCATTTAAATCTCCTCCTAAGAAAATCTTATCTCCCAAAGGTATGCCTTGAACCAAACTCTCTAGATCCTCCCAAAACCTTATCTTGTGTTGTTCGTCCGAACCCACTTGCGGTGCATAGGCGCTAATCACATGAAAAACACCTCCCTCCACCACAAGTTTGATAGAGATGATCCGATCTCCCACCCTCTTGACATCCACTACGTCCTTCTTCCACTGCTTATCCACAATTATTCCAACCCCATTCCTATTCTTCACCTTTCCTGTATACCAAAGTTTGAAACCAGAAGTATCCAACTCCCTAGCCTTTGCACCAACCCATTTCGTTTCTTGTAGGCACGTAATGTTAATCTTCCTCCTTGTCATGGTGTCCACCACCTCCATGGACTTTCCTGTTAGAGTGCCTATGTTCCATGTCCCAAATCTCAACCTTCTTTCGCTTCGACATTTACCTTTTACTTTGTGAACTAGCTTATTTACCCTCGTCCGTTCACGAAAATGCGAGAATCCTTGCTCATTTAACACTACATCCGAGCACCGATGCAGCGGCTCTTGCTTTGACACCGTACTCAAGCCATACGGCGCGTTGCTTCCGGGCAACGACCTAGCTTTAGCGCAATAATGTCTTTGATTCATGTCATAGGGGTTCGGCTATATTTTTATGTTGGTTTCCGAAGACCTAACACAATCCTCCTCCTTTATCCGGGCTTGGGACCGCCTATGTACCGCAAGTGTAACATAGGCAGAGTTTAATAGTTCTCTTCACCTTATTTCAATATTTTTATATGTATAGTTTCATAATTACCACACATAATGGGAAAAAGTTTGGAAGTTGTTTTGTTATTTAATTTTACATGTATTTTAGTAATTTTATATGTATAGTTTTCTTCTTGTGAATCAATATTATTACTTTATTAGGCATCATATTGATACATAATAATAGAATATTCTTTAAAAATTTATTTGCCTCATTTTTAAATCTTTAGTATAAATTTTATTTTTATATTTAAAAATTTATTGTTATTAATTGTCTACTATTTTCAAATGAAAAAAACGAATAAAAAATATAGCTATTAAAATCGACGGCAATGTTGTTGCTTTTTTAATTTAAAATAGACAAAAAATCGACGACATTCTTGTCGCTTTTTAAATTTAAAATAGACAAAAGAAAACAAAAATAAACGATGGCTTTGTTAATACTTTAATAATTAAATCGACAGCTAATTTATCAATTTAATAAATTAAATATCGACAGATATCTTGTAGATTTTATATAATATTATTGACAGTCGGGCTGTCGATTTTATTAAATATGTACATATCTTAAATTCATATTATCGACACATTGGTTCTCGATTTTATTAAAAATTTATCGACGGCCTGGCAAGCCGTAGATTTTATTAGATTTTTAAAAAATCGACTCATTTAAAAGGGATAACTTTTGTCGTCGATTTTGTCGTCGATTTTTAATATTATCGATGGCTTTGCTGTCGATTTTAATGGTGTTTCTTGTACTGTAAGTAATCAAATACTATTTAATAAATTATATTCTCTAGATCACATATGTTACTAATTGATCAACAATATAAATATTTAACCAAATTTTAGTCCTTTTATACTAGTAAATTAATTACCCAAAGTTAACTGAATCTACAATATTAATCTATCATACGAATATCTTTATTACATACCTTATGCATTCACATATTTAGAAAACTTGAGTGCATGCATAGCCTTCAAATCCAATCCACGCATGAAAGATGGCTCCTTAAACAAATGCTAGTTTGCTAGTGCTTTTGTCTTCTCCGCCACATCTTCGTCTTCACCCAGATCAACGACCTCGTAGTTGCTTTCAAACTCTTTCTCACTATCACTATTGTAATTTTTTCATTCAATACTTTGGTCAGCTTCAGATTGTTTGAACACAATATCCGGCTCGATGAACGACATCTGGGAGCGAGTTTTATTGTACATTAAAAAATATTTCTTGCATGCTCACTTCATCAATTATATATTTGGTTTGAAATTAAACTAACCCACCAAATACTAATATAGGATACCTATACAAAATATATGACAGTCTCTTTGATATTTCAAAATCTATGTTCTCACAAATTACACCTTTTAGTTCTTCAAATAAGAGTGTGACTAGAATAACAATATCTAATGGATTCTCACATACAAGTTTCACTTCTTCAGATGTTTGTAAAAAAAACCAAGGTTCTGAAAATCAGTTCGAACCAGCTGATCACACCGTCAACCGGCGATAAAAACGGTTTGGACAGAAGACATAATCGCCTGATTCAAAAATCATGATTAAACCGTTGAACCGGTTGGAAACCGCCTAGTCAAACCAAACTGGAACTCGGCCGATTTTCTCCTTTTGGCAAAAAAATGACACCGTTTCGTTAACCGAAAATATATATTGGAAACGGTAACCCAGAGGCTAAGAAACAACCCTAATCCCTTCACTCAGTGGCACTAGCAGAGTACTAGGCAGTAACACCGTTTCTCGTTCGAGCTTTTCCCTCACTCCCACACTTGCTCCATCCAGCTACCATCGTGTCACCACCATCGTCGCAACTGCTCAAAGTTTCCTTCCCCACAACAGTCATCTCCACCACTGCTTGAAGCCGTAGTTTCCACTACAAATCGTCTCGCATCGTTCCTTCATCGCGCAGCCCCTATTCTATTGCACATCGCTATTCCAATGCGCTCCATCCATTCTCTTCTCTAGTTTTGACTGGCTCCACCCTCCTCTGCTCCATTCCCGCCGCACTCCACCTTCCTTTGCTCCAGTTCTGCCGTGCACCACACTGTTTGGCTCCAGTGCCACCTCTTCACCAGTTTTCCCATGTCCAGCATTCTGGTGCTCCCTCACCTCTGTGTTCTTGAAGATATTCTTTTTAGGATTCTTGATCTGTGGTTTTTGATATTCTAATCTTAATGTGTTTATCAATGATGTTCTTGAAAATTGATTATGATATTTTGTGATTCTATTGTCTTTAATTTTGTTTTAATTTTGTCTTAGCACTTTATAATTTGACTATGTCAATTTTTTTTATTCTGCTTCAATGCAATGTTTTGATTTTTCCTTAATAATGGTTGTTTTATTGTCTACACTGAATTTGAGGTGTAGTGGGTTTCACCTGTGTGATCATGCTATTAAATCAGAGCTTGTGATTTTATGCTAGTTTTGTAAAAGGGTTTATTTGGTATATGTTTCTTTTGTTGAAATTTTTATGTTCATGAAGAACTTCTTTATGAAGATTTTTTCATAGTATATGTTACAGCTTATAAATGAAAACCAAATGAGCTCTAACTTTGTTGCATGCTTATTTCTTTCTGTTTGTTTGATTGAAGTGTTTGACTTATGTATTCTTAGGACAGAGTGAACTTATATCAAGTCAAATCGGAACGTTTGCTTGATTTAATACAAGGTATGTGGTCTTTTTTAATAATGTGTTGAATGTGTGGGTTTGAAAAGGCCTTTTAGTGCAAGAATTCTAGTTTGTATTAGCATTGTCCTACTCTTCAATTTTTTGTGCATAGGTTTTAAATTAAATATTTCTCTGTTTGTTCAATAAACCAGGCTATATAATCTGTAAGACAATGCCAACAATGAATTTAGCTATCAATAACATTTTCTTGATATATATAACATGATCGATTGGGTAATTCAGAAACAACCATGATGTGGAGAATTATTGAAAAGTTGATGTTAGGATTTTTGCTAGTAAAGAATTTAATAAAATAGTCGCGTTGTAGATATAGTTTCTAAACCAACAGAAATCTCTTCGTACAAACGTTTTGGTTGTCACAAGTAACAAACCCCTAAATAAATTGATAACCGAAATATTTAAACCTCGGGTCGTCTTCTCAAAGAACTGCAGGGAAGTATGTTCTTATTATTGGTTATGGAGATTGTAAATTGGGGTTTTTAAGATGAGGAACAAGTAGTTTAAATTGCAATTGAAATAAGTAAAAGACTGTAAAGTAAATAAATAACTGTAAAATAAACTTTTGGCAAGGTATGAGAAATTAGAAGTCCTATCCTAGTTATCCTTATCAATGATGATGAAAATTGAACCTTAATCCCACTTAGTTAACCTTCGCTAGAGCAAGGGAAAGTCAAGTGACTAATTAGTTAGATCCTCAAATCCTAGTTAATCCCTAAGAAAAGATTGGGATTATTGAAGTTCAATTCAATTAGCAAAGATAACAATTATCAATCATGTTTGAGTTTGATAACTCCTGAGTTACTGATTTCTTAACCAAGACCAAAAAAAAGAAAAAAAGTAAATCTACTGGAATAACAAAATGTCTTCAGATTGGGGATAAAAGTAACATAATTAAAAGAAAGCAATTGTAAACTGAAATACCTCAAATAACATTAATTCAAAAGAGTAATCTGTAACATAGAAGAATTCATAAATAAAATTGAGAAAATAATAAAAAGGAATATTGAACCTGGTAAAGAGATAATCCCGAAAGCACATAAAATCCTAAATCTAAATCCTAATCTTAAAGAGAGAGGAGAGAACCTCCCTCAAAACTACATCTAAATCATGAATAGTAACTAATTGGAGACTCTCATTGAATGGATGCATTTCCCACTTCATAACCTCTGATCTGTGCCTTCTGGACTTGGAATTGGGCCAAAAAGGGCTTCAGAAATCGCTGGGAGCGTTTTCTATAATTTCTGGTGCGTGGCCTCTGTCACGCGGCTGCGTGGGTCACGTGGTCGCGTCACTTGGAGTTTTCCTTGTCGCGCGGTCGCGTCAGTCATGCGTCCGCGTCATATGCGTTTTGCGTAAGGCGCGCGATCGCGTCAATCACGCGGTCGCGTCGCTATTAATTTGCGCTGGCGTGCGGCCGCGTCGTCCATGCGATCGCGTCGTTGCCAGTTTCTTCAAAAACTCCGTTTTATGCTTTCCTTCCAATTTCGTATGTTTCCTTTCCATCCTTTAAGTCATTCCTGCCTTAGAAGATCAGAAATTACTCAACACACGAATCACGGCATCGAATGGTAATAAAGGGAAATTAAAATTACTTTTAAAACATAGGAAACATGTTTTTCACATACATCACATAATAAGGAAGGGAAAGTAAAATCATGCAATTAATATGAATAAGTGGATGAAGGATTGAATAAATCACTTAAATTAGGCACAGAATATATCATAAAATATGGGTTTATCAACCTCCCCACACTTAAACAATAGCATGTCCTCATGCTAAATCCATGATAAAGAGTAAGGTAAGGTTGAAGTGGTGGAATCTCATGCAATGCAATCTATTCTAAATGCAACTACCTAAATGCATCATGCAATTCTAATTATTTTTATTCACTTGTATATAAAGCTCACATGTAGTTGAATTAATTCACATTACTCAAGGAATCATATATATAGCCAGACCATAGATAATGATAAAGCACTTTTACAATTGAGATGGGAAAATATTTTATAAACTTGCAAGACAATTAATAATTCAAGCAGAGATATATGTTAATGAGCTATTGAACCCTCACTGAATTTTGTGTTTACTCTCTAGTCACTCAGTGTTTATTGGATTAATCACTCTATTCCTCTTTTTATCCTTCCTTTCTACAACTTTGTTCTTCATCTAACCAATCAATAATTATAGAATATAGGCATACCAAAAATCATGAGGTCTTTAATTAAGGTTGTAATGGGGCCAAGGTAAAGGCAAGGGTATATGTATAAGGCTAAGTGAGCTAATTAAGCGAATTCTTGATTAGTCTAAGATCTCACCTAACATACATAACTTGTAAAGCAAAGCTTATTTACCTATTTTCCCATATTTTCCCACTTTTGATACATGCTCATATTTTAA
>NC_029793.2:91268818-91274019 GCF_000816755.2 Arachis ipaensis
AAAACATGAATGAAAATCAAAACAGTTTACAGAAGTTTGGGCAGCATTCCGGCTAAAATTGGATTTTCTCGGAAAATAAATAGCAATTAGAAAAGTTCATATGAATGAAAATATACCTGCAATTACATATAAGGAATAAGAACATGTAAAGTAGTGTAAAGAGCAGCATGAAACAAGAAATTACAGCATATGAACAGTAACAACATCACAGCAGCAGCAGAATTACGAATTTGATAAAACAGGTAGCAAGAACAGCGCAATTAATCAGGCCTAAATCCACTAACCACATCCTAGGCTACCTAACAACCTAGAATCCACTACAACATGCATATCTAACTAGCCTAATGATGAACATAAACAGAAAAATAGAAAATTAATGATGAATGGAAAGAAGGGTGACGATCAGCGGAACCTGGAAGGCGAAGGAAAGAAAGTGGGGCAGAGAGGTGGCTGAGGGATGGCGGTGGTGGCGGCAGACGCGACGGTTGAGGGTGGCACGGCGGCGGTGGCGGCTGTTCGGAGGTAGGGTTTCGGATAGGGAATTAGGGGGAAGGGGAAGGAAGGAAAGGGGGGCGTGGGTGGCAGATGGGTGACGCGGCTGGGACGGAGCGGCGGCGGTGGATGGTGGTTGCGGAGGGGGGCAGTGGCGGTGGCGGGAGGAAGAGGAAGAAAGAAGAAGAAAGAGGGGGAGAATGGGGGAGGGGGTGGTGGTACGGTGAGGTCTGGGGGGTGGTTGGCGGTGCGGCGGCGACGTAGGGTGGCTGGGTGGTGGTTGGAAGTTGTGGGTGGTGGTTGTAGAGAGAAGAGAGGAAGGAGAGGGGGCCTAGGGGGCGCGAATGGGTAGGGTTTCGCGTGGCTGGGGGTTATTAATTTGAATCCACGCGATCGCGTGGGGGACGCGGTCGCGTGGCTGGGGTGAAATGGGGGTCGAGGCAATCGCGTGGGTGGCGCGATCGCATGGAATGGCTAAAAGAGTGAATGACGCGATCGCCTGGGGCATGCGATCGCATCGCTGGAAATTGTGCTAAATGCACAATTCCAGCGTTGTTTCAGCACAACTCTCTGTCTCCTTTTGGGGTGTTGTGTAATCCATGCGACGCGATCGCGTCGCTCACGCTGTCGCGTGGGCTTGATGTTGTGCAAGTGACGCGATCGTATCAGGGACGCGATCGCGTGGGCGTTTTATGCAAAACGCACAATGGCCGCACGATTCTAGCCTAACTTTCTGGACGTTGGATGTTTACGCCGATCTCCAGATCACGCGGCCGCGTGAATGACGCAGACGCGTGTGGAGTGTTTTCGCAACTTGACGCAATCGCATGAATGATGCGGTCGCATCGTGCCCCCTCTTTTTTTTTCTGATGCAGTATGCAGAATGCAATGCTTAATACGAATGCTATGCAAAACTCCGGGTTCCATATAATAAAATAAAAGAAAACTTGAAAACAAGTAAAACTAAATAAAAAAATGAAAAAAAAGAACGATCATACCATGGTGGGTTGTCTCCCACCTAGCACTTTTAGTTAAAGTCCTTAAGTTGGACATTGGATGAGCTTCCTGTTATAGTGGCTTATGCTTAAATTCATCCAGAAATCTCCACTATTGCTTGGAATGCCAATAGCCTCCGGGATCCCAAACTAGGCATGTAAAGCTTCTGAGCAGCTTCAAATAGATTCTCAGGCTCCCGGGGTGACGAATGTCAGAATAGATTCCAGGATCCCAAACTTGGCTTTTAAATCCGCCTTCGTCTTGATCTATATTTTTCCATCTGGGCGGTTTAGAAATTAGATTCTCACCAAGATAACTAAACATTTTCCGAGATTCATGCAATTAATATGAATAAGTGGATGATGGATTGAATAAATCACTCAAATTAAGTACAGAATATATCATAAAATATGGGTTTATCAACCTCCCCACACTTAAACAATAGCATGTCCTCATGCTAAATCCAAGATAAAGAGTAAGGTAAGGTTGAAATGGTTGAATCTCATGCAATGCAATCTATTCTAAATGCAACTACCTAAATGCATCATGCAATTCTAATTATTTTTATTCACTTGTATATAAAGCTCACATGTAGTTGAATTAATTCACATTTCTCAAGGAATCATATATATAGCCAGACCACAGATAATGATAAAGCACTTTTACAATTGAGATGGGAAAATGTTTTATAAACTTGCAAGAAAATTAATAATTCAAGCAGAGATATATGTTAATGAGCTATTGAACCCTCACTGGATTTTGTGTTTACTCTCTAGTCACTTAGTGTTTATTGGGTTAATCACTCTATTCCTCTTTTTATCCTTCCTTTCTACAACTTTGTTCTTCATCTAACCAATCAACAATTATAGAATATAGGCATACCAAAAATCATGAGGTCTTTAATTAAGGTTGTAATGGGGCCAAGGTAAAGGCAAGGGTATATGTATAAGGCTATGTGAGCTAATTATGTGAATTCTTGATTAGTCTAAGATCTCACCTAACATACATAACTTGTAAAGCAAAGCTTCTTTACCTATTTTCCCATATTTTCTCACTTTTGATACATGCTCATATTTTAATTTTTATCTTGTCCCATGTGCATTGCTTTATTTTGCATGTGGGGAATTCTTTTTTATCCCCTTATTTAAATACTAAAAAATAAATTTTTTTTAATACACATGGTAATTCAATTATTTTGATTTCACATGAGCATGCTTCCCAAAAATTTTTTTATTTTGAATTATTTTATTCTTTTCAACTTTCTACCCTATGTTTTTATCATCCATGTTCCCAATAGGTTTCCCACGCTTAAACAATTACACACTTTCTATCTTAAGCTAACCAGGGATTCAACTTGGGATTTTTATTTTGTTTTTCTGCTTAAGGCTAGTAATGTGGTTTGTAGAATAAGAGGGGATTTAAAGGCTCAAGGGGGCTAACAAGGGTGATGTAAAAGGTAGGCTAATTTAGGATAAGTGAGCTAAAATCAACAATGGCCTCAATCACTCTCTTGGGATGTATTTCTATTCTATAATCGGACATATAGATTAAAACAAAGTAAAGAACACCAGAATAAAAAAGAAGGGCAGGACACACAAGAATAAAAATTATGGTTTGAATGTAACCATACAATTAAGCTCAAAACTCACAGGCTGTATGTTCTCTAACTCAGAAATCATATATCAGTTATATATGTCATGCAAGTAAAAATCAAGAATTCCCATTATTCTCAATGTAAAATTTATTTTGAGTGGCTTTAAAGTTTGTGTCTCTTCTTGATGAAATGTTGTTAACTAGCTAACATGGAATGCTATATATACAAGGTGTGGGTTATTTCTATTATTTTCAAGTCTCTAGTTTACTTTCTTTTTATATTTTCAAATTAAACTAAGTTATCTTATGCTAAAAAAAGGATAAATTATACTAATCAATCTACAATTTCTATAACTAATAAGTTAGAATTGCAACTAAACTAAATAGCTAAAATATGAACTAAGGTGCAACATTCAGAAATAGAGTCAAAATACATGAAAATAGCAATGTATAAGTACTGAGAAAATAAATATAAAAATAAAAGAGAAAAATACAGAAAAATAGCAAAATAAAATGAAAGAGTCTGTAGTGGTTCACCAAAAAAATGCCAGATATGGCGACCTCCCCACACTTAAAATGAAGCATCGTCCCTGATGCTCACTCAAGCAGGGTGTGAAGGGGTGTCATCACTGGAAGGGTGGGTAGCTGGAGTCTCTGTGGTGGTGGTCTGAGGATCTGCCTGCTGCAGAGGAGGTGCTGACTGGATAGGGATCTCTAGGTCTACAGCCTGAATCTGAGGCGGAGCCTCCTGATGTGATGCAGCCTGCTCTGGGCCTGCCTGCGCAGCCTCACTCTGTAGATGGGTCTCTGCCTCGTGATCATCCGCCTTCTCCTCAGAAGGCTCTGATGGTGTGTCAGGCTCGGAGGGGATATCACCAGATCGTATTATCCGCTTCAGGTGCTCATAGCGTCGCTTGCTGCGATGCTCAGCTCTCTCATATCGGTGCTGGTTGCGGCGCTCCATCTAGTCTAGCTGTCGAAATAGGCAGTGTACTAGGTGATAAACCGGCTCTGAGGCAGGTGGAGGTGCAGTAGTGGTAGCAGGGGTAGCTGTGGAGAAAGAGGGGCCGGCAGATGGTGTGGCTGTCTCATCAGTAGGAGTGAGGAATGGAGGTCTGTAGCCCAAAGCCAGAAAGTTCCTGCTGTGAGGGATGATTTTCTTGCATTCTGCAGCAGGTGGCCTCTCATCAGCATCCTTCCAAGGCACGTCAGCTCGACGGCCTAGCTGTGTAATCAGAAATGGGAAGGGAAGAGTGCCTTGGACGTGGACCCTGGCCATGTAGTACCGAATGAAGCGTGGTAGGTACAGGTCCTTACCCTCCATCACACACCATAGGAGGGTGATCATAGCGGCAGGTAGCTCCGTCTCATGAGTACTAGGCATAATAAAGTTGCTGAGGATCTGATGCCATAGCCGAGCCTCATCGTTCAAGTATGCCCGCTTTATTCCCTTAGGCATGGTGGTGTTCTGACCCATGACCCATGGGACAGTCGGATCAAGGGCTATCCTGGCCTTGATGCTAGGGCATTTTGGCCAGTTTCACTGACCTTTTCTTTACTGTTTTTAGGGTAGTTTCATGCATTTCCTTAGGAAATAAGCTAGTTTTGGGTAGATATTCACTTACATCTTGATTCAAGCATACATTGTGTAATTTACATGATTTCATGAGGATTTTGCATGAATTTAAGGACAAATTGGACGTTGCATTTCCCATGACTTGGACTAGAAATTTGATGCACTTTATTGCTTAATTTCAGGACAAAGGAAGCAAAGAAGAACCACATTAGTGGCTACGTTAGTTGCACTAACGTTAACACTAACGTGGAATGGGAGTAACTTGCAAAGTTAATGAGAAAAGTGATTGCCAATAATGCTCTCGAAGCCATCATTGCCCACGTTAAGAAATAGAGCCAACGTTAGTGACACCCAACATTGTCACTAACGTTGGAAGAACACAAGCCCCCAATGAGCCACGATGACTCCCACGTTAACCTAGTTAACGTGGAAGCTAACGTGAAGAAAGAAGGTGATCGCCAACGTTAGTGACACCCAACATTGTCACTAACGTTGGAAAGAGCCCACACATGCCACCATGAGCCACGTTAACTCCCATGTTAAC
>NC_029793.2:91288241-91291110 GCF_000816755.2 Arachis ipaensis
GCACATTAAGCCACGTTAACTCCCACGTTAACCTAGTTAACGTGGAAGCTAACGTGAAGGAACAAAGTGGTCGACAACGTTAGTGGCACCCAACATTGTCACTAACGTTGGAAGAACACAAGCCCCCAATGAGCCACGATGACTCCCACGTTAACCTAGTTAACGTGGAAGCTAACGTGAAGAAAGAAGGGGATCGCCAACGTTAGTGACACCCAACATTGTCACTAACGTTGGAAAGAGCCACACATGCCACCATGAGCCACGTTAACTCCCACGTTAACTTAGTTAACGTGGAAGCTAACGTGGATAAGGGAAGGATGAGCCAACATTAGTGACACTCAACTTTGTCACTAACATTGGAGATGGCTAGCAAGGCCACGTTAGAAGCCACGTTAACCTAGTTAACGTGGACTCTAAGGTGGAAAATAGGGGCAATTTGGAACGTTAGTGACAATGGTAAGTGTCACTAACGTTCTCGAAGGATGGCAAGCCTACGTTAAAAGAGCCACGTTAACTAAGTTAACGTGGGCTCTAACGTAGGAAAAAGGGAGGCTTCTCAACGTTATTGGGAAATTTGAGTCCCAATAACGTGTGTGAAGGACATAGTGGAAACGTTAGTGGCCACCTTTGTGCCACTAACGTTGAGGTTAACGTGGCCTTTAACTTTGGTGAGGAACGTTAGTAAAAAAAGGTGATTGTCACTAACATTCTCGAACCCATATTTTCACTGAACGTTAACACCACTAACTTCCTGAGCCAAAGCCCCTGCCCACTTCATACTTTCTCTCTACAAGTAAAAGCTAAGCCCAATGAAGAAAAGAACTGCTTCCAACTCAAGATCCAAAGGCCCAAGACTTGAAGAATCAACTAGAAGAACAGAAGAGTAGTATATATAGGAGTATCTTTGAAATATTTTAGGGAGTTGGAAATTATAGGGAGACTCTTAGCATAGAACTACTCTCTGTATTTACTTTCTCTGCACTTCTAAGTTTTCATCATGTATTCTCCATCTTTGTTTTCATTTTCCAGAGCTATGAACAACTAAACCCCTGTCATTAGGTTAAGGAGCTCTGTTGTAATTTGATGGATCAATACTAGTTTTCATTATTCTTCTTCTATCTTTTCTCTAAATTTTACTTGAAAGCTTTCGATCTTCATCCAATTGAGTAGTTATCTTGAAAAAGAAGCTATTCATACTTGGATCTCTTCAGAACCTTGAAAGAGGAATGAAGAGATCAAGCTAGAAATGCTTTCTCATGCTGGACCATATTGGGTTTGGATGGATATGTGACTATAATCCTCTCAACACTTGGTTTGGGAAATGCATGTGGTATAATCAGTGACCATACTTCATCTCTTCTCATGAGCAATTGACCAAGGAATTGGCTATTGATCAAGATTTGAGAGATTGAATTACAAGAAATTGTAATTCAATCACTTAAGATTGCCAAGGAGATCAATGAGTGCATTGATTGAGGAAGAGATGAAAATGAAATTGATCCGGAGAATGCAACATCTGCTAAGCCCAATGAACTCCCCATTTCTGATCTTACCCATTCTCTTTAATTTCTGTTATTTACTTTAATGAGCAATTCCCCCATTCCCATTTACAATTCTGCAATTTACCTTCCATCATTTACTTTCAGATCTATAATTCTAGCATTTACTTTCCTGTCAATTACCTTCCCGCCATTTTATTTTCTGCAATTATCAACTCAAATTCTGGATTCGCTCAACTAGAATAGTCCTCTAATTAAAGTTGCTTGATCAATCAATCCTTGTGGGATTCGACCTCACTCTATTGTGAGTTTTTACTTGACGACAAATTCGGTACACTTGCCGAAGGGAATTTGTCGTTGCCAGTTTTTTCAAAAACTCCATTTTATGCTTTCCTTCCAATTTTGTATGTTTCCTTTCCATCCTTTAAGTCATTCCTGCCTTAGAAGATCTGAAATTACTCAACACACGAATCACGGCATCGAATGGTAATAAAGAAAAATTAAAATTACTTTTAAAACATAGGAAATATGTTTTTCACATACATCACATAATAAGGAAGGGAAAGTAAAACCATGCAATTAATATGAATAAGTGGATGAAGGATTGAATAAATCACTCAAATTAGGTACAGAATATATCATAAAATATGGGTTTATTGATGCCAGGGCATCTTGGCCAGTTTCACTGACCTTTTCTTTACTGTTTTTAGGGTAGTTTCATACATTTCTTTAGGAAATAAGCTAGTTTTGGGTAGATATTCACCTACACCTTGATTTCGTTAACCTAGTTAACGTGGGCTTTAACGTGTGAGATCTAGGGGCACACTGGAACGTTAGTGACAATGTTGAGTGTCACTAATGTTCTCGAAGGTTGGCAAGGCCACGTTAACCTAGTTAGCGTGGGCTCTAACGTGAGGCAAAGGGGTACATTGGAACGTTAGTGAAAATGTTAAGTGTCACTAACGTTCTCGAACTTATACTTTCACTAAATGTTAACACCCCTAACGCCCTGAGCTAAGGTCTCTGCCCACTTAGCACTTTCTCTCTGCAAGTAAAGCCAAGCCCAAATGAAGAAAAGAACTGCTTCAAACTCAAGATCCAAAGGCCCAAGACTTGAAGAGCAAACTAGAAGCTGAGAAGAGTAGTATATATAGGAGTAGCTTTGAATTGATAACGAGTGTTGGAGGCTAAAAAAAGAGAACTACTCTCTGTATTTTACTTTCTCTGCATTTTCTAGTTTTATGATGTATTCTCCATCTTTGTTTTCATTTTCAAGAGCTATGAACAACTAAACCCCTTTCATTGGGTTAGGGAGCACTGTTGTAATTTGATGGATCAATATTAATTTTCATTATTCTTCTTCTATCTTT
>NC_029793.2:91291127-91292620 GCF_000816755.2 Arachis ipaensis
CAAAAGCCAACAATCCATGCCAACAACTTTGAACTTAAACCACAGCTCATCACCCTTGTTCAGAACAACTATTCATTTGGAAGAGGTGTTCAAGAAGACCCCAATCAACATTTGACCACCTTCCTGAGAATATGTGACACAGTGAAGTCTAATGGTGTTCACCCTGACGCTTATAGACTGCTCCTATTTCCATTCTCACTTAGGGACAAAGCAGCCAAGTGGTTGGAATCTTTCCCAAGGGAAAGCTTGACAACTTGGGAAGACGTGGTGAACAAATTCTTGGCAAGATTTTACCCTCCTCAACGAATCAATAGGCTGAGAGCTGAGGTCCAAAATTTCAGGCAACAAGATGGTGAGACTCTATATGAAGCATGGGAGAGGTTCAAGGACTTAACAAGGAAGTGTCCACCTGACATGTTCAACGAATGGGTGCAGCTGCACATTTTCTATGAAGGACTCTCTTATGAGTCAAAGAAGGCCGTAGACCATTCATCAGGAGGATCTTTGAACAAGAAGAAGACTATTGAGGAAGCCATAGATGTTATTGAAACAGTAGCAGAGAACGACTACTTCTATGCTTCCGAAAGAGGGAACACAAGAGGAGTAATGGAGCTAAACAATATAGATGCTCTGTTGGCCCAAAACAAGCTCATTACCCAGCAGCTGGCTGACCTCACCAAGAAGATGGAGATGAACCAAGTAGCAGCAATCTTCACTTCATCAACAACCCAAGAAGGAGTGAATGAAGAAGCAGAGGGGAGCCAGGAGCAAGCCAACTACATTGGGAATTCACCAAGGAAAAACTATGATCCATACTCCAAGACCTACAACCCTGGATGAAGAAACCACCCAAACTTTGGGTGGGGAAGTGAGCAAGATCAAAACCAAGACCAGAGACGTTACAACGCCAACAACAATGCAGCTCACCAGCAATTCACACAGAGGACATCTCAACACCCCCACAACAACACTTCTCCACACGCCTATCAAAACCAAAACAGCACATCTGCTCCGAATCACTCATCAATTGATGACAAGCTCTCTAATATTGAAACCTTACTTGAAGGAATATGCCAAGAGATTCAAGAAAATAAGGTGTTCAAAAAGGAGGTGCGAGCCAATATTAAGAACCAGGGAGAGACCATTAGGAAGTTGGAATTCCAGGTGGGATATTTAGCTGAGAAGATTCCCAAACCCACTGATAGCTTCCCAAGTGACATGCAGAAAAACCCCAAAGGAGAAGCAAAGAAAGTAAGATGGGAGGATTGCAAAATGGTCACTGCGAGTGATCAAGAGACTGAAGACAAGCAAGGCAAACTTTGTAAACAACCTGAAGACAACTCAACAAAGGAGGAGGATAGAGATCGCCAAGAACCAGAAATCTCACAACAAGAGCTGCTGAAGCTCTATGCACGCTTCCCTCAACTGCTCAATGGTGCTGTGGGAAAGAGAATATACTCAAGGTTCCTAGACTTGTTTTTATCTCTGCATGT
>NC_029793.2:91292645-91295764 GCF_000816755.2 Arachis ipaensis
GATGAACAAGGAATGTAGTGCCCTTATTCAACCTGAGTTGCCTACAAAAAGAAGAGACCCAGGGAGTTTTCACATCCCTTGTGCCATACGTGAAACTATGTTCGATAGAGCACTATGTGATTTGGGGGCCAGCATCAACTTACTGCCCTTATCCCTGGTGAAGAGGCTGCAGATCAATGAGATAATGCCCACAGATGTAATCATCAGACTGGCTGACAAAACTCAAAAGCAAGCAATAGGAGTGGTGGAAAATGTGTTGCTAAAGGTTGGGAAATACTTTCTCCTAACAGACTTTGTCATCCTGGACATGGAAGAGAGTCACACTCACCCAATCATATTGGGAAGACCATTCCTAGCTACGGCCAGAGCACTTATCGATGTAGAGAAAGGGGAACTAATATTGAGAATCCATGATGAACGACTCAGCTTCAATGTTTTCAAACTCTCACAAGAAACAGAACAAGAGGACAAGGAACTAAGCACAAATGATAATGAGACACTGAAGGAGGAAACAAGCACTGAAGCACAGCCAGTTTATTCTGAGATCCCCCTTAATAGATAAACAAGGAAAACAGCAATTGCCACAGCTCAAGGAAAAGTTGGAGGAATCTAAACCTCTAGAGGCAGGTGAAGACAGCATCACAACTCCTTGGAAAAAAGAGGTCACCAAGGGGAAGGCAACCTCAAAAGAAACAAAGAAGAAGGTACCAAGGAGATGGAGGAACAAGAAGATCCCTACGGAAGACTTCTCTCCAGGGGATAGAGTTGTCTCAGCTTACTTCCCAGATATTCCCCCTAATCTCCCTACTGTACCATCTCAGTTACCTAAGGTCTTCACTATCAACAGAGTTCTTTCCCTGGAACATGTGGAGATCATTGATCCAACCAATGGATATAAGTCCACAGCAAGAGGGGAAGACTTTAAGCACTATCAACCACCCTGATGAGGGAAAAACGTCAAGCTAGTGACGCTAAAGAAGCGCTTCATGGGAGGCAACCCATGTTTTATATGTTTTTTTAAAAATAATGAATAAATCAATGCTTGTGAATTTCAACCCAAACTTGACAAACACTTGGTGCAATCTTTATCATGCAGTATATAGTGAAGAACAAGTTTGGTGTTCAAAGCAAACCAAGATGCATGCTAGTCTTGGGAGCTTTGAACAAAACTTTTCATCACATTGCTTCAAACTATGTTTTGTGTCACCCCATGGTGCCACCAAAATGCATATAAGGACCCACCAATAGTTAGTTAGTTAGTTGGAATTCATAAATAAACAATCAAATCCTTTCTTCCCTTTTATTCATATTAGTCGTAAAATTCATATGGTCATTTTAATATCTTTTCTTACTTTTCTTAGTTTGTCTTTATAGGAAAAGAAAAGGAGCATTAAAAGGGATAGATTGGACAACCAAACAAAGAAAGTTCGGACACCACAAAAGGAGGGGCTACACACTTGTTCTAAAAAGGGAATACATCGGAAAATGTTGCCATGCAACATTGAAAAAATGGCACCCCTAGAAGACCGAGCAATCCCCATCATAAAGTGATGATCCTTGTCTTCTAGCCATGCATAACCCCAACCGTCCATCAAGTCACCACTTCATCAATCTACACCCTCCATTCTCTCACAACTTCTCTATATAAATGACCCTTGTCCGTACCACCCTTCATTGTCATCACACTCTTCACCACTCTTCCTTTCGGTACAAGACACCCTCTATCTGATTATAAACATTCCTCCCCTCACTCTCTTCATTGCCATAAAACCCTAAACAACCAAAAGTCTCCACAACCTTACCACCTTCACATATTAACTATCATTCATGGCGTCTTCGGGTTCTAAAAGAAGGAAGGGAAAGGAACCCATGGAAGAACACCCATATGATGAAAGGAGATTTAGAAGCTTGCATCACGGATTGCAATACGGGTGGATGGTTGATAAGGAAATCATTTATGAGCTGGGATTTCAAGTTACAAAGACTGAGTGCCCCGAAATCACAGAGAAGATAGAAAGGAGAAGATGGGAGCTCCTCACTGACTCGGTCATTAAGGTGAATGCAAATCTCATAAGAGAATTTTATGCAAATACGGTTCGATATGATAAGAAGGATGAGTCTTACACAAGCTTTGTGAGAGGAAAGATGGTGGACTTTGGTCCCATGAGTGTTGGTGCACAGAAATTGTGATTACACTTTGATTATGTAAAATTCATTGCTCTTTCTTTCCCTGGTAATGGCGCCAAAAACTTGGTGCCAATACCATGGTTCACAACTTCGCACAACTAACCAGCAAGTGCACTGGGTCGTCCAAGTAATACCTTACGTGAGTAAGGGTCGAATCCCACGGAGATTGTTGGTATGAAGCAAGCTATGGTCACCTTGTAAATCTCAGTCAGGCAGATATAAAGTAGTAATGGGGTTTTCGAAAATAGTACTAAAATAAGGATAGAAATACTTATGTAATTCATTGGGTAGAATTCCAGATAAGCGTGTAGAGATGCTTTCATTCCTCTGAACCTCTGCTTTCCTGCTATCTTCATCCAATCAATCTTACTCCTTTCTATGGCTAGCTTTATGTAAGGATGTCACCGGTGCCAATGGCTACTTTCGATCTCCCTCGGGAAAATGATCCAAATGCTCTGTCACAGCACGGCTAATCGTCTGGAGGCATCACCTTTGTCGTTGGTTGCATCCTATTCCTCCCTGTGAAAATGGTCCGATGCGCTGTCACTGCATGGCTAATCATTTGGAGGTTCTCGATCATACTGGAATAGGATTTACTATCCTTTTGCGTCTGTCACTACGCCCAGCACTCGCGAGTTTGAAGCTCGTCACAGTCATTCAATCCCAGAATCCTACTCGGAATACCACGGACAAGGTTTAGACTTTCCGGATTCTCATGAATGCCGCCATCAATCTAGCTTATATCATGAAGATCCCAATATCTTGGACTCGGTCCCCTGTATTAGTAATCTAAGAGATACTCGTTCAATCGAATGTAGAACGGGAGTGGTTGTCAGGCACGCGTTCATAGGGAATGATGATGATTATCACGTTCATCACATTCAGGTTGAAGTGCGAATGAATATCTTAGAAGTGGAATAAGTTGAATTGAA
>NC_029793.2:91295842-91299038 GCF_000816755.2 Arachis ipaensis
GGATGTGAGTGGTGAATGGAAAACAGAAGGGATGACCATGAATGGAGAGAGAGAGGGTGAGGTGGGTGGGGATCCTGTGAGGTTCACAGATTCTGAGATGATCCTGTGGGGTCCACAGATCCTGAGGTGTTCAAGGAATTACAACCTTGCACCAAATTGGGCATGTAAAATGCCTTTGCACACAACTCTGGGCGTTCAGCGCCAGGTTGGTGCCCATTTTGGGCGTTCAACGCCCATTTGTTGCCCATTTCTGGCGTTGAACGCCAGAACCATGCTTGTTCTGGGCGTTCAGCGCCAGCTCTTCTCCAGGGTGCAATTCTGGCGTTCAGCGCCCAGATGCTGCCCATTTTGGGCGTTCAGTGCCCAGATACTGCCCATTTTGGGCGTTCAGCGCCAGAACCATGCTCTGTTCTGGCGTTGAACGCCAGGCAGGTGCTTCCTCCAGGGTGTGATTTTTCTTCTGCTGTTTTTTATTCCATTTTCAATTTTTATATTTATTTTGTGACTCCACATGATCATGAACCTATAAAGACATATAACCAATAAAAATATAATTAGATAAAAATTGGGTTGCCTCCCAACAAGCGCTTCTTTAATGTCAATAGCTTGACAGTGGGCTCTCATGGAGCCTCACAGATGTTCAGAGCATTGTTGAGACTCCCCAACACCAAACTTAGAGTTTGGATGCCTCCCAACACCAAACTTAGAGTTTGACTGTGGGGGCTCTGGTTGACTCTGCTTTGAGAGAAGCTTACTGTGCTTCCTCTCCATGGGTACAGAGAGAGATCCTTGAGTGTTAAACACAAAGGTGTCCTCATTTAATTGAAGGATCAATTCTCCTCTGTCCACATCAATCACAGCTCTTGCTGTGGCTAGGAAAGGTCTTCCTAGGATGATGGATTCATCCTCTTCCTTTCCAGTATCCAGGACTATGAAGTCGGTAGGGATGTAAAGGCCTTCAACCTTCACTAACACGTCCTCTACTTGTCCACAAGCCTGTTTTCTTGAATTGTCTGCCATCTCTAATGAGATTTTAGCAGCTTGCACCCCATAGATTCCCAGTTTCTCTATTACAGAGAGGGGCATGAGGTTTATCCTTGAACCAAGGTCACACAGAGCCTTAAAGATCATGGTGCCTATGGTACAAGGTATTATGAACTTTCCAGGATCCTGTCTCTTCTGAGGCAATGTCAGTTGATCCAGATCACTTAGTTCATTGGTGAACAAGGGAGGTTCATCTTCCCAAGTCTCAATACCAAATAATTTGGCATTTAGCTTCATGATTGCACCAAGGAACTTGGCAGCTTGCTCTTCAGTAACATTCTCATTTTCTTCAGAAGAGGAATACTCATCAGAGCTCATGAATGGCATAAGGAGGTTCAATGGAATCTCTATGGTCTCTAGATGAGCCTCAGAGTCCTTTGGTTCCTCGGAGGGAAGCTCCTTATTGATCACTGGATGTCTAGCAACCATGTCAATGAGTTCTTGAGCTTCTGCAGGTGTTTTCTTTAGGTGAATGGATCCACCTGCAGAAGTATCCAATGACATCTTTGCCAATTCAGACAAACCATCATAGAAGATATCTAGGATGGTTCATTCTGAAAGCATGTCATTAGGACACTTTTTGGTCAGTCCTTTGTATCTCTCCCAAGCTTCATAGAGGGATTCACCTTCTTTCTGTCTAAAGGTCTGAACATCCACTCTAAGTTTACTAAGCTTTTGAGGCGGAAAGAACTTGGCTAAGAAAGCCGTGACTAGCTTATCCCAAGAGTTCAGGCTATCTCTGGGTTGAGAGTCCAACCACACTCTAGCTCTGTCTCTTACAGCAAAAGAGAAAAGCATGAGCCTGTAGACTTCAGGATCTACTCCATTAGTCTTAACAGTATCACAGATCTGCAAGAATTCAGTTAAGAACTGAAAAGGATCTTCAGATGGAAGTCCATGAAACTTGCAGTTCTGCTGCATCAGAGAAACTAGGTAAGGTTTCAACTCAAAATTGTTTGCTCCAATGGTAGGAATGGAGATGCTTCTTCCATGTAAATTGGAATTAGGTGCAGTAAAGTCACCAAGCATTCTCCTTGCATTATTGTTGTTGGGTTCGGCTGCCATCTCCTTTACTTGTTTGAAATTTTCAATAAGGTTGTCTCTGGATTGTTGTAATTTAGCTTCTCTTAGTTTCCTCTTCAGAGTCCTTTCAGGTTCTGGATCAGCTTCAACAAGAATGCCTTTTTCCTTGTTCCTGCTCATAAGAAAGAGAAGAGAACAAGAAAAGAAGAGGAATCCTCTATGTCATAGTAAAGAGGTTCGTTATTGTTAGTAGAAGAAGAAAAGGAATAGGGGTGAAGAAGAATGAAGAATCCAAACATAAGGGTAAGGATAAGAGCAGTGATGTGAGATGAAGAGAAGTGTTAGTAGATGAATAAATAATTAGAAGGAGATGAGGGAGAAGGATTTTCGAAAATTATTTTTTGAAAAAGAGTTAGTGATTTTCGAAAATAGTTTTTGAAAAAGGTTAGTAATTTTTTGAAAAGTTTAAAATCAAAAGTTAAAATAATTAATTAATTAAAAAGAATTTTTGAAAAAGAGGGAGATATTTTCGAAAATTAGAGAGAGAGAGTTAGTTAGGTAGTTTTGAAAAAGGTAAGAAACAAAGAAAAAGTTAATTAGTTAGTTGAAACAAATTTTGAAAAGATAAGAAGTTAGGAAGTTAGAAAAGATATTTTGCAATCACTTTTTTGAAAAAGGTAAGATAAGAAGATATTTTTGAAAAGATATGATAGAAATTAGTTTTTGAAAAAGATTTGATTTTTTTTTAAATCACAATTAATGACTTGATTCACAAGAAATCACAAGATATGATTCTAGAACTCAAAGTTTGAATCTTTCTTAACAAATAAGTAACAAACTTGAAATTTTTGAATCAAAATATTAATTCTTGTTGTTATTTTCGAAAATTATGATATAAAGATAAGAAAAAGATTTTTGAAAAATATTTTTAAAATTTTCGAAAATAGCTAAGAAAAATGAAAAAGATTTGATTTTTGAAAAAGATTTTGAAAAATATAAGATTTTCAAATTGAAAATTTGATTTGACTCATAAGAAACAACTTGATTTTAAAAATTTTTTGAAAAAGTCAACTCAAATTTTCGAATTTGATGAGAGAAAAAGGGGAAGATATTTTTTTGATTTTTTTGG
>NC_029793.2:91299091-91303845 GCF_000816755.2 Arachis ipaensis
AACATGCAACATGCAAATGCAAAGATCAAACAAGAAGACTTACCAAGAACAACTTGAAGATCATGAAGAACACTATGAATGCATGAATTTTTTTCGAAAAATGCAAGATGAACATGCAATTGACACCAAACTTATAAAATGACTCAAGACTCAAACAAGAAACACAAAAAATATTTTTGATTTTTTTTTATTTTCTAAATTTTTTTTGGAATTTTTTTCGAAAATTATTTTGAAAAAAGAAAATAAGGATTCCAAAATTTTTAATATGAATTCCAGGAATCTTATGCTCTTTAGTCTAAAGCTCCAATCAAAGGGTCAGGCATGGCTTAATAGCCAGCCAAGCTTTAGTATGCTGTTGATACCTTCCATGTATAGAACAACTAAGTGTGTGAGAATCAACAAGCTCTTGTGATGATAAGTTGAAATCCCAGTCCAAAAGATTGGACATGGCTTACAACCAGCCAGGATTCAACAAATCATCATGAAAAACTAGAATTCATTCTTAAAAATTCTGAAGAAAAATATTTTTTGAAAACATTTATTTTTAAAATTTTTTTTTTCGAAAACAAAGGAGAAAAATTTTGAAAGATTTTTGAAAAATTTTTGAAAACAAAACAAAAGGAAATTACCTAATCTGAGCAACAAGATGAACTGTCAGTTGTCCAAACTCGAACAATCCCCGGCAACGGCGCCAAAAACTTGGTGCGCAGAAATTGTGATTACACTTTGATTATGTAAAATTCATTGCTCTTTCTTTTCCTGGTAATGGCACCAAAAACATGGTGCCAATACCATGGTTCACAACTTCGCACAACTAACCAGCAAGTGCACTGGGTCGTCCAAGTAATACCTTACATGAGTAAGGGTCGAATCCCACGGAGATTGTTGGTATGAAGCAAGCTATGGTCACCTTGTAAATCTCAGTCAGGCAGATATAAAGTAGTAATGGGGTTTTCGAAAATAGTACTAAAATAAGGATAGAAATACTTATGTAATTCATTGGGTAGAATTTCAGATAAGCGTGTAGAAATGCTTTCATTCCTCTGAACCTCTGCCTTCCTGCTATCTTCATCCAATCAATCTTACTCCTTTCTGTGGCTATCTTTATGTAAGGATGTCACCGGTGCCAATGGCTACTTTCGATCTCTCTCGGGAAAATGATCCAAATGCTCTGTCACAGCACGGCTAATCGTCTGGAGGCATCACCTTTGTCGTTGGTTGCATCCTATTCCTCCCTGTGAAAATGGTCCGATGCGCTGTCACTGCATGGCTAATCATCTGGAGGTTCTCGATCATACTGGAATAGGATTTACTATCCTTTTGCATCTGTCACTACGCCCAGCACTCGCGAGTTTGAAGCTCGTCATAGTCATTCAATCCCAGAATCCTACTCGGAATACCACGGACAAGGTTTAGACTTTCCGGATTCTCATGAATGCCGCCATCAATCTAGCTTATACCACGAAGATCCCAATATCTCGGACTCGGTTCCCTGTATTAGTAATCTAAGAGATACTCGTTCAATCGAATGTAGAACGGGAGTGGTTGTCAGGCACGCGTTCATAGGGAATGATGATGATTGTCATGTTCATCACATTCAGGTTGAAGTGCGAATGAATATCTTAGAAGCGGAATAAGTTGAATTGAATAGAAAACAGTAGTACTTTGCATTAATTCTTGAGGAACAGCAGAGCTCCACACCTTAATCTATGGAGTGTAGAGACTCTACCGTTGAAAATACATAAGTGAAGGTCCAGGCATGGCCGAGAGGCCAGCCTTCAAAACGTGATCAATAGTCTCCTAAGATGAACAATGGATTAAAACTGAGACCAAAGATCTCTAATACAATAGTAATAGGTCCTATTTATAATAAACTAGCTACTAGGGTTTACAGAAGTAAGTAATTGATGCATAAATCCACTTCCGGGGCCCACTTGGTGTGTGCTTGGGCTGAGCTTGAGTGTTGCACGTGTAGAGGTCCTTCTTGGAGTTGAACGCCAGTTTTTGTGCCAGTTTGGGCATTGAACTCCACTTTGCAGCTTGTTTCTGGCGCTGGACGCCAGAATTGGGCAGAGTACTGGCATTGAACGCCAGTTTGCGTCATCTAAACTTGGGCAAAGTATGGACTATTATACATTTATGGAAAGCCCTGGATGTCTACTTTCCAACGCAATTAGAAGCGCACCATTTTGAGTTCTGTAGCTCCAGAAAATCCATTTTGAGTGCAGAGAGGTCAGAATCCAACAGCATCAGCGGTCCTTCTTCAACCTCTGAATCTGATTTTTGCTCAAGTCCCTCAATTTCAGCCAGAAAATACCTGAAATCACAGAAAAACACACAAAGTCATAGTAAAGTCCAGAAATGTGAATTTAACATAAAAACTAATGAAAACATCCCTAAAAGTAACTAGATCCTACTAAAAACATACTAAAAACAATGTCAAAAAGCGTATAAATTATCCGCTCATCAAGTGTCATGAGGGCATTGAAGCTACGGTCTATACAATTTGAAGAAGAAAGCTATTACTCAAGATTGGACAACCCCAATTATGACCAGATTCTGCAAGATATTTGTGTACCAGGAGCTGACTGGGAAAGGGGTGCGGGAAATAACCCAAAGTTCATCAAGAGAACAGATCTCACTCCTGAAGCCAAGGGGTGGTTTGAGCTAGTGAGAAGGTCTATTCTCCCAGCTGCAAACAACTCGGAGGTGAATGTCAAGAGAGCCACAATGGTGCACTATATACTGAAGGGAGGAGAAATCAAGGTTCATGAACTCATAGCTGAAGGTATTAGAAAGATGGCAGAGAAAAGCGACTCAAGAGGAACGTTAGGTTACCCCAGCACTATTTAGCGAATATGCAAGAAAGCTGGGGTAGTTTTTGAAGATGAGAATCCCATGTGGATAAAGGAAGGCATCCCAATAACTGTACGAAGGATGAAAGCTGCAGCATCCCCTTTGCCTCAGCGAAAGCAAAGGAAGAAAACAGCTGATGAGCGGATATTTTATACGCTTTTTGGGGTTAATTTCATATAGTTTTTAGTATGTTTTAGTTAGTTTTTAGTTTATTTTCATTAGTTTTTAGGAAAAATTTATATTTCTGGACATTACTATGAGTTGTGTGTTTTTCTGTAATTTCAGGTATTTTTCTGGTTGAAATTGAGGGAGCTGAGCAAAAATCTGATTCAGGCTGAAAAAGGACTGCTGATGCTGTTGGATTCTGACCTCCCTGCACTCAAAGTGGATTTTCTGAAGTTACAGAACTCGAAATGGCATGCTTTCAATTGCGTTGGAAAGTAGACATCCAAGGATTTCCAGCAATATATAATAGTCCATACTTTGCACAAGGATAGACGACGTAAACTGGCGTTCAACGCCAGTTCTCTGCCCAATTCTGGCATCCAGCGCCAGAAAAGGATCAAAAGCTGGAGTTGAACGCCCAAACTGGCACAAAAACTGGCGTTCAACTCCACAAATGGCCTCTGCACGTGAATTGCTTAAATCTCAGCCCCAGCACACACCAAATGGGCCCCAGAAGTGGATCTCTGCATCATCCATCATAGTTTACACATTTTTTGTAAACCTAGGCTACTAGTTTAGTATTTAAACAACTTTTAGAGACTTATTTTGCATCTTATGACATTTTAGATCTGAACTTTGTACTCTTTGACGGCATGAGTCTCTAAACTCCATTGTTGGGGGTGAGGAGCTCTGCTGTGTCTCGATGAATTGATGCAAGTATTTCTGTTTTCCATTCAAACACGCTTGTTCCTATCTAAGATGTTCATTCGCGCTTAACTGTGATGAAGGTGATGATCCGTGACATTCATCACCTTCCTCAAACCATGAACGTGTGCCTGACAACCACCTCCGTTCTATAACCGATTGAATATCTCTTAGATTCCTTAATCAGAATCTCCGTGGTATAAGCTAGAACTGATGGCGGCATTCATGAGAATCTGGAAAGTCTAAACCTTGTCTGTGGTATTTCGAGTAGGCTTCAATGATCGAATGACTGTGACGAGCTTCAAACTCGCGAGTGCTGGGCGTTACTGACAGACGCAAAAGGATGAAGAATCCTATTCCAGTATGATCGAGAACCGACAGATGATTAGTCGTGCTATGACAGAGCATGTGAGCATATTCTTCACTGAGAGGATGGGATGTAGCCATTGATGACGGTGATCCCCTACATACAGCTTGCCATAGGAGGACGTGCATGCGTGAATCAAAAAACAGAGGAAAGCAGAGATTCAGAAGGCAAAGCATCTCCAAAATTCCAACATATTCTCCATTACTACATAACAAGTAACCTTTAATTTATGCTCTCTTGGTTATTCGCAATTCAACTGATAAACATAACTGACTTCCTGACTAAGATTTACAAGATAACCATAGATTGCTTCAAACCAACAATCTCCGTGGGATTCGACCCTTATTCACGTAAGGTGTTACTTGGACGACCCAGTGCACTTGCTGGTAAGTGGTACGAGTTGTGAAAAGTGTTATTCACAATTTGTGCACCAAGTTTTTGGCGCCGTTGCCAGGGATTGTTCGTGTTTGGACAACTAACGGTTTATTTTGTTGCTTAGATTAGGAAAAATTTCTCCTTTTTTGTTTAGAGTCTCTTATTATTGTCGTGTTAAAATTTTAGAATCCTTATCTTCTTTTTAAAATCTTTTTCAAAAAAAAATAATTTTTCTACTAAATTATGTGCCAAACTTTAAGTTTGGTGTTTTCTTGTTGATTTTTCT
>NC_029793.2:91303860-91305340 GCF_000816755.2 Arachis ipaensis
TACAGAGTTTCTGGCACAGTTTTTACAAATTGCTGACACAGTACATGATAAGAAAATAGATCAGAATGTCTACAGACTATTACTGTTTCCGTTTGCTGTAAAAGATCAAGCTAAGAGGTGGTTGAATAACCAACCTAAGGCCAGCATAAAGACATGGAAACAGCTGACAGAAAAATTCCTGAATCACTACTTTCCCCCAAAACGGATGACACAGCTAAGGCTGGACATCCAAGGCTTTAAACAAGGAGATAATGAATCTCTTTATGATGCCTGGGAAAGATACAGAGAGATGCTACGAAAATGCCCCTCTGAAATATTTTCAGAGTGAGTTCAGTTAGACATCTTCTATTATGGGCTTGCAGAAGGAGCTCAGATGTCTCTTGATTACTCAGCTGGTGGATCTATCCACATGAGAAAGACAATTGAAGAAGCCCAAGAGCTCATTGATACAGTTGCCAGGAATCAGCATCTGTACCTAAGCAGTGACCCTTCCATGAAAGAAGAGGTCAAAACAGCAACTGCTGAACTCAGTCCTGTAAAACAAGCTACTGAATTCAATCAGCAATTGGACTTTCTAACAAAGCAGTTAGCCAAATTCAAAGATAGACTACAAGAGACAAGGATGGATAATATACATATGGACGAACAGTTTAAGCAAACAAAGCAGCAGCTGTCAAGGCAAATAGCAGAAGAATGCCAAGCAGTTCAACGAAGAAGTGGGAAAACATTAAATACCCCACCTCAAGGCAGCAAAAAGCTAAGAAATGAGCAAACCACCCAAAATTCACCTGAGGACAGTAAGAGCCCAGGGAAAAGTAATTCTGGAACTAAAACGCCAGAAAATTGGTGGAAGGCTGGCGCTGAACGCCCAGACCATGCTCAGGACTGGCGTTCAACGCCAGAAACAAGGCAGGACTGGCGTTCAACGCCAGAAATGGGCAAGGATCTGGCGTTGAACGCCCAAAATGGGCAAGATCTGGCGCTGAACGCTCAAAATGGGCACAATTCTGGCGTTCAAACGCCAGGAGCAGACAAGGAGCTGGCGTCCAGTTTCACTCCAGCTTCTAACTCTGGCACTCAATTGCCAGTTAGGGATCAGACACACACAAATGCTGATAACAACCCCTCTAAAAAGGCTTCTTCAACCACTTCTGTAGGCAATAAACCTACAGCAACTAAGGTTGAAGAATATAAAACCAAGATACCTTATCCTCAAAAACTCCGGAAAGAGGAGCAGGATAAGCAATTTGCTCGCTTCGCAGATTACCTCAGGACTCTTGAAATAAAGATTCCATTTGCAGAAGCACTTGAGCAAATACCTTCTTATGCCAAGTTCATGAAAGAGATCTTGAGTCATAAAATGGATTGGAGAGAAACAGAAAGAGTTCTCCTCACTGAAGAATGCAGTGCAGTCATTCTGAAAAGCTTTCCTGAAAAGCTTAAAGACCTTGGGAGTTTTCTGATACCATGCATATAAGAA
>NC_029793.2:91305380-91305838 GCF_000816755.2 Arachis ipaensis
CCACACTCTATAAAGATTCCCGAGAGTTTGTACGTAACTGTGACAGTTGCCAAAGAGCTGGCAATCTGCCTCATGGTTACGTCATGCCTCAACAAGGAATCTTGGAGATTGAGTTGTTTGACGTATGGGGAATTGACTTCATGGGACCTTTCCCACCATCATACTCAAACACTTATATTCTGGTGGCAGTTGAATATGTATCAAAATGGGTTGAGGCCATTGCCACTCCCACCAATGATACTAAGACAGTGCTGAAGTTCCTCCAGAAACATATCTTTAGCAGATTTGGTGTCCCTAGAGTACTAATCAGTGATGGGGGCACTCACTTCTGCAATAAACAGCTTTACTCCGCCATGGTTCGGAATGGGATTCGCCACAAGGTGGCGACTCCATATCATCCACAGACAAATGGGCAAGCTGAAGTTTCTAACAGAGAACTAAAAAGGATCCTGGAACGG
>NC_029793.2:91305894-91319202 GCF_000816755.2 Arachis ipaensis
GAAAGAAGTGGTGCAGAAAGAGGTCACCAAATTACTAGAGGCTGGGATTATTTATCCTATTTCTGATAGCCCCTGGGTGAATCCTGTCCAAGTCGTCCCAAAAAAGGGAGGCATGACAGTGATTCATAATGAAAAAAATGAACTAGTTCCTACAAGAACAGTTACAGGGTGGCGCATGTGTATTGACTACAGAAGGTTCAATACAGTGCTGTCATCTAGAATCTTTGAACCAGGACAGAAGGTTCTGCTATTCAACTCTAGACTCAGGCTATTCCCCGGGAAATTGAAATTCCGGTGGAGGGGACCATACGTGATTACAAGCGTATCACCATATGGTTATGTAGAGCTTCAAGATATTGACTCTGACAAGAAGTTCATTGTTAGTGGATAGAGAATCAAGCACTATCTTGAAGGCAATGTTGAGCAAGAGTGCTCAAGGTTGAAGCTAGATTAAAAGCTCAGCAAGGTCCAGCTAAGGACATTAAAGAAGCGCTTGTTGGGAGGCAACCCAATTTTTATTTATTTTCATGGTTTTTAATGTTTTATTAGGTTCATGATCATGTGGAGTCACAAAATAAATATTAAAAATTGAAAATGGAATCAAAAACAGCAGAAGAAAAATCACACCCTGGAGGAAGCACCTGTCTGGCGTTCAACGCCAGAACAGAGCATGGTTCTGGCGCTGAACGCCCAAAATGGGCAACATCCTAGCGCTGAACGCCCAGAACAAGCATGGTTCTGGCGTTCAACGCCAGAAATGGCTAGTAAATAGGTGTTGAACGCCCAAAATGGGCACCAACATGGCGCTGAACGCCCAGAGTTGTGTGCAAGGGCATTTTGCATGCCTAAATTGGTGCAGGGATGTAAATGCCTTGACACCTCAAGATCTGTGGACCTCACAGGATCATTTCAAGATTTGTGGACCCCACAGGATCCCCACCTTCCCTCCTCATAATCCTAGTTTTTTTTCCACATCTTCTTCTTCATCTATTCCTTCTTCTTTTGCTCGAGGGCGAGCAACATTCTAAGTTTGGTGTGGTAAAATAATTATGTGAAGGATCTATAGCTCAGTGGTCGAACATGTGGCTGTAAATCAAGAGATCCCTGAGATACCTCAGGGGATGCACTTCCCTCCACATAATTATTGGAAGCAACTGACGATAGAAATACCAAAAATCACTAGGAATCAAGCCACAAAGGCAAGAAAGAAACATAAAAGAGCTCAAGAACATCATTGGTTCCTCAAGAAGGAAATGCCATCATCACTAAGGTGGACTCGTTCCTTGTTCTTACTTTCTCTGTTTTTCGTTTTCTCTATGTTAAGTGCTTATCTATGTTTGTGTCTTCATTACATGATCATTGGTAGTAATTAGTGTCTATTTTGATTTTATCCCCAATTAAGTTATAGTCTATTTTTCTCATCATCATCAAACATGAATAAAATAGTAGATCTTTTGAATAAGAGGCAATAAAATTTCGAGTTTTTAATAAGAAAAATTCTAATTAGTAACATGTGGTGGCAATGCTTTATGTCTTCTGAATGAATGCTTGAACAGTGCATATGTCTTTTGAATTTGTTGTTTAAGACTGTTAAATATGTTGGCTCTTGAAAGAATGATGAACATGAGACATGTTATTGATAATCTGAAAAATCATAAAAATGATTCTTGAAGCAAGAAAAAGCAGCAAAGAACAAAGCTTGCAGTGTATCCGGTGGTAATACTGGAAAACAAAGTGCTTAGGGCCACGGCAAAGACTCATAAAATAGCTGTGTTCAAGAATCATCACACTGAAATAGGAGAATCAATAACACTATCTGAATTCTAAGTTCCTATAGATGCCAATCACTCTGAGCTTCAACGGATAAAGTGAGATGCCAAAACTGTTCAGAAGCAAAAAGCTACTAGTCCCGCTCATCTAATTAGAATCTGAGCTTCACTCAAAAACTCTGAAATATTATTGTTTCTCAACCTATTAGTCTTCTATTTTATTTGTCTAGTTGCTTGAGGACAAGCAACAGTTTAAGTTTGGTGTTGTGATGAGCGGATATTTTATACGCTTTTTGGGGTTAATTTCATATAGTTTTTAGTATGTTTTAGTTAGTTTTTAGTTTATTTTCATTAGTTTTTAGGAAAAATTCATATTTCTGGACTTTACTATGAGTTGTGTGTTTTTCTGTAATTTCAGGTATTTTTCTGGCTGAAATTGAGGGAGCTGAGCAAAAATCTGATTCAGGCTGAAAAAGGACTGCTGATGCTGTTGGATTCTGACCTCCCTGCACTCAAAGTGGATTTTCTGGAGATACAGAACTCGAAATGGCATGCTTCCAATTGCGTTGGAAAATAGACATCCAGGGCTTTCCAACAATATATAATAGTCCATACTTTGCAGAAGGATAGATGACGTAAACTGGCATTCAACGCCAGTTCTCTGCCCAATTCTGGCGTCCAGCGCCAGAAAAGGATCAAAAGCTGGAGTTGAACGCCCAAACTGGCACAAAAACTGGCGTTCAACTCCACAAATGGCCTCTACACGTGAATTGCTTAAATCTCAACCCCAGCACACACCAAGTGGGCCCCAGAAGTGGATCTCTGCATCATCCATCATAGTTTACTCATTTTTTGTAAACCTAGGCTACTAGTTTAGTATTTAAACAACTTTTAGAGACTTATTTTGCATCTCATGACATTTTAGATCTGAACTTTGTACTCTTTGACGGCATGAGTCTCTAAACTCCATTGTTGGGGGTGAGGAGCTCTGCTGTGTCTCGATGAATTAATGCAAGTATTTCTGTTTTCCATTCAAACACGCTTGTTCCTATCTAAGATGTTCATTCGCGCTTAACTGTGATGAAGGTGATGATGGTGATGATCTGTGACATTCATCACCTTCCTCAAACCATGAACGTGTGCCTGACAACCACCTCCTTTCTATATCCGATTGAATGAGTATCTCTTAGATTCCTTAATCAGAATCTCCGTGGTATAAGCTAGAACTGATGGCGGCATTCATGAGAATCTGGAAAGTCTAAACCTTGTCTGTGGTATTCCGAGTAGGCTTCAATGATCGAATGACTGTGACAAGCTTCAAACTCGCGAGTGCTGGGCGTTAGTGACAGGCGCAAAAGGATGAAGAATCCTTTTCCAGTATGATCGAGAACCGACAGATGATTAGCCGTGCTGTGACAGAGCATGTGAGCATATTCTTCACTGAGAGGATGGGATGTAGCCATTGACGACGGTGATCCCCTACATACAGCTTGCCATAGGAGGACGTGCATGCGTGAATCAGAAAACAGAGGAAAGCAGAGATTCAGAAGGCAAAGCATCTCCAAAACTCCAATATATTCTCCATTACTACATAACATGTAACCTTTAATTTATGCTCTCTTGGTTATTCGCAATTCAACTGATAAACATAACTGACTTCCTGACTAAGATTTACAAGATAACCATAGATTGCTTCAAACCAACAATCTCCGTGGGATTCGACCCTTACTCACGTAAGGTATTACTTGGACGACCCAGTGCACTTGCTGGTAAGTGGTACGAGTTGTGAAAAGTGTTATTCACAATTTGTGCACCAACAGCCCCTCAAGTAGTGGAAGGACAAGTCTTAGAGGGTCAAGCACAACAGACCTTGGACATGCACCAATTGCAAAAGGCCATTGATGGCTTGTCTAGACAATATTTGGAAAGCCAAGGAGCACAGAAAAAGCTTCAACTACAGATGATGGGGCAACAAGAGAAAACACTTTCAAGATGGATGACTCAGCAAGGTGAGTGTTGTTCCATCTTTCTCTATGTTTTAAATAAGGAAGATCTTGTATGAAATAGAACTTTCTTCCATGTTATGTTTAAACCTTTCTCAATTGTGTCTTTTAGTTTTTTTGGTATTGAAGAAAGTCTATGTGCACTAGTCTTTATGTCACTGCATCCTCCTTAACTTTTTTGTAAGCTTGTCCATTTTAAATCAAATGAAGAAGAGAATGTTTATGTTTTTTTTAAAGACCAGAGTAGAGTTCATAATGTGGAAGTGCATTCATGAATCTTTGGGGTAGTCATAAGTTAGCAAAGTTAGTTCAACCACAAGGCTAGGAGGACAACTATCTATCCTGAATACTTGACTTTGGATATACCCATGAGACTAAGTTAATAACAAGATCCTAATAAGAGAAAAGGGAAAGAACAATGGAAGTGAAAAAACAAAAGAAAAAGAGTAAGCAATAAGGCTAGGCACCAATGGTTTGGACCTTGAGACAAGTGTCTGTGTTGCTCCTGTGTGAGGGATCTACTTGGATGAATAAGCTCTCAGGGGTGCTTTATCACTTGGTAACTTGGGTTAACTAACCCAGGATTATCAGCTAAAAATCCACTATCAAGAGTAACCCTCACCACAGAGCATTTAGTAACCCAAAGAGGTGCTGGACACCAAGGTCTCAAGAAAAGAAAATAAATAAACTATATGCCTGTGGTGTGTATGTATGGGGGAGAGACTTGACGGAGTAAGTCCTTAGGGGTGCTTCAACACCTAGCACCTTGAACCAACTGGTTCGGGAGTGTTGGCTGAAAGCTTATCTTAAAGAGTTGCCCCCTTACAGAGCAATTAGCCTAAATAACACAAATAACCCTTGAAATAACAATAAAAGGATCAATAGATAAAAGTCTCATGGGATATAAACAAAGTAAGTGTTTAGAGACATGATAAAAGTCTGAAAGCCAGTAATGGAATGAACCTAAGTTGCTATGTATGAAACCACCATAAAATCAGTAACATGACTTCCACAAGAATGACTCATTCCTCTGGATATTCCATTCATCATTCTCTTGTTCCATTACTTGCTTAGGGACAAGCAAGCTTTAAGTTTGGTGTTGTGATGCCAGGGCATCTTGGCCAGTTTCACTGACCTTTTCTTTACTGTTTTTAGGGTAGTTTCATAACCTAGTTAACGTGGACTCTAACGTGAGATCTAGGGGCACACTGGAACGTTAGTGACAATGTTGAGTGTCACTAATGTTCTCGAAGGTTGGCAAGGCCACGTTAGAAGCCACGTTAACCTAGTTAACGTGGGCTCTAACGTGAGGCAAAGGGGTACATTGGAACGTTAGTAAAAATTTTAGGTGTCACTAACGTTCTCGAACTTATACTTTCACTAAATGTTAACACCCCTAACTCCTTGAGCTAAGGTCTCTGCCCACTTAGCACTTTCTCTCTGCAAGTAAAGCCAAGCCCAAATGAAGAAAAGAACTGCTTCAAACTCAAGATCCAAAGGCCCAAGACTTGAAGAGCAAACTAGAAGCTGAGAAGAGTAGTATATATAGGAGTAGCTTTGAATTGATAACGAGTGCTGGAGGCTAAAAAAAGAGAACTACTCTCTGTATTTTACTTTCTCTGCATTTTCTAGTTTTATGATGTATTCTCCATCTTTGTTTTCATTTTCAAGAGCTATGAACAACTAAACCCCTTTCATTGGGTTAGGGAGCTCTGTTGTAATTTGATGGATCAATACTAATTTTCATTATTCTTCTTCTATCTTTTCTCTTGATTTTACTTGAAAGCTTTTGATCTTCAATTGAGTAGTTATCTTGGAAGATAAGCTATTCAAACTTGGATCTCTTTTGAACCTTGAAAGAGGAATGAAGAGATCAAGCTAGAATTGCTTTCTCATGCGGCAAATCCCCCATTCCCATTTACAATTCTGCAATTTATTTTCAGTCATTTACTTCCAGTCCTTTAATTCTAGCATTTACTTTTCTGTTATTTACATTCCCGCCATTATTTTCTGAAACTCTCAACCCAAATTCTGGATTCGCTCAACTAGAACATTCTTCTAATTAAAGTTGCTTGATCAATCAATCCCTGTGGGATTCGACCTCACTCTATTGTGAGTTTTTACTTGACGACAAATTTGGTACACTTGCCGAAGGAAGATTTGTTGAGAGACAAGTTTTCCGTGCATCATTTATCAACCTCCCCACACTTAAATAGTAGCATGTCCTCATGCTAAATCCAAGATAAAGAGTAAGGTAAGGTTGAAGTGGTGGAATCTCATGCAATGCAATCTATTCTAAATGCAACTACCTAAATGCATCATGTAATTCTAATTATTTTTATTCACTTGTATATAAAACTCACATGTAGTTGAATTAATTCACATTTCTCAAGGAATCATAAATATAGCCAGACCACAGATAATGATAAAGCACTTTTACAATTGAGATGGGAAAATATTTTATAAACTCGCAAGAAAATTAATAATTCAAGCAGAGATATATGTTAATGAGCTATTGAACCCTCACTGGATTTTGTGTTTACTCTCTAGTCACTTAGTGTTTATTGGGTTAATCACTCTATTCTTCTTTTTATCCTTCCTTTCTACAACTTTGTTCTTCATCTAACCAATCAACAATTATAGAATATAGGAATACCAAAAATCATGAGGTCTTTAATTAAGGTTGTAATGGGGCCAAGGTAAAGGCAAGGGTATATGTATAAGGCTAAGTGAGCTAATTAAGTGAATTCTTGATTAGTCTAAGATCTCACCTAACATACATAACTTGTAAAGCAAAGCTTCTTTACCTATTTTCTCATATTTTCTCACTTTTGATACATGCTCATATTTTAATTTTTATCTTGTCCCATGTGCATTGCTTTATTTTGCATGTGGGGAATTCTTTTGTATCCCCTTTATTTAAATACTGAAAAATAAATTTTTTTTTACTACACATGGTAATTCAATTATTTTGATTTCACATGAGCATGCTTCCCAAAAATTTTTTTATTTTGAATTATTTTATTCTTTTCAACTTTCTACCCTTTGTTTTTATCATCCATGTTCCCAATAGGTTTCCCACACTTAAACAATTACACACTTTCTATCTTAAGCTAACCAAGGATTCAACTTGGGATTTTTATTTTGTTTTTCTGCTTAAGGCTAGTAATGTGGTTTGTAGAATAAGAGGGGATTTAAAGGCTCAAGGGGGCTAACAAAGGTGATGTAAAAGGTAGGCTAATTTGGGATAAGTGAGCTAAAATCAACAATGGCCTCAATTACTCTCTTGGTATGTATTTCTATTCTATAATCGGACATATAGATTAAAACAAAGTAAAGAACACCAGAATAAAAAAGAAGGGCGGGACACACAGGAATAAAAATTATGGTTTGAATATAACCATACAATTAAGCTCAAAACTCACAGGCTGTATGTTCTCTAGCTCAGAAATCATATATCAGTTATATATGTCATGCAAGTAAAAATCAAGAGTTCACATTATTCTCAATGTAAAATTTATTTTGAGTGGCTTTAAAGTTTGTGTCTCTCCTTGATGAAATGTTGTTAACTAGCTAACATGGAATGCTATATATACAAGGTGTGGAATGTTTCTATTATGTTCAAGTCTCTAGTTTACTTCCTTTTTATATTTTCAAATTAAACTAAGTTATCTTATGCTAAAAAAAAAGGGTAAACTATACTAATCAATCCACAATTTCTATAACTAATAAGATAGAATTGCAACTAAACTAAATAGCTAAAATATGAACTAAGGTGCAACATTCAGAAATAGAGTCAAAATACATGAAAATAGCAATGTATAAGTACTAAGAAAATAAAAATAAAAATAAATGAGAAAAATACAGAAAAATAAAAAAATAAAATGAAAGAGTCTGTAGTGGTTCACCAAAAAAACGCTAGAGATGGCGACCTCCCCACACTTAAAATGAAGCATCGTCCCTGATGCTCACTCAAGCAGGGTGTGAAGGGGTGTCATCACTGGAAGGGTGGGTAGCTGGAGTCTCTGTGGTGGTGGTCTGAGGATCTGCCTGCTGCAGAGGAGGTGCTGACTAGATAGGGATCTCTGGGTCTACAGCCTGAATCTGAGGCGGAGCCTCTTGATGTGATGCAGCCTGCTCTGGGCCTGCCTGCGCAGCCTCACTCTGTGGATGGGTCTCTGCCTCGTGATCATCCGCCTTCTCCTCAGAAGGCTCTGATGGTGTGTCAGGCTCGGAGGGGATATCACCAGATCGTATTATCCGCTTCAGGTGCTCATAGCGTCGCTTGCTGCGATGCTCAGCTCTCTCATATCGGCGTTGGTTGCGGCGTTCCATCTGGTCTAGCTGTCGAAATAGGCGGTGCACTAGGTGATAAACCGGCTCTGAGACAGGTGGAGGTGTAGTAGTGGTAGCAGGGGTAGCTGTGGAGAAAGAGGGGCCGGCAGATGGTGTGACTGTCTCATCAGTAGGAGTGAGGAATGGAGGTATATAGCCCAAAGCCAGAAAGTTCCTACTATGAGGGATGATTTTCTTGCATTCTACACCAGGTGGCCTCTCATCAGCATCCTTCCAAGGCACGTCAGCTCGACAGCCTAGCTGTGTAATCAGAAATGGGAAGGGAAGAGTGCCTCGGACGTGGACCCTGGCCATGTAGTACCGAATGAAGCGTGGCAGATACAGGTCCTTACCCTCCATCACACACCATAGGAGGGTGATCATAGCGGCAAGTAGCTCCGTCTTGTGAGTACTCGGCATAATAAAGTTGCTGAGGATCTGATGCCATAGCCGAGCCTCATCGTTCAAGTATGCCCGCTTGATTCCCTTAGGCATGGTGGTGTTCTGACCCATGACCCAGGGGACAGTCGGGTCAAGGGCTATCCTGGCCTTGACTGCATCCTATTCAAATTTCATGAAGCGCATGTCCTCCTCAGCCTTTTGATATCCATCTGGCTGATCGAATTTAGGCAGAAGCTTCAGAACATCCTCTATAGCCTCTTCAGTAACCAGAATCTGCTTCCCTCTTAGGTTCACTGCATCTAGGGAAGTTTTGAAGTAATTGCAGTAGAATTCCCTTACCCAAGATGCATTAACCTCAGTCAGGTTTCTCTCTAGGAAGAACCAGCCTCTTTGTTTGATTTGATCAGAGGTGTATTGCTGGAGTTCTTCTGGGATCTTCAGAGTCCTTTCCAGGTACAGGTTCCTGGAGTTTGCAAACACCGGATACTTCAGCTCGCAGTATCGGTTTGCAAATTTAATGGGATCAGTAGCAGGGAGTAGTTGGTCAGCCTTCTCCTGTGGGGTAAAGTGTTTCTCCCGCCAGGAGTCATCATGCATGAGGTCCAGTATAGACATTGAGGATTCTCCTCTTTTCCGTTTGCCAGTGGTAGCCTTTCCTTTTCCTTTTCTCTGGGTGTCTGACATCCTGAAAAACAGAAAACCAAGATATATAAAAAAATAGGAAAACAAATAGGCAAAAAATCAATAGAAACACAAAGTGGCAAAGTAGCAATAGAAGAGGAAATTGAGTTAAGTAAATTCGCATTAAGGATTGTAAAAGAGTTAGAATACTAAGAAGAAAAATGTCACAATCCAAAATGTACTTCAATTCAAGTTAATTAGAAAAAGTATCATCATGCCTTGGTTAGAAAGTTAAAAGAAAGTGAAAAACCAGAAGAGATGTTTTGAAAGGTTAGGTTTGGTTAGAATTGAAAAAGAGGTGAGGAAGTTAAAATTAGTGAGTTAGTAAAAAGTGGGTTAAAGTAAGTGGCATAATGATCAAATTCCAAGTAACAAGCATTTACAATTAGAAGCTATAGGTAATACATATCCAAACAAGGAAATTAGGTTGATGATGATTCAGATAGATATAGAAATAGCAAAAATTAGAATCTAAAATAAAAAATGCAGATTAAGAACCAGGAAATCAAAAAGAATAAGAAAGCTTGCCCTGGCATTCATGAATTGGTTTGGTAAAAGTAGGGAAAAGCAGAGTTAAAAATGCCAAAACCAAAACATGAATGAAAATCAAAACAGTTTACAGAAGTTTGGGCAGCATTCCGGCTAAAATTGGATTTTTCCGGAAAATAAATAGCAATTAGAATAGTTCATATGAATGAAAATATAGCTGCAATTACATATAAGGAATAAGAACATGTAAAGTAGTGTAAAGAGCAGCATGAAACAAGAAATTACAGCATATGAACAGTAACAACATCACAACAGCAGCAGAATTGTGAATTGAATAAAACAGGTAGCAAGAACAGCGCAATTAATCAGGCCTAAATCCACTAACCACATCCTAGGCTACCTAACAACCTAGAATCCACTACAACATGCATATCTAACTAGCCTAATGATGAACATAAACAGAAAAATAGAAAATTAACGATGAATGGAAAGAAGGGTGACGATCAGCGGAACCTGGAAGGCGAAGGAAAGAAAGTGGGGCAGAAAGGTGGCTGGGGGATGGCGGTGGTGGCGGCAGACGCGGTCGGTTGAGGGTGCACGGCGGCGGTGGCGGCTGTTCGGAGGTAGGGTTTCGAGTAGGGAATAGGGGGAAAGGGACAGGAAGGGAAGGGGGCGTGGGTGGCAGATGGGTGGCGCGGCTGGGACGGAGCGGCGGCGGTGGATGGGAGAGAAGAGAGGAAGGAGAGGGGGCTGGGGGGCGCGAATGGGTAGGGTTTCGCGTGGCTGGGGGTTATTAATTTGAATCCACGCGATCGCGTGGGGGACGCGGTCGCGTGGCTGGGGTGAAATGGGGGTCGACGCGATCGCATGGGTGGCGCGATCGCATGGAATGGCTAAAAGAGTGAATGACGCGATCGCCTGGGGCATGCGATCGCGTCGCTGGAAATTGTGCTAAACGCACGATTCCAGCGTTGTTTCAGCACAACTCTCTGTCTCCTTTTGGGGTGTTGTGTAATCTATGCGACGCGATCGCGTCGCTCACGCTGTCGCGTGGGCTTGATGTTGTGCAAGTGACGCGATCGCGTCAGGGACGCGATCGCGTGGGCGTTTTATGCAAAATGCACAATGGCCGCACGATTCCAGCCTAACTTTCTGGACGTTGGATGTTTACGCCGATCTCCAGATCACGCAGCCGCGTGAATGACGCGGACGCGTGGGGAGTGTTTTCACAACTTGACGCGATCGCATGAATGATGCGGTCGCGTCGCGCACCCTCTTTTTTTTTCTGATCCAGTATGCAGAATGCAATGCTTAATATGAATGCTATGCAAAACTCCGGGTTCCATATAATAAAATAAAAGAAAACTTGAAAACAAGTAAAACTAAATAAAAAAATGAAAAAAAAGAACGATCATACCATGGTGGTTGTCTCCCACCTAGCACTTTTAGTTAAAGTCCTTAAGTTGGACATTGGATGAGCCTCCTGTTATGGTGGCTTATTCTTAAATTCATCCAGAAATCTCCACCAATGCGTGGAATGCCAATAGCCTCCGGGGTCCCAAACTAGGCATGTAAAGCTTCTGAGCAGCTTCAAATAGATTCTCAGGCTCTTGGGGTGACGAATGTCAGAATAGATTCCAGGATCCCAAACTTGGCTTTTAAATCCGCCTTCGTCTTGATCTATATTTTTCCATCTGGGCGGTTTAGAAATTAGATTCTCACCAAGATAACCAAACATTTTCCGAGATCCATTTGATAGATCATGATGCCAATCCGCACACTTCGAGTTGAAGCGTGGAACCTTATTGAACCTTGTGCACCAGCTCTGAGCACGAGCCATTTCCCTTTTACTCTTAAAGCCACAGAGAGCTATAAGCTGGCCATCTGTTTCAAGCAAACCATATTCAAGTGGAAAAATAAAGCTAAAGGTTAAGGATTGTACCCACTTGAAGCTTGTATTGGGTGGTAATGGCCTTGGGATAGGTGTTTCCAGTGGTTCTGTGAGTTCTACTCCCTTGTGCTCTTCTGTGAATTTCTTCACTTCGTTGCAGACTTCTTCGATTGCATCCATGTCCTGATCAAAGCCTTCTATGTCTTCCTCGTTACTTAAGTCATAAACGGGAGGTTGAGAGAAATCTACCTCCACATCATCTTTGCATTCACTCGGGGAAGATTCTGCGATCTTAGAGAATTCACTTGCTGGTGCAAGTTCACTACTGGGAGAACTTGACTTGAGATCATCATCATTAAGGAAACTTGCTTCTTGGATTATTCCGTCCAGTTCTTCATAAAAGACTTGCCTTGGGGGCTGTGTACTATCCTCCTCAGCATCAATTGTAACGTCCTTGACAGAATTCTCCACAACTCTGGATTCCATTGGAGGCTCAGCGTCTCCTAGGTCTTCAACCAACTCTTCTTCTTGTGTAATGACAGCTTCCTCTACTTGTTCCAGTACGAAGTCATGCTTTGTTCTGTCCACTGGAGTTTTTAGTATCTCCTTCATGCTACGCTCATCATTAGATTGTCCACACGGAGTTGTGGGAGGTCCTTGAATGTTCGAATGTCTAGAGGATAATTGACTTATTGCTTGCTCCAGTTGATAAAGGGTTGTTTGAAGTTGATTTACTGTTTTCTTGAGGCGAACCTCTGATTCTCGGGGTGCTGGATTTGGACGTGGTACATTGGGAAGTGGTGGTGTTTGGGAGGAATTGGATTGGAATCGGGATAAATGAGGATCATATGGTGGCGAATGGTGAAAAGAAGCTTGTGAGTGTGGTGGTTCGAAGTTATGTTGAGAGGATGGCCTATAAGCACAGGGTGGGACTTGTTGGTAACTACAAGGTTGTCCACCATGTCTATTTGCTTGGTATGCATTGTAGAATGGTCTTTGTCCATGATATCTTGGAGGGTGTTGTTGCCTAAAGGGTTGATCAGATCCTCTTGGCTCCATCCATCTTTGATTGCTCTGACCTTGATACATGTTCCTGTTATAACTTTCATTCCTTTCAACAATATTAGAACCAAACTCGAAGCGAGAGGAGTGAGAATTCATAGTAGCTAATGGAAATAAAAAGGGAAAATAAAGACAAATAAACAAGTAAAAGAAAAATATTTACAATAACCAATAATAAGGCACACAATTGCAAGTCCCCAGCAACGGTGCCATTTTGACGTTAAGATTTTTGCTAGTAAAGAATTTAATAAAATAGTCGCGTTGTAGATATAGTTTCTAAACCAACAGAAATCCCTTCGTACAAACGTTTTGGTTGTCACAAGTAACAAACCCCTAAATAAATTGATAATCGAAGTATTTAAACCTCGGGTCGTCTTCTCAAGGAACTGCAGGGAAGTATGTTCTTTTATTGGTTATGGAGATTGTAAATTGGGGTTTTTAAGATGAGGAACAAGTAGTTTAAATTGCAATTGAAATAAGTAAAAGACTGTAAAGTAAATAAATAACTGTAAAATAAACTTTTGGCAAGGTATGAGAAATTAGAAGTCCTATCCTAGTTATCCTTATCAATGATGATGAAAATTGAACCTTAATCCCACTTAGTTAACCTTCGCTAGAGCAAGGGAAAGTCAAGTGACTAATTAGTTAGATCCTCAAATCCTAGTTAATCCCTAAG
>NC_029793.2:91319803-91339437 GCF_000816755.2 Arachis ipaensis
CAAACGTTTTGGTTGTCACAAGTAACAAACCCCTAAATAAATTGATAACTGAAGTATTTAAACCTCGGGTCGTCTTCTCAAGGAACTGCAGGGAAGTATGTTCTTTTATTGGTTATGGAGATTGTAAATTGGGGTTTTTAAGATGAGGAACAAGTAGTTTAAATTGCAATTGAAATAAGTAAAAGACTGTAAAGTAAATAAATAACTGTAAAATAAACTTTTGGCAAGGTATGAGAAATTAGAAGTCCTATCCTAGTTATCCTTATCAATGATGATGAAAATTGAACCTTAATCCCACTTAGTTAACCTTCGCTAGAGCAAGGGAAAGTCAAGTGACTAATTAGTTAGATCCTCAAATCCTAGTTAATCCCTAAGGAAAGATTGGGATTATTGAAGTTCAATTCAATTAGCAAAGATAACAATTATCAATCATGTTTGAGTTTGATAACTCCTGAGTTACTGATTTCTTAACCAAGACCAAAAAAAAGGGAAAAAGTAAATCTACTGGAATAACAAAATGTCTTCAGATTGGGGATAAAAGTAACATAATTAAAAGAAAGCAATTGTAAACTGAAATACCTCAAATAACATTAATTCAAAAGAGTAATCTGTAACATAGAAGAATTCATAAATGAAATTGAGAAAATAATAAAAAGGAATATTGAACCTGGTAAAGAGATAATCCTGAAAGCGCATAAAATCCTAAATCTAAATCCTAATCTTAAAGAGAGAGGAGAGAACCTCCCTCAAAACTACATCTAAATCATGAATAGTAACTAATTGGAGACTCTCGTCGAATGGATGCATTCCTCCACTTCATAACCTCTGATCTGTGCTTTCTAGACTTGGAATTGGGCCAAAAAGGGCTTCAGAAATCGCTGGGAGCGTTTTCTGTAATTTCTGGTGCGTGGCCTCTGTCACGTGGCCACGTGGGTCACGCGGTCGCGTCACTTGGAGTTTTCCTTGTCGCGCGGTCGCGTCAGTCATGCGTCCGCGTCATATGCGTTTTGCTTAAGGCGCGCGATCGCGTCAATCACGCGGTCGGGTCGCTGTTAATTTGCGCTAGCGTGCGGCCGCGTCGTCCATGCGATCACGTCGTTGCCAGTTTCTTCAAAAACTCCGTTTTATGCTTTCCTTCCAATTTTGTATGTTTCCTTTCCATCCTTTAAGTCATTTCTGCCTTAGAAGATCTGAAATTACTCAACACACGAATCACGGCATCGAATGGTAATAAAGGGAAATTAAAATTACTTTTAAAACATAGGAAACATGTTTTTCACATACATCACATAATAAGGAAGGAAAAGTAAAACCATGCAATTAATATGAATAAGTGGGTGAAGGATTGAATAAATCACTCAAATTAGGCACAGAATATATCATAAAATATGGGTTTATCAAAAGTCCCATGGACATTCACTAAAGAATCAGAAAATTCTTAAATCTAGTGAATTTTTTTATGCTGCATGTTCTTAAGGAAAGCTAATTTTAAGGTCATCACCAGTAAAGATTGGATTTGAGTCCCCTAAATTCCTAGAAAGGATTCAAGACGATATATGTGGACCTATTCATCTACCATGTGGATCTTTTAGATATTTTATGGTCCTAATAGACGCATCTTTGAGATGGTCACATGTGTGCTTATTATCTTCTCGCAACCTGGCCTTTGCGAGATTACTTGCTCAAATTATTCGATTAAAAGCACAGTTTTCAGAAAATCCAATCAAAGCAATTCGCCTTGATAATGCTGGTGAATTTACTTCCTAAGCCTTTGATGCTTATTGTATGGCTAATAGAAAAAGTGTTGAACATCTAGGAGCTCATGTTTACCCACAAAATGGGTTAGCATAATCACTTATTAAACGCCTCCAATTAATTGCTAGACCCTTATGAGAACAAATCTCCCAACATCAGCTTGGGGGCATGCTATTTTACATGTCGCAGCACTTATTCATTTGAGGCCAACAAGTTACCATCAGTTCTCTCCTATATAATTAGCTTTTGGCCAGTAGCTAAATGTTTCCCATTTAAGAATATTCGGGTGTGCGATATATGTTCCCATTGCACCACCTTCTCGCACTAAAATGGGACCCCAAAGAAAATTGGGGATATATGTTGGATATGTTTCTCCCTCGATAATGAGGTATCTTGAGGTACAAACTAGAGATATATTTAAATCCCGATTTGCGGATTGTCATTTTGATGAATCAAAATTTTCAGGGGGAGAGAATAAGCTTCCTAAAAAGGAACTTAATTGGAATGCATCATCCTTGATGCATTTAGATCCTTGATCAGGAAAATGTGAACTAGAAGTTCAAAAGATTATACATTTGTAAGAATAGCAAATGAATTGCCTGATGCATTTTCTGATACAAAGAGGATAACCAAATCCTATATACCAGCTGAAAATGCCCCAATTCGAATTGATGTTCCAATTGGACAAGTGGTCACTGAAATAAATTCACGCCAGAAGCGTGGTAGACCTGCCGGTTCCAAAGACAAAAATCTTCGAAAAAGAAAAGAAGTAAATATTATTCCTGTTGGAAAAGACATAGCAAAGACACCTGCAGTTGTCCAAAATTCTGATATAGTTTTGACGCCAGAAGACGTCCAGGTACCTGAAAATTGTGAGAATGACGATATCTCGATAAATTATGTCTTTACAGGAGAAAAATGGGACCGAAATAAGATAATTGTCAATAAAATATTTGCATATAATGTGGCATTAAATATCATGCATGAAAGTAAGGATCTTGAGCCAAAAACAGTCGAAGAATGTCGACAAAGAAATAATTGGCCAAAATGGGAAGCTATGAAGGCTGAGTTAAACTCAATTGCAAAACGTGAAGTCTTTGGACCTGTAGTACGTACACTAGAAGATGTAAAACCTGTTGGATACAGATGGGTATTTGTGTGAAAACGAAATGAGAAAAATGAAATTGTATGCTACAAAGCTCGACTTGTGGCACAAGATTTTTCACAAAGGCCCGGTATAAATTATGAAGAAATATATTCCCCTGTAGTGGATGCAATGACATTGTGTTATTTGGTCATTTTATCTGCATACCATAAACTACATATGCATTTTATGGATGTGGTAACAGCCTACTTATACGGATCATTAGATCGTGATATCTATATGAAAGTCCCTAAAGGATTAAAGATATCTAAATCATCCAATGAATATTCACAGGGGTTATACTCAGTCAAATTGCAAAGATCTTTATATGGTCTATAGCAATCTGGACGAATGTAGTATAATCGTCTTACTGAGTATCTGGCCAAAAAAGGATTTAAGAATGATGATATCTGCCCATGTGTTTTCATAAAGAAATCTGCATCTGGATTTATTATAATTACTGTGTATGTTGATGATTTAAATATCATTGGAACCCCTGAAGAGATTACAACAATTATAAAAACTCTAAAAGAAGAGTTTGAGATGAAAGATCTTAGAAAGACTAAATTTTGTCTCAGCCTGCAGATCGAGCATACAAAAAATGGGATCTTTATTCATCAAACAACATATATAAAAAAGATCTTGACGATATTTTATATAGATAAGTCACATCCCTTGAGTACCCCAATGATCCTAAGGTCTTTGGATGTGGAAAAGGATCAATTCCGTCCTAAAGAAGAAAATGAAGATATCCTTGGTCCTGAAGTACCACATCTTAGTGCCATTGAAGCGCTAATGTATCTTGCTAATAATGCACGATCCAATATATCATTTGCTGTGAATTTACTTGCAAGGTATAGTTCCTCTCAAATCAGAAGGCATTGGAATGAAATCAAACAAATCTTTCGATATCTTCATGGAACGGTTGATATGGGATTGTTTTATCCATATGGATCCAAGTCACAATTAGTTGGCTATGTAGATGCAGGATACTTGTCTGGTTCACACAAAGCGACATCTCAAACAGCATACCTGTTCACATATGGTGGTATAGCAATATCATGGAGTTCCATGAAACAGACGATAGCAGCAACGTCCTCTAATCATGCTGAAATACTAGCGATACATGAAGCTAGTCGCGAGTGTTTTTGGCTCAGGAGTTTGATCCAATATATTCTGTCATCATGTGGACTAATTGATCATAAGATAGCTCCAACTGTCCTGTTTGAAGATAATATAGCATGTATTCTCAACTTAAAGGCGGATACATTAAAGAGGATAAAACAGAACATATTTTTCCCAAATTCTTCTTCACTCATGATCTTCAAAATCAAGGAACAATTGATGTCCAACAGAAATGCTCAAGCGATAATCTAGCAGATTTATTAACAAAGTCACTTCCAAAATCCTCCTTTGAAAAATTGGTACGATTTCGAGATATTAAATGATGTCGACAAAAGAGGGAGACTGTACTCTTTTTTCCTTGGTCAGGTTTTTTCCCATTGGGTTTTTCTTAACAAGATTTTTAATGAGGCAATCCCCATCACAATGGATATTGTACTCTTTTTCCTTTACTAAAGTTTTTTCCATTGAATTTTCCTTTAATAAGGTTTTAATAAGGCATAATCCTAAATGGACATTCAAGGGGGAGTGTTATGATAAATATGGGTGGATGCCCATTTAATGAATTGTGACTTCCTTCACAATTCTGGGCGGCCAAATTTTTCGATATAGAATTTGATTTTATCAAGAGAAGACCAAATTTAATTACGTTTGAAAGCATAGCTTTTGTGTGCTTATAAATAGGAGAGTGATATGAAGCAAAGGACACAAATCAGTAACAATAAAACATTCTCCTAACAATAAAACATTCTCCTCTTTCTTTATACATAGTCTCTCTCTCTCTCTCTCTCTCTTTCTCTCTCCCTCCCAGTTACTACATATAAATATATGAATCATCTTTATTGAGTTAATTATATTAATACTAGAGTCTTTTATTTATACTTTCATTATTTGTATTTTATTACCTCTTCCTTATTTTATTTTACAACATGCACGACTAATATGAGGAGTTTTACTTGTTTACTGAGAAACCAAACCATGTGTTAATACTTAATACCATGGGACTCTTTAAAGTTTGTGTATTTTTTAGGCTGTGTTTATTCACAGATACAAAAGATTGAGACAAAGATAAAAAAATATTTTTTATTATTTTTTTTTATTATTATATTTTTTTTTCAAATTTTTTGAATGAAAAAATTAACTAAATTAGATTTTTATAATTTATTCTAATTTATCACCAAATAAAATATAAAAACATTAATTTTTTGTCTCCATCATTTATATCTTGTTTTTAGAACCAAAGACAACCTTAATGACAAGATGAAAATATTGATTTACCGGATTTGAAAACGGCCGAGGATTATTACACCTTCGGCCACCTCAAGTTTATGGATTTTTTGTCTTGCTATCTTCTCCAAAAGCAATGGATTATCATAAGCAATTTATCAAAATTTATTATGAACAAAGTACCACCAGTGCTAGTAGTAGTTTGGGATGAGAGAAATGTTGTATGACGACAATGAGAGCACTGCCGCTTAGAAAACTATATTAATTTGTGACCAACCTATTGATCAGCATCTACCTGGATACCTTCCTCAACAACCAAAGCCATTATTTTAGCACTGAAGCACTTAAATTTATCGGAAAGAAAAATATACAAAAACATCGCCACTACTAATCTTTAACCACATATATGTAAGATGCTCTTTACTTGATTCAATGGTTAAGCAAGAGAATCAAAACTACAGAGACCACAGCAATCTATTATATCTAATGTTCTATGATAATTGTTCATCAATTCAAACATTTTGAAATTAAAAGGTTAAAAATAAAAAGGAAAAGAAAAAGAAAATCTCACATAGTTCCCTATTTGTACCCCCCCATCTTCAAAGTATTCAACAGATAATTTAGCAGGTTTTACTTTTTCATGAATTGATCTCCACAAAGAGACTGGCCTGAGGATGCAATCCTGCTTCCTCCAATGAAAGTGTGAGCTTGTCTTGTCCATAAACAACACGAGGGAAATTCGAGACAAGGCTGTAACTCTCTGCTTCTAAACAATCCAATGAATCAACGTAGTCATACAAAGTTTGAATTGTCGCTGTGCTCTTGAACCTCCTTCCCTTGCGTTCGCCATTTGGAAACCGTACCAAAACCTAAGCATTAAGATTGGGAAGGGACAAGAGGAAAATACAGATGTCATACAAACTATAGCATAAATAACTATTATACACTGTAACACAATGAAACAAAGTTAACAGCAGGAAATTATATATATAAATTACGGTTGAGCACGAGAGTGAAACTATGCAACCTGAGATATATTGACTAAAATCACGATATAGATGGGAATAGGAGAAATAAAATCTTAGATAGAGCTTAAGATACTATACCTGTGTAACATCAGGCCCCTTTTCAGGTTCTTCACCAAGAGATTGAGCTTTCTCTTGTCTTAGTTTAGCCAATGCAGCCTGTCTCTCTGCAGCTTCTTGTTCTGCTCTTTCTTGAGCTTCCTCTTCCTCCTTGTGCTTCCTCTCGGCTTCAGCAGCTTCCCTTGCAAGGCGCTCCTCTTCTTCTCTCCTCTGCCGTTCCCTAGCCTGGTCATATATACAGCATTAATCCACTAGAACTAAAGAGCTAGTTCTTTCAAAATAATGGCCTCTCTAGTCTCTACAAGAGAAGTGGAGGACCAGACACCAAATGGCATAATATGAAAGGCCAACTGTAAAACAAGGCTTACTTGATCAGCTTCAAGTGCAGCCCTGTATGCAGCATCTTGCTCCTCTCTTAAGCGCATGTTGTTTCGTCTTTCTTCTGCCTCAAGCCTGGCAGCAACAAGAACCGGAGAACTTTCTTCAAGCACTCTCTGTAGTATCGCAAGCATCTCCTCAGGGGATTTGGGACCTTCAATCTGAATGAAAAAGAATAGAATAACCAAAAGTTTGGTAATCAGAAACTGAGAATAATTTTCTCAACACCTGACAGCTGACATATCATTTTAGTAAACGAATACGGAATGCAGTAACAATATTGAATTTACTAATGGAATTGACGTAGAGAACTTAAACACCCAACAGAACAAGTTAACAGCCTTATCTTACGAGGTGGGTTTAGCTAGCATTGAATGACCAAAAATTACTTCATATTTAAAGGGAACCTTCATCTAGTAAACAAAAACTCCCGCTATATAAAGGGGGGAAAATACTTCACTAACAAAGTATTAATCATGGTGATTGATGAGACTGACTGATCTAGCAATTATCATTACTCATTTTTCGCTAATGAAGTTTTCTCAACTAATAGCATCATACAAAGAAGTCTTCGGTTCAATTGCTGCTGCCAGTACTTCATTGGTTAGTCATCTATATACCAATATGGCCGGCACTCCCTCCAAAAAACTTTCTTTTTACCAATTATTATGCATGAATGTACAACTTCTTTAAACAAAAATATGCTATTTGAAAGTGAACCAAACTTATATGGCAACTTCTGCATTCTTAAAACAAAATTCTCATTATGTATCTATTTGACTATCTCAGAACATTAGCAGCAAAGAGTGTCTGGACAAATGGAAAAATTCACGGTGAGAGGTTAGATCCACCAAGATAGTGGAGGAATCTAAGAAATGAGTTACTGGAGGTTCTTGAGAGCTGAGAACAGATTGACGAAACAGTTGCGCCAGAAGGGCGAAGTCGTTTGGCTAACCCAAACTCCTGAACAAAGGCAAGGGTAGTATGGGGAAGTGCAATAATGACAGCAGATGGTCATTAGGGATGAGGATGTGAAGCTGAACGAACAACGGCACAGAGAAGAAACGAATTTCCACGTGAACAAGATATGAGAAGTGCAAGACATGCCAGCAACAGCCATGTGCAAATTGCAAGAATCACCAAGATCTTGTGTGCCAGCTGCAGGGCAGCTTTATTTTTTTACGGTATTCCAGTTCACCCCATCTGAGAATCCATATACACTTTGATAGTCTTAATTGGAGTGATTTGCCGAATGAATAGGCAGAGTTCTAAATCACTCTTAGGTTCTAAGTCCGCTGCAGATAAAGGCATTAGTCGGCAGTAGGTCAAACCCAAACCAACCTGCCCATATTGTTCACCCAGGGAGAGAAGGCTTCCATTGCAGCCTAAACCCGTTACACAAACACTATTACTGTGGGTTCTCATTCGTACTCCTTAGTGATGGAGAAAGACTGGAAACACTAGGAGGGGGATGGCTTAAGGCATCCTACATCTGAAATCTGTGGATGAGGAATGACAGGACCAAAAGGTTCCTACAACCGATTCAGACACTTAAAGAATTGTGTCATATGACTTGGTTGGGAAGCTACAGTCACAACCAGCGGTAACTTGGTATCCCACTGACGAGGTGATGAACATTGAATACAAATTCAGGAATGTGTACAATAACTTAAATGAATCTTCCCAATCTAGTAGTAGTACAAGACAACTTCTTACTCAACTAGGGAAGACAGACAATGGGTAAACTAGAGCTAACATCAGAAGATTTGGTCACTGAAGTTACGGTGGGTAGCAACAGTATATAAGAAGGGGAATGCTGTTTGGGACTGTTTCTTCCTTGATGGCTATAATCAGTCCAGGAAAATCATGGAGAAGGTTACTATATAAATTATGAAAGATGACCACAACAGAAGGCAAAAAGTCTGCACAGGGAGAGGTGTAAAGAAGGTACTGATGGAATTTCAATAAATTGTTCCGGGAACTCGGGAAACTGCCTACTAAAAGACAGCATGATTGTACAATTAAATAAAAGGAGAAAGAAAAGGTCGCAAACAGGGTTCTACCGTTCTAATAGTCAACCTCATTTTCCAGGTTAACTAGTCCTGGCTAAAGTCCATATTCCAAATTGTCATTATATGGCATTAAACTTGTTATCATTTATATTCTTTATTAAAAGAAATTCAAAGTCTTGATTACATTTGCAAGTAAGCCAGAGTTTCCCCATCTCCCACCAGTTTTCCAAGACAAGAAATTCAATGAGATTTAAGTGATGAACATCATCAGACTTGTTTCTTTAATTTTACCAAGGTAAGTATATTATGCGACGAAGATTGCCACTGAAAAACCTAGCATATCTTCATCTTGGATACAGTTCCCATGTTTTCCCTAGCCAATCACCAACCTGTCCTTCAAGAAATACTAACCAGTAATCACACTCACATCTAGGGTAGCTAACCGGCTAAACAAAATCCTTTACTACACCATACAACAATAAAATGCCAATTTGATGTGATACATGTACATTACTAATAACATTACAACAACTGCATAAATCTAAAATCTCAAGGCAAAGCATCCCAATAAAACCACATGCATCAATCTTAAACACTGATCTCACGCAAACGCAACAATATCTTTCTTCTCCAACAAGTCTCCAATTCAGCACATCACTAATTAACAATTCATCATTAAAACAAAACACTCAGATTTACCTGTTGAAGAAGGGCGATCCTCTGATTGGTGGCAGCCATAACCACGGCACAGAACGGAAACCTAGATGCCTTCAAGCTGTTACTCATCTTGAACCCTTCGCTGGAGCGGATGCACCCTCCCCACGCCACGAAATTCTCGTTGACGAAAGCTGAGAGCGCCTCTGAGCAAAGCGTCCTCTGGCAAAACGACGGCGTATCGGGGTGATCCGGAGAATGCAAGTAAACGAACAGCAGCTTGAACTCGTTCCTCGACCTCTGCAGCGCGTCCATGAACCCTTCCCCGACGAAATTGGGCCTGCTATTGGGCCCGCCGTACTCCCTCTCGAACTCAGCGACAAAATCCATCGCCTCCACGGCCGCCACCGACACTGAGACCAGCGGCGTCGAAGGCGAAGGAGAGGATTCACCTCCGCCGCCGATTCCAATGAATCCAAGGGAGTAGGAGAGGACACCACCGGCAGCCCAGAGGCCAAAGCCAATTGCGCCGGATATTAACCCTAGACTGCCGGAGATCACGGAGACAGGCAATTTGATGAGCTTCCATGCCAATCCGGGAAGAGGAGGAAGAGGGAACGGGGGCGGGGGCTCGGAATCAGATAATTGGGATGAAGCGGTGTCGTTTTGGCGGTGAAGGGATGGTACTGCTGATAATGAAGGTGAGGCAGGTGGTGATTGGTTGGCGATGTTAGAGGAAGAGGTGAAGGAGGAGATGGCGAGTTCAAGGTCCCAGCCGTGTGCGGCGAGGATTTCGGTGCAGAGGTCGGGGTCTTGGAGGCCAGTTATGGCTTGGAAGTATGCCAGTTTGTCTGCTACGTCCGCCATTGATTCTTCTTCTGATTCTGAGCTCTTTGTTTTTGTTGTTTTGTTTCTCACCCGACCCAAAAGCTATATCGGTGCTCCGATCAGTGACGAAATTGAAGATGTGTTTCTTCTGCGTCTACCCCCTTCGCTATTATGATTTTGGAAGATATCTATCCTTTTGTTTTCCTGTCTTACTGTTCAGTAATCAGTAGTAAGACAATTAATTAGTTAACGGCGAATGTTTACCCTTTTTATAATAACTTATTATTATGGGCCTGCTCCAGTTGAGTTTGACGCTCTACACTCTAAAGTGAGGCTAGGTTCAGGAGTCAGGACTTTCTAGTTAGAAAAAATATAGAAACCAATTATACTTTTAGCCAACTTGAATAGCTTTTCAAAATTTTTTATTTTCAACTTTAAAAAATTTTTATTTTTATCTTTATCTTAATTTTATTTTTATCTTTATAGTAATAGTAATAGTAACAGTAATAGGGAGTTCTTATATTAACATGGCGCTCATACGTTGAGTTTTAGGTTGTTACTTTTTAAATTTAAGTTATTTACTTAAGTTGTTACTTTTTTTATTTTAAGTTATTTTCTCAGAAATTAAAATTTTTAAAAAATTAATTTAAATTTATTTTAATTCAAATTTATTGCTAAGCTAATAAGTTCACATAATTATTGTGATTTATAACTAAGTGCAGATTAATTTTTACATAATAACGATAATAATAAATAATTATTCAATTAGTTTTGTTAGTTGTTAGAATATTTATTTTAAATTCAAATCAAAGTTAATTAGGCTTCAGAAAATTCTAACTATGAGCCAACTATAAAAGTACGAATTAGAGATACATAACACCATGCCTCCCTTGCTTAGTACAATTAATTGCTTCTTTTAAAATTTTTCTATCTTTTAATAATGGTGGTTCGTATTCACAAAATTGTTGAGATCAATTCTGCGGCTTATAATTTGTATGTATGTATACGAGTGATAAGATTATGGACACTACCGAGTTGTGTAAATTCTCTATTGTCATACTTAATTGAGATGGTTTGGATTAATGAAGACGTGAGTTTTTTACCACTTTTTTAAATAATATTAAATTTATATTATTGATATTTTAAATGTGTTTATTTACCTCATGTTAACTGTTCTTTGATTTTTGTTTATCAATTTTAGAGAGAAAAAATACATGCCTCAGTTAAAAAGGCTCTTGTGTCTCGATTCGTGAATTTGCTAAGAGAAGGAATGGAGTATCAAATAACATTTTGGTGTTGGTCGTAATGTAGGTAACTTTAAGATTACACATCATAAGTATGTAGTGAATTTAAGCTAACATACCGATGTGCAAAGACTTTGCTTACAACTGCTGATGACCCTCTTTCTCATTTAGTAGATATTGCTTATCCAGATTTGTTGCAAAACATGTCAGATTACAGGTATTTTTAAAGTAGGACAATTCTTGCACCTACGCTTGAGAGTGTCAAGCAGGTAAATGATTTCATCTTGACAATCTTCCCAGAGATGGAAAAGAAATATCTAAGTTCTAACACAATAACCTGATGAGAATGAAGATGTACAACAAGAGTGATTCATACTAGAGTTTCTGAGTGAAATCAAATACTCGGAGCTACCCAAGCACAAGTTAACTTGGAAGCCAAGAGTTGCTGTAATACTACTGCGAAACATAGACCAGACTTTAGGTTTATGTAACGGGACAATGTTAATAGTTAACGAACTTTGTAACAACATAATTGGAGTGACGATAGTAACTGTTAGAAATATTGGCGACAAAGTGTACATTTCGAGAATGAACTTGGTACCTTCAGATTCGGGATTGCCATTTATGTTTCAACGGAGACAATTTTCATTAAAAGTGTGCTTGGTAATGACCATCAACAAGAGTCTGGGTCAATCATTATCGCATGTAGGGCTTTACTTGCCAAAATCAGTTTTCACCCATGGACAACTTTACGTTGCTTTGTCAAGAGTTAAGAGTCACAGTGGACTCAAGTTTCTAATTTTGGACCAAGACGACAATCTAGAGTCATCAACAATAAATGTCGTATTCAAAAAAATTTTTAATAATATTTAGGTAAGAAAAATATTATTTTTATTTTAATAACATGTTATGATTTACACTTTTGTATAAATATTTACTGTAAATATAACTAATTTATCTATAACTTTGCTTTCAGATTTGGGATGAAATGCGTAATAAGAAACACAACATTATATGCTAATTGCTTTTTTAATGAGGTTAGTAAGGTACTAGGTTGTCGATAAATTTTCATTATCCTTTTGATATAAACTTTAGTGTAAAATTGGCATGCTACTATTACACTTATATATATTTTTATTTTTCAGGTCTCTTTTCTTATGGTTTAAGAATATTATAGACTTCAAACTGTTCCGTTTGCATTTTACTTTGAACAAAGATAAACTAGCATATTTAGTATGTTTGTTATATAATGACGATGATAGTGTTATATTAAACTCAAAAAATTTATGATTATAAAATTTTATTTTACCAACCATGTCAAATTTAAATGAAAGTCCGTGCATCGCATGGGTTTAACACTAGTAATAATATAAATGGGGAGCTCTTATGCTGACGTGGCATTCATACGTTGAGTTTGGGCATTTATTTTCTTAGGTGTCGTCCCTAGAAACTTTTAGAATTTTATTTATAAATTATAAATTATTATTTATTTAGATTGTTATTCTTTAAATTTAAGTTCTTTACTTTGGTTTTTATTTTTTAAATTTTAAGTTATTTACAAATTACTCTTTTAAATCATAAATTATTATTATTTGCTTAAGTTGTTACTTTTTTATTTTAAATTATTAGCTCGTAAATTAAAATTTTCAAAAAAATTAATTTAAATTTATTTTAATTCAAATTTATTCCTAAGCTAATAAGTTCACATTGTTATTGTGATTTATAGCTAAGTGCGGATTAATTTTCACGTAATAACGATAATAATTAATAATTATTCAATTAGTTTTCGTGTAACAATAATAATTTTGTATTATTATTATTTACTTAAGCAGTTACTTTTTAATTTTAAGTTATTTACTCATAAATTAAAATTTTTGAAAAGATTAATTTAAATTTATTTTATTAAATTTGTTCCTAAGCCAATAAGTTCACGTAATTATTGTGATTTATAACAATGTGCATATTAGTTTTCACGTAATAATGATAATAATTAATAATTATTCAATTAGTTTTCGTGTAACAATAATAATTTAGTTTGCATTATATAATCTTTTAGTTAGATGTTAGGATTTTTATTTTAAATTCATATCAAAGTCAATTAGGTTTCAAAAAATCATAACTATGAGTCAATTATAAAAGTACAAATTAGAGATGCATAATACCATACCTCCCTTGCTTAGTACAATTAATTGCTTCTTTTAAAATTTTTCAATCTTTTAACCAAGGTTTAGAAAATCGGACCGGTCATCAAACCGCTCTAGCTACGGGTTCACTGGTTTACTAGTTTACTGGTTTACTGGTCCAACCGGTTCAACTGATAGTTCAACCGGAAGAACCGTTTCAGAATAAAATAATAAATAAATTATAAATAAACATCATAAAATATAATTATAGTATAAATCTTAAATATCTTCCAAATTTAAAATACTATATGAAATGTCAACCAAATCTATATGATTTTATCAAAATACAAAGTTAAATAGTGAAAAGAGCAATGGTGCAAACAGCAATAGTACAACTAGAAATAATCATTAATCGCTCCTAAATTAATTTAAAACAGTAGCATAACAAATAATCACCCTTAAATTAATTTAAAACAACAGCATAACAAAATCACAAATCTCAAATCACTTATCACAAATTCAAAATTCAAAACACGCAATGCCATAAATCCATAACAAAACAGCAGCATAAGTGCATAACAAGTTAACAACAGCAGCTTAACAAGTCACTAATCAGTAATCACAAATTCCAAACTCAAATCAGCAACATTGATCAAACTAAATTTATACCAGCTACCTTCAATTTATTTTTGTATTTTGCAACCCCTTGTTCTGTATTGCAATTTTGCTTCCTTCCACTTGATCAAATTAGATGTATTGAATCCAATTGCCAACCCTTCATCCAATGGCATAGCCCCTTTAACTGAAAGCAACAATTTGGTGCAGCCCCACTTGTCCATTAATGTCTCCCATTTTCATATATATATATATATACACACACACACACACACAGAATATATTATTATGTTAAACCATACACTGTTAAACTAGAGGCAGAGGGTTGCATATTCAGCTTGACAAAAATGTCGGAGCTTTCATTTCCACTAACCTAAAAAATTCAACCTCAAATCCCTGAAAATAGAGTAACACAGACTCAACTTTTCACTAACCTCAAATCAGTAAATCAGTAATCACACATTCCAAATTCAAATCAGCAGCATTACAAAAGACCCAAGAAATCACAAATCACAAATTCAACTTCAAATCCCTGAAACAGAGTAACACAGTCTCAACTTTCCACTAACCTCAAATCAGTAAATTTGTAATCACAAATTTCAAACTCAAATTAGCAGCATTACAAAAATTATAAAATAGAAACCAGCAACCAACAACCAAAAATTACAAAACAGCAATTACAAAGTTAAAAACATAACTGAAATTACAAAGAGCTTCCATCATGGAAAAACTCCAATCACTCTGATTTTCACAATAGTAATAGCAATAACAACAAGCAACAGCATCAGATTCTGCAATCAATCATCCAAAAACTAAATCAAATCAATTGTATAGTAAATTAATTGCAAGAACCCTCCATATGAAAAATCAAATTCGAGAAAAAACCACACAAATTAAAACAACCAACAAATCAGTGCACCCAAGCAGCTTGCAGAACAATGCACAAAAATCAAAGTAGTATATGAAACGAGAGAGTACATAACTCACAGGAGACGTAGTAGACAAGCCAGCCAAGCACCAAAACATCTTGAATTCTCAGAGGAGGAGAAAGAAAGAATCGGATCAAGCAGGGCGCAGAAACCCTAGCACCTCAGGTTCCCAAATCGAATAAAAAACGGGGGAAACCCTAGAATCGGGAATAGCGGCGACAAGACGACGGCGTGCAGGACGAAGACGATGGAGGATGGATGCCAAGCGAGGAAAAAAACGAGAGCGAAGTGCAAACAGGGGGTTGAGAAGAACCACGGTTAGGAACAAAAGAGAGAGGGAGCACAAGTTGTGGGTTTAGGACAGGGGGAAGAAGGAAGACGCGGAGGCACCGACAACCACGACGACGGCGGCAGAACCGGGCATAACAAGTTAGAGAAAGTTTGGGATTTGTTTCTTCAGAGAATGGCTTTGAAGGAGGGGGTAGGTTTGGGGAAAGAGGGAGAGTGTCACATGTTTGTGGGCGAGGTGGGGAGCGTTCCTTTTTTTTTTTCTAAAATTAAAGAACCGGCCAGTTTTTGGTCCGGTCCAATCGACCGGTTCCTCGCCGGTCCAGTGATTTTCAAACGGTTTTTAGATTTGCGGTTTTAGACCCCAGACCTGATCATTTTTGTTGCCGGTTCCCAGTTGAACCGGTTTGACCGGCCGGTCCGGTCCGGTTTTCAGAACCATGCTTTTAACAATGGTGGTTCGTATTCACAAAATTTCTTAGATCAATTTTGCGGTTTATAATTTGTGTGTACGTATACGAGTGATAAGGTTATGGATACTACCGAGTTACGAAAATTCTCCATTGTCATACACAATTGAGATGGTTTGGCTCAATGAAGACGTGAGTTTTCTATCACTTTTATAAATAATATTAAATTTATATTATTGATATTTCAAATATGTTTATTTACCTCATTTTAACTGTTCTTTGATTTTTGTTTATCAATTCTAGGAATAAAAAATACATGCCTCAATTAAGAAGACTCTTGTATCTCGATTCTTGAATTTGCTAAGAGAACAAATGGCGTATCGAATAACATATTTTGGTGTCGGTCGTAATGTAAGTAACTTTAAGATTACCCATAATGAGTATGTGGTGAATTTAAACTAACGTACCGATGTTCCCAGACTTTGCTTATTATAACTGTTGATGACCCTCTTTCTCATTTGGTAGACTTTGCTTATCCAAATTTATTGTAAAATATGTTAGATTACATGTATTTCCAAAATAGGGCAATTCTTGTACCTATGCTTGAGAGTGTTGAGTAGGTAAATAATTTTGCCTTGACAATCTTCTCAGAAATGAACAAGAAGTATCTAAGCTCTGACATATGTCAAGCTGATGAGAATGAAGATATACAACAAGAGTGGTTCATATCAGAGTTTCTATGTGAAATCAAATTTTCGGAACTACCCAACCACAAGTTGACTTTGAAGCCAGGAGTCGCTGTAATACTTCTGCGAAATATAGACCAGACTTTAGGTTTATGCAACGGGACAAGGTTAATAGTTAACGAACTTGGCAACAACGTAATTGGAGCGACGGTAGTAACCGGTAGAAATATTGGTGACAAAGTGTATATTTCGAGAATGAACTTGGTCTTTTCAAATTCGGGATTGCCATTTAAGTTCCAACGGAGACAATTTCCATTAACAGTGTACTTTGTAATGACCATCAACAAGAATCAGGGTAAATCATTCTCGCATGTAGGGCTATACTTTCCAAAATTAGTGCTCACCCATGGATAATATTACGTTACTTTGTCAAGAATTAAGAGTCACAGTGGCCTCAAGGTTCTAATTTTGGATGAAGACGGCAATCTAAAGTCATCAACAACAAATGTCGTGTTCAAAGAAGTTTTTAATAATATTTAGGTAAGAAAAATATTATTTTTATTTTAATAACGTGTTATGATTTACACTTTTGTATAAATATTTACCGTAGATATAACTAATATATCTATAATTATGCTTTTAGACTTGAGATGAAATGTGTAACGGGGAGCACAACATTATATGCCAATTGCTTTCTGATGAGCGGATAATTTATACACTTTTTTGCATTGTTTTTACATAGTTTTCAGTATAATTTAGTTAGTTTTTAGTATATTTTTATTAGTTTTTAAATAAAAATCACATTTCTGGACTTTACTATGAGTTTGTGTGTTTTTCTGTGATTTCAGGTATTTTCTGGCTGAAATTGAGGGACTTGAGCAAAAATCAGATTCAGAGGTTGAAGAAGGACTGCAGATGCTGCTGGATTCTGACCTCCCTGCACTCAAAGTGGATTTTCTGGAGCTACAGAAATTCAAATGCTGCGCTCTTAATTGCATTGGAAAGTAGACATCCAGGGCTTTCCAGCAATATATAATAGTCTATACTTTACTCGAGTTTAGATGACGGAAACTGGCGTTCAACGCCAGTTCCATGCTGCATTTTGGAGTTAAATGCCAGAAACAGGTTGCAAATTGGAGTTAAATGCCAGAAACAGGTTACAAACTGGCGTTCAACTCCAAGAGAAGTCTCTACACATGTAAAGCTCAATGCTCAGCCCAAGCACACACCAAGTGGGCCCCAAAAGTGGATTTCTGCATCATTTACTCATTTCTGTAAACCCTAGTAACTAGTTTAGCAGAAATAGGACTTTTTACTATTATATTTACATCTTTGGATCATCTTTGGATCATCTTGGGATTATCTTTTGATCCTTTGATCATGTTTAGGGGGCTGGCCTCTCGGCCATGCCTGGACCTTCATCACTTATGTATTTTCAACGGTATATTTTCTACACACCATAGATTAAGGTGTGGAGCTCTGCTGTTCCTCATGGATTAATACAAAGTACTATTGTTTTTCTATTCAATTCAAGCTTATTCCAATTCTAAGATATTCATTCGCACCTCAATATGAATGTGATGATCGTGACAGTCATCATCATTCCCAACCTATGAACGCATGCCTGACAACCACTTCCGTTCTACCTTAGATTGAATGAGTATCTCTGGGATTCCTTAATCAGAATCTTCGTGGTATAAGTTAGAATCCATGGACGGCCATTCTTGAGATCCAAGAAGTCTAAATCTTGTCTGTGGTATTTCGAGTAGGATCTGGGAAGGGATGGCTGCGACGAGCTTCAAACTCGCGAGTGCTGGGCATAGTGACAGACGCAAAAGGATCAATGGATCCTATTCCAGTATGATCGAGAACCGACAGATGATTAGCCATGCAGTGACAGCGCATTGGACCATTTTCACTGAGAGGACAGGATGTAGCCATTGACAACGGTGATGCCTAACATACAGCTTGCCATAGAAAGGAGTATGAATGATTGGATGAAGACAACAGGAAAGCAGAGATTCAGGAGGAACGAAAGCATCTTCATACGCTTATCTGAAATTCTCACCAATGAATTACATAAGTATCTCTATCTTTAAATTTACGTTTTATTTATCTTTTAATTATTAAACCTCCATAACCATATGAATCTGCCTGACTGAGATTTGCAAGATGACCAAAGCTTGCTTCAAGCCGACAATCTCCGTGGGATCGACCCTTACTCACGTAAGGTTTATTACTTGGACGACCCAGTGCACTTGCTGGTTAGTTGTGCGAAGTTGTGACAAAGAACTAAGATTATGAACGTGCGTATTGAGTTTTTAGCGCCGTTACCAAGGAATGGAACCGTCACGATTTCTACGCACCAAGTTTTTGGCGCCGTTGCTGGGGATTGTTCGAGTTTGGACAACTGACAGTTCATCCTGTTGCTCAGATTAGGTAATTTTATTTTAATTTTAAGCTTTTTGTTTTTATTAATTTTATTTTCAAAAAAAAAAATTTATTTTCAAAAATAAATTATTCTATGTTCTTCAGAATTTTTAAGAAGGAATTCTAGAGTTTCATGAGATATGTTGAATCCTGGTTGGCTATTAAGCCATGTCTAATCTTTTGGACCGAGGTTTCACTTATCCTTAAGAGAAGAGCTTCTTTATCTTCCTCAGCAATTTAGCTGTTGTATGTAATGATTTGCTAAAGCTTGGCTGGGCATTGGCCATGTCTAGTATTTTGGACCGGAGCTTTCACTGAAAGCTTGGCTGGCTAGTAAGCCATGTCTAATTCCTGGACTGGAGCTTTAGACTAACATTGCATGATTCCTGGAATTCTCATTAGAAATTTTGAAATCCTTATTTTTCTTTTTCCAAATGATTTTTGAAAAATACCAAAAAAAATTTTAATAAAATCATAAAATCAAAAAAATAATTTGATGTTTCTTGTTTAAGTCTTGTGTCAAGTTTTAAGTTTGGTGTCAATTGCATGTTTTTAAAATTAGTGCATTTTTCGAAAACTCATGCATGTGTTCTTCATGATCTTCAAGTTGTTCTTGACAAGTCTTCTTGTTTGATCTTCATATTTTCTTGTTTTGTGTCTTTTCTTGTTTTTCATATGCATTTTCAATTTCTTAGTGTCTAAAT
>NC_029793.2:91339500-91342926 GCF_000816755.2 Arachis ipaensis
TAAGAAAGGTTCAATCTTTAAACTCTAGAATCATATCTTTTTAGTTTCTTGTTAGTCAAGTAATCAACTTTGATTTCAAAAATAAAATCTTTTTAAATTTCTTTTTCAAATCTTTTTCAAATTAAGTTTCAATTATATCTTTTTCAAAATTAATTTCAAAATCTTTTCTAACTTCTTTTCTAACCTCTTATCTTTTCAAAAATTGATTTTCAAATCTTTTTCAAACTAATCCTATCTTTTTGTTTGATTCTTATCTTTTTTCAAAATTACCTAACTAATTCTATCTCTAATTTTCGAAAATCACCTTCATCTTTTTCAAAATTCCTTTTTAAATTAACTAATTGTTTTAAATTTAATTTAATTTGATTTAATTTTTCCTTTCTTAATTTTCGCATTTTTAATTTTAATTCTAATTTAAAAACAAAAATACTTTTATTTTATTTTATCTAATTTTCGAAAATTCTTCTCCCTCACCTCCTTCTATTTATTTATTTATTTACTAACACCCCTCTTCATCTAAGAATTCGAACCTACTCCTCACCCTTGTATTTGGATTCTTCTTCTTCTATTCATATCTTCTTCTACTCACATAAAAGAATCTCTATACTGTGACATAGAGGATTTCATATTTTCTGTTCTCTTCTTTTTCATATGAGTAGGAACAAGGACAAGAACATTCTTGTTGAAGCTGATCCTGAACCTGAAAGAACTCTAAAGAGGAAGCTAAGGGAAGCTAAAGCACAACTCTCTGGAGAAAATCTGACAGAAATTTTCGAAAAAGAAGGAGACATGGCCGAAAATAACAACAATGCAAGGAAGATGCTTGGTGACTTTACTGCACCTAATTCCAATTTACATGGAAGAAGCATCTCAATCCCTGCCATTGGAGCAAACAATTTTGAGCTGAAACCTCAATTAGTTTCTCTGATGCAACAGAATTGTAAGTTTCATGGACTTCCATCAGAAGATCCTTTTCAGTTCTTAACTGAATTCTTGCAGATCTGTGATACTGTTAAGACCAATGGGGTTAATCTCGAGGTCTACAGGCTTATGCTTTTCCCATTTGCTGTAAGAGACAGAGCTAGAATATGGTTGGATTCTCAACCTAAAGACAGCCTGAACTCTTGGGATAAGCTGGTCACGGCTTTCTTAGTCAAGTTCTTTCCTCCTCAAAAGCTTAGTAAGCTTAGAGTGGATGTTCAAACCTTCAGACAAAAGGAAGGTGAATCCCTCTATGAAGCTTGGGAGAGATACAAGGAACTGACCAAAAAGTGTCCTTCTGACATGCTTTTAGAATGGACCATCCTGGATATATTCTATGATGGTCTGTCTAAATTATCAAAGATGTCATTGGACCATTCTGCAGGTGGATCCATTCACCTAAAGAAAATGCTTGCAGAAGCTCAAGAACTCATTGACATGGTTGCAAATAACCAGTTCATGTACACTTCTGAAAGGAATCCTGTGAATAATGGGACACCTCAGAGGAAAGGAGGTCTTGAAATTGATACTCTGAATGCCATATTGGCTCAGAATAAAATATTGACTCAGCAAGTCAATATGATCTCTCAGAGTCTGAATGGATTGAAGAAATCATCCAATAGTACTAAAGATGCATCTTCTGAAGAAGAAGCTTATGATCCTGAGAACTCTACAATAGCAGAGGTGAATTACATGGGTGAACCCTATGGAAACACCTATAATCCCTCATGGAGAAATCATCCAAATTTCTCATGGAAGGATCAACAAAAGCCTCAACAAGGCTTTAATAATGGTGGAAGAAATAGGTTTAGCAATAGCAAGCCTTTTCCATCATCCACTCAGCAACAGATAGAGAATTCTGAGCAAAATCCATCTAGCTTAGCAAACATAGTCTCTGATCTATCTAAGGCCACTGTAAGTTTCATGAATGAAACAAGGTCCTCCATTAGAAATTTGGAGGCACAAGTGGGCCAGCTGAGTAAAAAAAGTCACTGAAACTCCTCCTAGTACTCTCCCAAGCAATACAGAAGAAAATCTAAAGAGAGAGTGCAAGGCCATTGACTTGACCATCATGGCCGAACCTACAAGGGAGGAGGAGGACGTGAATCCTAGTGAGGAAGACCTCCTGGGACATTCAGTGACCAATAAGGAGTTTCCCTTTGAGGAACCAAAGGAATCTGAGGCTCATCTAGAGACCATAGAGATTCCATTGAAGCTCCTTCTGCCCTTCATGAGCTCTGATGAGTATTCTTCTTCTGAAGAGAATGAAGATGTTACTGAAGAGCAAGTTGCTAAGTACCTTGGTGCAATCATGAAGTTGAATGCCAAATTATTTGGTAATGAGACTTGGGAAGATGAACCTCCCTTGCTCACCAATGAACTGAATGCATTGGATAGGCAGAAATTACCTCAAAAGAAACAAGATCCTGGTAAATTCCTAATTCCCTGCAAAATAGGCACCATGACCTTTGAGAAGGCTCTGTGTGACCTGGGGTCAGGAATAAACTTAATGCCACTCTCTGTAATGGAGAAACTCGGGATCTTTGAGGTGCAAGCTGCTAGAATCTCATTAGAAATGGCAGACAACTCAAGAAAACAGGCTTATAGACAAGTAGAGGATGTGTTAGTAAAGGTTGAAGGCCTTTACATCCCTGCTAATTTCATAATCCTAGATACTGGGAAGGATGAGGATGAATCCATCATCCTTGGGAGACCCTTCCTAGCCACAGCAAGAGCTGTGATTGATGTGGACAGAGGAGAGTTGGTCCTCCAACTGAATGAGGACAACCTTGTGTTTGAAACTTAAGGATCTCCTTCTGTAACCATGGAGAGGAAGCATGAAAAGCTTCTCTCACTGCAGAGTCAACCAATGCCCCCACAGTCAAACTCTAAGTTTGGTGTTGAACCCTCACATTCAAACTCTAAGTTTGGTGTTGGGAGGTTCCAACCTTGCTTTGATTATCTGTGAGGCTCCATGAGAGCTTACTGTCAAGCTAGTGACATTAAAGAAGCGCTTGTTGGGAGGCAACCCAATGTTATTTAATCATATCTATTTTATTTTCTTTTTGTTATTTCGTGTTTTATTAGGTTGATGATCATGTGAAGTCATAAAAACTACTGGAAAATAAAAAACAGAATGAAAAATAGCATTAAAAATAGCACACCCTGGAGGAGAGCGGTCTGGTGTTTAAACGCCAGAAACAAGCATCTGTCTGGCGTTTAACGCCAGAAACAGGCACCAAGCTGGCGTTTAACACCAGAAACAAGCATCTGCCTGGCGTTAAACACCAGAAACAGGCTACATTTGGGTGTTTAACGCCAGAAACAAGCAGCAATCTGGCGTTAAACGCCAGGATTGCACAGCAAGGGCATTTTACACGCCTAATTGGAACAGGGATGTTAAGTCCTTGACCCTACTTGATCTGTGGACCCCACAGGATCCCC
>NC_029793.2:91342960-91343946 GCF_000816755.2 Arachis ipaensis
CTTCACCACTCACATCCATCCTCTCTTCCCCATAAACCCCACCTACCTTCAAATTTCAAACTAATTTCCCTCCCAAACCCAACCCTAATAGCCGAACCCTACACCCCCCTCACTCCTATATAAACCCCTCATTCCTTCTTAATTTTCACACAACACAACCCTCTCTTCTTCCCCTTAGCCGAATACACCCCTCTCTCCCTTTCATCCATTTCTCTTCTTCTTCTACTTCTTTCTTTCTTCTTTTGCTCGGGGACGAGCAAACATTTTAAGTTTGGTGTGGTAAGAGCATAGCTTTTTATTTTTCCATAACCATTAATGGCACCTAAGGCCAGAGAAACCTCTAGAAAGAGGAAAGGGAAGGCAATTGCTTCCACCTCTGAGTCATGGGAGATGGAAAGATTCATCTCAAAGGTCCATCAAGACCACTTCTATGAAGTTGTGGCTAAGAAGAAAGTGATCCCTGAGGTTCCTTTCAAGCTCAAAAAGAATGAGTATCCGGAGATCCGACTTGAGATCCAAAGAAGAGGTTGGGAAGTTCTCACCAAGCCCATTCAATAAGTCGGGATCTTAATGGTTCAAGAGTTCTATGCAAACGCATGGATCACTAGGAACCATGATCAAAGTGTGAACCCGAATCCAAAGCATTGGCTTACCATGGTTCGAGGGAAATACTTAGATTTCAGTTCGGAAAATGTAAGGCTGGCGTTCAACTTGCCAATGATGGAAGAGAACGCACGCCCCTACACAAGAAGGGTCAACTTTGATCAAAGGTTGGACCAAGTCCTCATAGACATATGTGAGGAAGGAGCTCAATGGAAAATTGACTCAAGAGGCAAGCTGGTTCAATTAAGAAGGCATGACCTCAAACCAGTGGCTAGGGGATGGCTAGAGTTCATTCAACGCTCAATCATTCTTACTAGTAACCGGTCTGAAGTTACTATAGACCGAGCCATCATGATCTATAGTATCATGATTGGAGAAGAGGT
>NC_029793.2:91345044-91345142 GCF_000816755.2 Arachis ipaensis
GAAGGAGCAAGGAGCTCAATGGAAAATTGACTCAAGAGGCAAGCTGGTTCAATTAAGAAGGCATGACCTCAAACCAGTGGCTAGGGGAAGTTCATTCA
>NC_029793.2:91345325-91350023 GCF_000816755.2 Arachis ipaensis
GGCAAGGTTAGCCTTTCCTCACCTCATATGCCACCTCTGCAATTCGGCTGGAATTGACATAGAGGGAGACATCCTCATTGAAGAGGACAAGCCCATCACTAAGAAAAGGATGGAGCAAATAAGAGATCATGGACCTTAGCAAGAGCATGAGGAAATTCCCCACCATGAAATCCCTGAGATGCCTCAAGGGATGCACTTTCCTCCACAAAACTATTGGGAGCAAATCAACACCTCCCTAGGAGAATTAAGTTCTAATATGGGACAACTAAGGGTGGAGTACCAAGAGCACTCCATCATCCTCCATGAGATTAGAGAAGATCAAAGAGCCATGAGGGAGGAGCAACAAAGGCAAGGAAGAGACATAGAGGAGCTCAAAAGCACCATTGGTTCTTCAAGAAGAGGAAGACGCCACCCTCACTAAGGTGGACTCATTACTTAATCTCCTTATCTATTTATTTTACTGTTTTTAGATTTTTGGGCTTTATGTTTTATTGATGTTTATGTCTTTATTATATGATCATTAGTGTTTAAGTGCCTATGTCTTAAAGCTATGAATGTCCTATGAATCCATCACCTCTCTTAAATGAAAAATGTTTTAATTACAAAAGAACAAGAAGTACATGGTTTCGAATTCATCCTTGAAACTAGTTTAATTATTTTGATGTGGTGACAATACTTTTTATTTTCTGAATGAATGCTTGAACAGTGCATATGTCTTTTGAAGTTGATGTTTATGAATGTTAAATATGTTGGCTCTTGAAAGAATGATGAAAAAGAAGACATGTTATTTGATAATCTGAAAAATCATAAAAATGATTCTTGAAGCAAGAAAAAGCAGTGAATACAAAAGCTTGCAGAAAAAATAAGAGAGAAAAGAAAAATGAAAAAAAAAGAGAGAAAGAAAAAGAAAAAGCAAGCAGAAAAAGCCAATAGTCCTTAAAACCAAAAGGCAAGGGTAATAAAAAGGATCCAAGGCTTTGAGCATCAGTGGATAGGAGGGCCTAAAGGAATAAAATCCTGGCCTAAGCGGCTAAACCAAGTTGTCCCTAACCATGTGCTTATGGCGTGAAGGTGTCAAGCCAAAAGCTTGAGACTAAGCGGTTAAAGTCGAGGTCCAAAGCAAAAAAAAAAAAGAGTGTGCTCAAGAACCCTGGACACCTCTAATTAGGGACTCTAGCAAAGCTGAGTCACAATCTGAAAAGGTTCACCCATTTATGTGTCTGTGGCATTTATGTATCCGGTGGTAATACTGGAAAACAAAGTGCTTAGGGCCACGGCCAAGACTCATAAAGTAGCTGTGTTCAAGAATCAACATACTGAACTAGGAGAATCAATAACACTATCTGAACTCTGAGTTCCTATAGATGCCAATCATTCTGAACTTCAATGGATAAAGTGAGATGCCAAAACTATTCAACAGGCAAAAAGCTACAAGTCCCGTTCATCTGATTGGAGCTAAGTTTCATTGATATTTTGCAATCTATAGTATATTCTCTTCTTTCTATCCTATTTGATTTTCAGTTGCTTGGGGACAAGCAACAATTTAAGTTTGGTGTTGTGATGAGTGGAGAATTTATACGCTTTTTGGCATTATTTTTACATAGTTTCAGTATAATTTAATTAGTTTTTTGTATATTTTTATTAGTTTTTAAATAAAAATCACATTTCTGGACTTTACTATGAGTTTGTGTGTTATTCTATGATTTCAGGTATTTTCTGGTTGAAATTGAGGGACTTGAGCAAAAATCAGATTCAGAGGTTGAAGAAGGATTGCAGATGCTGCTGGATTCTGACCTCCTTGCACTCAAAGTGGATTTTCTGGAGCTACAGAAATCCAAATGGTGCACTCTCAATTGCGTTGGAAAGTAGACATCCAGGGATTTCCAGAAATATATAATAGTCCATACTTTGCCCGAGTTTAGATGACACAAACTGGCATTCAACGCCAGTTCCATGCTGCATTCTGGAGTTAAACGCTAGAAACAGGTTGCAAAGTGGAGTTAAACGCCAGAAACAGGTTACAAACTGGCATTCAACTCCAAGAGAAGCCTCTACACGTGTAAAGCTCAATGCTCAGCCCAAGCACACACTAAGTGGGCCCCGGAAGTGGATTTCTGCATCATTTACTCATTTCTGTAAACCCTAGTAACTAGTTTAGCATAAATAGGACTTTTTACTATTGTATTTACATCTTTGGATCATCTTGGGATTATCTTTTGATTCTTTGATCATGTTTAGGGGGCTGGCCTCTCGGCCATGCCTGGACCATCATCACTTATGTATTTTCAACGGTTGAGTTTCTACACACCATAGATTAAGGTGTGGAGCTCTGCTGTTCCTCATGGGTTAATACAAAGTACTATTGTTTTTCTATTCAATTCAAGCTTATTCCAATTCTAAGATATTCATTCGCACCTCAATATGAATGTGATGATCGTGACAGTCATCATTATTCCGAACCTATGAACGCGTGCCTGACAACCACTTTCGTTCTACCTTAGATTGAATGAGTATCTCTGGGATTCCTTAATCAGAATCTTTGTGGTATAAGTTAGAATCCATGGACGGCCATTCTTGAGATCCGGAAAGTCTAAACCTTGTCTGTGGTATTCCGAGTAGGATCTGGGAAGGGATGGCTGCGACGAGCTTCAAACTCGCAAGTGCTGGGCGTAGTGACAGACGCAAAAGGATCAATGGATCCTATTCCAGTATAATTGAGAACCGACAGATGATTAGCCATGCATTGACAGCGCATTGGACCATTTTCACTGAGAGGACAGGATGTAGCCATTAACAATGGTGATGCCTAACATACAGCTTGCCATAGAAAGGAGTATGAATGATTGGATTAAGACAACAGAAAAGCAGAGATTCAGGAGGAACGAAAGCATCTTCATACGCTTATCTGAAATTCTCACCAATGAATTACATAAGTATCTCCATCTTTAAATTTACGTTTTATTTATCTTTTAATTATTAAATCTCCATAACCATATGAATCTGCCTGACTGAGATTTGCAAGATGACCATAGTTTGCTTCAAGCCGACAATCTCCGTGGGATCGACCCTTAGTCACGTAAGATTTATCACTTGGACGACCCAGTGCACTTGCTGGTTAGTTGTGCGAAGTTGTGACAAAGAACTAAGATTATGAACGTGCGTATTGAGTTTTTAGTGCCGTTACCAAGGAATGGAACCGTCAGGATTTCTGCGCACCACTTTCTTAATGAGGTTAGTAAGGTACTAGGTTGTCGATAAATTTTCATTAGCTGTTTGATATAAACTTTAGTGTAAAATTGTAATGCTACTATTATAGTTATATATGTTTTTATTTTTTCAGGTTTCCTTCGTTATGGTTTAAGAATATTATAAACTTCAAACTGTTCTATTTGCATTTTACTTTGAATAAAGATAAAATAGCATATTCAGTATGTTTGTTATATAATGACGATGATAGTATTATATTAAACTCGAAAAATTTATGATTATAAAATGTTATTTTACCATGTCAAATTTAAATGTAAGTCCATGAATCGCACGCGTTTAACACTAGTAGTAATACAAATGGGGAGCTTTTATGCTGACGTGGTGCGTATACTTTGAGTTTGAAATTTTATTTACTTAGGTGTCGTCTCTAGAAATTTTTAGAATTTTATTTATAAATTATTATTTTCTTAGGTTGTTACCTTTTAAATTTTAAGTTATTTGCTTAGGTGTCATCATTAGAAATTTTTAAAATTTTATTTATAAATGATAAATTATTATTTGCTTAGGTTGTTACTTTTTAAATTTAAGTTATTTGCTTAGGTTATTTTTTTTAGATGGTTATTTTTTAAATTTTAAGTTATTTGCTTAGTTTGTTAATTTTAATCGAGGTAGGTTTTATTATTATTTGCTTAAATTGTTACTTTTAATTTTAAGTTATTTGCTCATTATTTAAAATTTTTGAAAAGATTAATTTAAATTTATTTTAATTCAAATTTATTCCTAAGCTAATAAGTTCACGTAATAACGATAATAATTAATAATTATTCAATTAGTTTTCATGTAACAATAATAATTTAGTTTGCATTATATAATCTTTTAGTTAGTTGTTAGGATTTTTATTTTAAATTCATTTCAAAGTCAATTAGGGTTTAGAAAATCTTAACTATAAGTCAACTATAAAAGTACGAATTAGAGATGCATAACACCACACCTCTCTTGCTTAGTACAATTAATTGCTTCTTTTAAAAATTTTCTATCTTTTAACATTGCTGGTTTGTATTCACAAAATTGCTGAGATCAATTATGTGGTTTATAATTTGTGTGTACGTATACGAGTGATAAGATTATAAACATTACCAAGTTACGAAAAATTTTCATTATCATACTCAATTGAGATGATTTGGCTCAATGAAGACATGAGTTTTCTACCACTTTTAAAAATAAAATTAATTTTATATTATTGACATTTCAAATGTGTTTATTTACCTCATTTTAACTGTTCTTTGATTTTTGTTTGTCAATTTTAGGGAGAAAAAAATACATATTTCAGTTAAGAAGATTCTTGTGTCTCGATTCGTGAATTTGCTAAGAGAAGGAATGACATATCAAATTACATATTTTGGTATTAAAACTTGGACGCAATGTGGGTATGTAACTTCAAGACTACATATCAAGAGTATGTGGTGAATTTAAACCAACGTACCGATGTGC
>NC_029793.2:91350453-91483515 GCF_000816755.2 Arachis ipaensis
TGTGATTTATAGCTAAGTGCGGATTAATTTTCACGTAATAACGATAAAAATTAATAATTATTCAATTAGTTTTCGTGTAACAATAATAATTTTGTATTATTATTATTTACTTAAGCAGTTACTTTTTAATTTTAAGTTATTTACTCATAAATTAAAATTTTTGAAAAGATTAATTTAAATTTATTTTAATTCAAATTTATTCCTAAGCTAATAAGTTCACGTAATAACGATAATAATTAATAATTATTCAATTAGTTTTCATGTAACAATAATAATTTAGTTTGCATTATATAATCTTTTAGTTAGTTGTTAGGATTTTTATTTTAAATTCATTTCAAAGTCAATTAGGGTTTAGAAAATCTTAACTATAAGTCAACTATAAAAGTACGAATTAGAGATGCATAACACCACACCTCTCTTGCTTAGTACAATTAATTGCTTCTTTTAAAAATTTTCTATCTTTTAACATTGCTGGTTTGTATTCACAAAATTGCTGAGATCAATTATGTGGTTTATAATTTGTGTGTACGTATACGAGTGATAAGATTATAAACATTACCAAGTTACGAAAAATTTTCATTATCATACTCAATTGAGATGATTTGGCTCAATGAAGACATGAGTTTTCTACCACTTTTAAAAATATAATTAATTTTATATTATTGACATTTCAAATGTGTTTATTTACCTCATTTTAACTGTTCTTTGATTTTTGTTTATTCTAGGGAGGACTTTAAGATTAAAGATTACATATCATGAGTATGTGGTGAATTTAAACCAACGTACCGATGTGCGCAGACTTTGCTTATTACAACTGCTGATGACCCTCTTTCTTATTTGGTAGACTTTGCTTATCCAGATTTGTTGTAAAAGATTACATGTTTTTTGGTGTTGGTCGTAATGTGGGTAACTTTAAGATTACATATCATGAGTATGTGGTGAATTTAAACCAACGTACCGATGTGCGCAGACTTTGCTTATTACAACTGCTGATGACCCTCTTTCTTATTTGGTAGACTTTGCTTATCCAGATTTGTTGTAAAACATGTTAGATTACATGTATTTTCAAAGTAGGACAATTCTTACACCTACTCTTGAGAGTGTCGAGCGGGTAAACGATTTCGTCTTGACAATCTTCCCAGGGATGAAAAAGAAGTATCTAAGTTCTGACACAACATGTCAAGCTGATGAGAATGAAGATGTACAACAGGAGTAGTTCATACCAGAGTTTCTAAGTGAAATCAAATGTTCGGAACTACCCAACCACAAATTGACTTTGAAGCCAGGAGTCGCTATAATGCTACTGCGAAACATAGACCAGACTTTAGGTTTAAGCAACGGGACAAGGTTAATAGTTAACGAACTTGGCAACAACGTAAGTGGAGCAATGGTAGTGACTGGTAGAAATATTGGCAACAAGGTGTGTATTTTGAGAATGAATTTGGTCCCTTCAGATTCAAGATTGCCATTTAAGTTTCAACGGAGACAATTTCCATTAATAGTGTCCTTTGTAATGACCATCAACAAGAGTCAGGGTCAATCATTATTGCATATAGAGCTTTACTTGCCAAAATCAGTATTCACCCATGGATAACTTTACGTTTCTTTGTCAAGAGTTAAGAGTCACAGTGGCCTCAAGGTTCTAATTCTAGACGAAGACGACAATCTAAAGTCATCAACAACAAATGTCGTATTCAAAGAAGTTTTTAATAATATTTAGGTAAGCAAAATATTATTTTCATTTTAATAACGTGTTATGATTTACAATTTTGTATAAATATTTATTGTAGATGTACCTAATTTATCTATAATTATGTTTTTAGACTTGAGAAATGTGTAACGGGGAGCACAACATTATATGCCAATTAGGTACTAGGTTGTCGATAAATTTTTATTAGCCTTTTGATATAAACTTTAGTGTAAAATTGACATGCTACTATTACAGTTATATATGTTTTTATTTTTTCAGGTCTCCTTCTTTATGGTTTAAAAATATTATAGAGTTTAAACTGTTCTATTTGCATTTTACTTTGAATAAAGTTAAAATAGCATATTCAGTACGTTTGTTATATAATAACAATAATAGTGTTATATTAAACTTGAAAAATTTATGATTATAAAATGTTATTTTACCAATCATGTTAAATTTAAATGTAAGTCCGTGCATTGCACGGGTTTGATACTAGTTAGGACTAGTTACAAAAACACACACCACCTAACATCAACCTCTACTTTGACTTCACGCTCCAATTACTCTCCTTCAAAGTCGTGACCTCCATCTTCATCTAACCCTGATTGCTCAATACACTGCGGGCTTTGCCATTCCCTGTGATTGCAGCGACGTCGTTCAGGAACTGCACCTTCATTCCGGTTGCATCATCATTCTCCACGGTGTCTCTCGGAAACACTGTTCCATCTTTGTCTAACCCTGATCGCACTGCCAGGCGTGCCTTGCCCTGTGATCACAGGAATTGCACCTCCGCTAAACCTGCCAGTCGCCCGTGATCACAAAGAGTTCATTGCCATTCATCGTTTGCTCTTTCCGAGTAAATAGATGTTTCTTTTACAAAGTTTCGAATTTTTCTTTCTAAATAGATGATCTTTTTATGTGGGTTACTGGATGTTTCTTTTTCTAGGTTTCTTTTTGAGAGGAATGACAGACGAGTGCGCAACGTTGCGAGAAGAAGAAGTGAAAGGTGCGTGTTTTTTAAAGTTTAACATTTTTAAAATGTAAAAAGTAGGCTCAAGTTAGCCAGTACCATGGTTCTAAAAACTGGACTGGACTGGCCGGTCAGATTGGTCTGACCACAAACTAGCAGCTCTTGCAATGGGCATGAATTGCTAAACTGACCAGTAACCGGCTGGTCAAACCAGACTTGAACCTGGCTACTTTATAAGAACTGACGTCGTTTCCTTCATTGAAAGAAAAAAGGGATTGCACGCGTTGTGCCCCCGTTTCTCCAACTCCTTCCTTTAGAATTAGGAAGCAAACTGCCCTAGCCTCCACCAAACAAAAGCAAACCCTAGCCTCCACCAATCGCTGTCACTGTTTGTCATCCATCTGTCAGAGGGAGAGACTGCTGCTGCCATCGCTGTCGCACTCAAGAACTTCCGTCTTTGTGCTATTGGCGTTCACTACTTCACTCCCACTAACCCCTATTCGCTCTCCATCCCCTGTTCGCTCTCACCAATCGCCTGGTTGTCGTCCTGCTCACCGTCGTTTGTCGTGCTCAACCGCTCTCCGCCATCATTCGAAGGTTAGTATTAACTACTAGTGCTTGTTCTTTGTGTTTTTTTATTGTCTATTCAGAAATCAAATCCTCTTCGTGTTTATTCTTCGATGGTCAATAATAATCATTTTTTGTGGTGTTTTGTGTTTTCATTGATTGATTATTGACTAAGTGATGTGTTATTGTTTTTTTACTTAATTGTGCTTGGATTAATTGGATGATTAGTCAGTGCTCAGTGCTTGTTCTTGGTTGATTGGCATTGCTCACTTGATTAGTCAGTGCTCAGTGCTTGTTCTTGGCTGATTGGCATTGCTCACTACTTGATGATAAATTTTAGCTCTATTACTGGCTTATTCTTGATTTAGTAAATCTGTTACTGGCTTACTAATTGATGATAAATTAACACTGATAAATTATTACTGGCTTTTCTTGTCTTTTTTTTTCTATTGTTAAATTTTTTTAAAGTTTCTTGATTTTGTGCTCATTATCTCATTTAGTGCTTTTTTTTATGGTTAATCATTGTGTTGAGTTTGTTAAAATTGGATTGAAAATTTTGTTAATCATTGTTAAAGCATGTTAATTTTTGTGTTAACCTTGTGAAAATTATGTTAAAAACTTGATTGTGCATCTTTTGATTCTTCTGCTCAAGATGGTGGAAATGAAGGTGAAGATGATCTCAAAGGAGCAAGTTTTAACGAATTTTGATGATTGATGACAAACTTTCATGTTTACAATTCATATTTGGATATTTTATTTTGTTATTTAACTTTTGAATTTGTACTTTGATAAGATCACAAGACTTTAGATGATGACATTTCATGTACTACTTTAAGTTTAGAAGACATGTTAAGGTTTATATTAGACTATAATTATGTTTTATGGTGTTTATTTATAATTTATTTATTATTTCATTAAAAAACAATTTTTTTTGGTTGAATCACGATTGAACCTATAAGACCAGTAAACCAATAAATCAGTAACTAGAGTGGTTCGATGATTGGTCCAATTTTTAGAATTTTGACTGGTACCCTAGTTGGTTATGGTAGCACTGATGATCGGATTTTTGACGGTCTAGAATTTCACAAATAAAGTCTCGTTGTAAAGTATAGTTTCTAAACCAACAATAATCCTTTCATACAAAAGATTGTTTGTCACAAGTACAAACCCCTAAATTTATAAACTGAAGTATTCAAACCTCGGGTCATTCTCCCTAGGAATTGTGATAAAGTGTCATTGTTATTGGTTATGAGTTATGTTTGGTGTTTTTGGGATTTTAGACAAGAGATAAAAATGGCAAAGAAAATAAACTAACAACTAATAAAGCTCTTGGCAAGATTATGAGAATTGGAAGTTCTATCCTTATTATCCTCCTCAATTGTGACCACAATTGTCCATTGCTACCACTTAGTTAACCTATAACCATGGAGGAAAGTCAAGTGGATGAATCAACTTAATTTCACAAGTCCTAGCCAACTCCCAAGAGAAAGGCTAGCTTTAGTGGTATCCAAGTCAATTAGCAACTTCTAATTGTCAATCAACAAAGGAGTTAGATAACTCAAGCGTCACTAATTACTCCACCTAGGCCAAGAGGAACAAGATCTATACTAAAATCCAACCAAGAATTTCATCAAACACTTGGAAGGAACAAAAGAAAAGCAAAGTAAATTGGCAACAACAACGAAATCTAACAACAATTATTGCAAGGAATTAATAACAACAATCAAAAGAAACACAATTATCATGAATTACCTCAAATTGAATTGAAAGAAAATAGAATGAACAAAAGAAGATCTACAAACAAGATAGAAGGAATTATAACAAACAATAGAAGAATGATGAATGTAACAACAAAAAATTCAAGAGTAGAAGAAGATGAAAGCATGAATTAAAACCTAGATCTAAGAACTAAACCTAATCCTACTCCTAATCCTAGAGAGAAGTGAGAGCTTCTCTCTCTAAAAACTAACTAAAACTAAGCCTAAAATGTGTGTTGTATGATGTGTATGAATGCCTTCCCCTTTATTCCTTGGTCTATTTTGCCTTTTCCTGCCAAAACTCAGCTCCAAATGGGTCCAGAAACCCTCCAAAATCGCCAGGCACGTGTTTGACTAAAAGAATCATGTGCGGCCTTCGGCGCGTACGCGCCCCTGGAGCTTTTCGCAATCCGCGCGGAAGCGCACTATTCACGCGCGCGGCCATGGGCTTTCTCCAAATCTTTGGCTTTTCACGATTCCTCCACTTTGTATGCTTTCCTTCCACTCCTTTGATCCCTTCCTGGCCATTTTCAACCTGAAATTACTAGCAAACACATCAAGGCCTCTAGTGGAATCAAAGAAGGATTAAAACTATGAAATTAAAGGTCTAAAAAGCATGTTTTCACATTTAAGCACTAATAAGGAGACAATCACAAAACTATGCTAATTCATTGAATAAATTTGAGGAAAGGTTATCAAAATGCTCTAAATTCAACACAAGATAAACCCTAAAAAGGGGGTTTATCAACCTCCCCACACTTAAACCATAGCATGTCCTCATGCTAAACCAAGAATGTAGCAAAGGGTATGTCATTTATTCAATGCAACTAAACTATCTAAATGCAAACTATCTAAATGCGACTAACTATATGAATGCAAATGCTTGGCCAAAACAAATCAACTTCCAACAGAACATATGTAAGCACAAGGGCTCAAACAATGGAAATCAAATCCAACCCACAATTGTATTAAATTACTAAAAGGATTTACAAACTTGCATGAATATAGGTGATAGTGGTGAATACATGCAATTGAGCAATCGAACCCTCACCGGATGTGTATCCGCTCTATTCACTTAAGTGTTTAGGGGTTGATTCACTCAATTCTCCCCTAATCATGCTTTCCAAAATTTTTTCTTCATCTAACAATCAACAATTATTCAATGCATGCATACAAATATCATGAGGTCTTTTCCATAAGGTTGTAATGGGGCTAGGGTCAAGGTAGGATCATGTATGGTTAAGTGGACTAGAATTTGAATCTTTGATCAACTTAAACTTTCCCACCTAACCTATGTAATGACCTATACAATTAAGTTCTAACCTAGCTACCCATCCTTCACTTTTCACATATTCATGCATTTTCTTTTAATTTTCCCAACACTTATGCATTGACTCTTATTGGACTTTACTTTGGGGCATTTTGTCCCCTTTTTATTGTTTTTCTTCTTTTTTTTCTTTTCTATATATTTATTCTTTTTTTTTCTTTTTTTTCTTTTTCTTTTCAAGCTACATACAAGAACATCAATGCATAAGGTGTATACGTTTGATCAATACATGAGTGTGCATCCAATTCCCAAATATATAATTACAAAGCACCCTTTTATCCCAACCAATGTTCCCAACCTTCCCAAACTCGAATATAATACACTTTCACTAGCCTAAGCTAATCAAAGATCCAAACAAGGGACTTTATTGTTTTCCGCTTAGGCTTGTAATGTGCTAAAATAAAGAACAATTGGGTTAAGTGTAGGCTCAAAATTGTTTGACAATGGAGAGTAAAAGGTAGGCTATTTGGGTCAGTGAGCTAATGAAATAATTGCCTCAATCATATAAATGCATGAATACAAGGAATAATTGGACATAAAGAGTTAAACAAATGAAGGATCACAATCATAGGAAAAGAACAATTTCACATAAGAAGGAAAATAAGTGGTTATAAAATGTAACAACACAATAGGCTCAAAACTCACAATCTTGTGTTCTTAGCTCAAAACATGATCCACAAAGGTATAAATCCATGCAAGTTCCACAAAAATTTTTTCACTCAATTGGGGTGGTGCCCCTTTCTTTATAAATTCCTTAGAAAAATTCATTGTTTTGATTAAACTTATTCTAAATGCAATATTGTGATTAAAAACTTCTAAAATTCATTAGTTTGCCCTCTTTTTTTTCAGTCAAAACAAAATTCTTTTATGCACAAAGGGTTTAACTAAGTTTCCAACAATTCAAAACATTTTCCAAATCACAACCAAAAGGCAATGCAATATATACAATAAAAGTGTGCAACAACCAAAATAAAAGTACCCACAATAGCAAATATATACAATAATCCCAAAATAGTGCAAAATGAAGCAAAATAAGATGAACTAAGTGATAGTGTCCGAAAATGTTCACCAAATCCACCGACGGCTACGATGGTGACCTCTCCACACTTAAGATGAAGCATCATCCTCGATGCTAGTGATCAGGCTCATGGTGAGGGTCAACAGTCGTATCTGGCTCTGGCACTGAACCGGCTCCTCAACATGCTCCTCCACGTGCTCAGCCTCATGATCCTCCTCATTGAAAGCGGGTGAGTCGGGGAGAGGGGGTAGCTCAATGCCCTGTGATACAAACACCTGGTCTATGCGATCGAGACGTCGCATGATACAACGCTCGCTACGCTATATGAAGCGAAATAGGCACTGTACCAGCTGATATGTCAGCTCGGGTGCTGGTGGTGGTGGTAAAGGTGGTGCTACTGCTGCTGAAGAAGAAGAGGGTCCTGCTACTGCTGTGGAAGATGAAGGTCTAGCTGCCTCTACTGCTGCTCTAGCTCGTGAGCGGCGCCTGGATGGGGGCTTCTCGTGCACCCACGTACCCCACGGAATAGTAACTTCCTTCTCGTCGTCGTATCGAAGTGGTGGTATCACGTCATCATCCCTCTAAGGGGCACCCACTAACTCAACCATCGTAATGGCCATAGTGGGAAATGGCAGGAGGCCACGGATGTGTGCTCGCCACATGCCTCTCCTGATCAATCGGGGGTAATAAACCTCCTTCCCCTCCATGACACAGCCAATCAGAAGAAGCATATCCATCGAGATCTCGGAGAAATGGGTAGTAGGAAGGACATAGTGGATGAATATCTGCTACCAAGTCAGAGCCTCTCTAGACAAATAAGCAAATAACATCCCCTTGGGCCTTTGATTGTTAGAGTCCATCACCCAAGGGTCTTCCGGTGTGGCAATAACGCACTTCAGTGCCTCATAGTCAAAGGTCATAGCATTTATTGCTGTCTCTGCCTGCTGGTATGCACATGTGTCACCGGTCCGGGGTAGACAATGCAAAACACCCTCAATGGTAGCCTCAGTCACTAAAACCTGCCTGCTCCATAGGTGGACTGACTCAAGAGTTGTGCGAAAGAGGTTGTAGTAAAACTCCTTGACCCATGAAATGTTTATCCTCCCCAAATCTCTATCAACAAACCCTAAGCCCAATCCCTGCGAGCATTAATGGAGCACCTCAGGTAATTGAGAAGGGCCAATTTCTTCTCAATGTTTAGCTTTGTCTTCCGATAGGTGGGGAAACGAAGCTCACAGTAAAGATTGGGGAATGTGTATATGTCAGTGGGCGGTAGCAGCTGATTCTGTTTATCCACTTCATTAAGTGGGTTCTTTGCATAGTTGGCATAAGGAGAGAGGGTGGAGGCTTGATATTTCTTCCTCTTTTTCGAGGTAGTAGCCTTTTCTTTTCCTCTATCGGCCATCCTGAAAGCAAATATGATATATAAGCACTTAGCCAAGTAGAGACGTAGCAAGCATCTTATACATTCATGAAGTGAGTTAAAAGAATGAAAACTTGGAATGCAAGTAATCACAACTAGAAGAGAAGATAAGTCACAAACCAAGAATTCCAACATTAAACACACCATGCTTGTTTATTAAGTTCAATGAGCATCATACCCAAAAGTATGGTCAATGGGTTAGCGTAAGCCAAAAAGGAAGGTTAGTAAGGTAAAACAAGTTAGAAGTTAGAAAATATAGTTCAAAGGTTAGGGGTATGATGGTCATTGTCTCAATCAAGAGAAGTTCACAAAGCAAAGAAAACAAGCATGCTCACAATCATGAGGGAATTGCAGTCATTGATGATGAAATATGAAATTACAAAAGAAGCAATTAATTGAAAGCAAGTCATTAATCGATGTCGCAGTCATGGATAATGCAATAATTGGTGTTGCAAAAGTTGAAATGCACTCTGTGTAACATAAACCAAGTGAGAAACGATTTTGAGTGAAAGAGAGTTACCCAAGTTGAAATAACCAATTGTTGCAACTGCATGAACCATTTTCAACAAAATCGTAAGTTGAATCAAATGATGAAAGAAGCACAATCCAAAGGTATTTGATTAACTTGAAAGGTGAAGGCATGTGAATGTTCAAAGCAAATCATGGGAAACATAATAAACATGGAAAAATCAGCCCAAAGATACCTAAGAATTGAGCTTCGTGTAATCAGATGAATACTCAATTCCAAAAGCACGAAGTTCAGTTATAGGTAACATGTTTAAAACCAAAAACAATTTAAAAAATAATTGGGCAGCATTCTGGAAGTAAATCGGATGTTCTCGGATAGCAAACAGCAAGAAAATGCAAGTGTATGAATCCAAGAGAATTTTGATGGTCTAGAATTTCACAAATGAAGTCTCGTTGTAAAGTATAGTTTCTAAACCAATAATAATCCTTTCATACAAAAGATTGTTTGTCACAAGTATAAACCCTTAAATTTATAAACCGAAGTATTCAAACCTCGGGTCGTTCTCCCTAGGAATTGCGATAAAGTGTCATTGTTATTGGTTATGAGTTATGTTTGGGGTTTTTGGGATTTTAGACAAGAGATATAAATGGCAAAGAAAATAAACTAACAACTAACAAAGCTCTTGGCAAGATTATGAGAATTGGAAGTCTTATCCTTATTATCCTTCTTAATTGTGACCACAATTGTCCATTGCTACCACTTAGTTATCCTCTAACCATAGAGGAAAGTCAAGTGGATGAATCAACTTGATTCCACAAGTCCTAGCCAACTCCCAAGGGAAAGACTAGCTTTAATGGTATCTAAGTCAATTAGCAACTTCTAATTGTCAATCAACAAAGGAGTTAGATAACTCAAGCGTCACTAATTACTCCACCTAGGCCAAGAGGAATAAGATCTATACAAAAATCCAACCAAGCATATCAAACACTTGGAAGGCACAAAAGAAAAGCAAAGTAAATTGGCAACAACAACGAAATCTAACAACAATTATTGCAAGGAATTAATAACAACAATCAAAAGAAACACAATTATCATGAATTACCTCAAATTGAATTGAAAGAAAATAGAATGAACAAAAGAAGATCTACAAACAAGATAGAAGGAATTATAACAAACAATAGAAGAATGATGAATGTAACAACAAAGAATTCAAGAGTATAAGAAGATGAAAGCATGAATTAAAACCTAGATCTAAGAACTAAACCTAATCCTACTCCTAATCCTAGAGAGAAGTGAGAGCTTCTCTCTCTAAAAACTAACTAAAACTAAGCCTAAAATGTGTGTTGCATGATGTGTATGAATGCCTTCCCCTTCATTCCTTGGTCTATTTTGCCTTTTTCCGCTAAAAACTCAGCTCCAAATGGGTCCAGAAACCCTCCAAAATTGCCAGGCACGTGTTTGACTAAAAGAATCATGTGCGGCCTTCGGCGCGTACGCGCACAGCGCGCGTACGCGCCCCTGGAGCTTTTCGCAATCCGCGCAGAAGCGCACTATTCACGCGCACGGCCATGGGCTTTCTCCAAATCTTTGGCTTTTCTCGATTTCTTCACTTTGTATGCTTTCCTTCCACTCCTTTGATCCCTTCCTGGCCATTTTCAACCTGAAATTACTAGCAAACACATCAAGGCCTCTAGTGGAATCAAAGAAGGATTAAAACTATCAAATTAAAGGTCTAAAAAGCATGTTTTCACATTTAAGCACTAATAAGGAGACAATCATAAAACTATGCTAATTCATTGAATAAATGTGAGGAAAGGTTATCAAAATGCTCTAAATTCAACACAAGATAAACCCTAAAAAGGGGGTTTATCAAGCACGAATCCCCAAACCTTCGTACTATTGTACCAGCAAGTGCACAGGGTCATCCAAGTAATACCTGATTGAGTTAGAGTTGATCCCACGAGGATTGTGGTTTGAAGCAAGCTATGGTTATTGATGAGTGGATAATTTATACGCTTTTTGGCGGTGTTTTTACATAGTTTTTAGTATGATTTAGTTAGTTTTTAGTATATTTTTATTAGTTTTTAAACAAAATTCACATTTCTGGACTTTACTATGAGTTTGTGTATTTTTGTGTGATTTCAGGTAATTTCTGGCTGAAATTGAGGGACTTGAGCAAAAATCAGATTCAGAGGTTGAAGAAGGACTGCAGATGCTGTTGGATTCTGACCTCCCTGCACTCAAAGTGGATTTTCTGGAGCTACAAGAGTCCAAATGGCGCGTTCTCAATTGCGTTGGAAAGTAGACATCCAGGGTTTCCAGCAATATATAATAGCCCATACTTTGTCCGAGTTTAGACGACGCAAACTGGCGTTCAACGCCAGCTTTCTGCCCTATTCTGGAGTTAAACGCCAGAAACAGGTTGCAAAGCAGAGTCAAACGCCAGAAACAGGTTACAAACTGGCGTTTAACTCCAAGGAAGACCTCTAAACATGAAAGCTTCAACGCTCAAACCAAGCACACACCAAGTGGGCCCGGAAGTGGATTTCTGCATCAATTACTTATTTCTGTAACCCTAGTAACTAGTTTAGTATAAATAGAACTTTTTACTATTGTGTTAGGAATCTTTGGATCAGTTCAATCTTTTGATCATGTTTTGATGATTGAACCCTCTTTGGGAGGCTGGCCATTTGGCCATGCCTGGACCATTATCACTTATGTATTTTCAACGGTAGAGTTTCTACACACCATAGATTAAGGTGTGGAGCTCTGCTGTTCCTCATGAATTGATGCAAAGTACTATTGTTTTTCTATTCAATTCGAGCCTATTTCTTCTCTAAGATATTCATTCACACACAAGAACATGATGAATGTGATGATTATGTGACACTCATCATCATTCTCACTTATGAACGCGTGCCTGACAAATACTTCCATTCTACATGCAAACAAGCTTGAATGCATATCTCTTAGCCTCCTGATCTACGATCAGAGTCTTCGTGGTATAGGCTAGAATTATTGGCGGCCATTCTTGAGATCCAGAAAGTCTAAACATTGTTTGTGGTATTCCGAGTAGGATTTTGGAAGGAATGGCTGTGACGAGCTTCAAACTCGCAAGTGCTAGGCGTAGTGACAGATGCAAAAGGATTACTGAATCCTATTCTAGTATGATCAAGAACCGACAGCGCATCTTGGACCATTTTCACTAAGAGGACGTGAAGTAGCCATTGACAACGGTGATGCCCTACATAAAGCTTGCCATGGAAAGGAGTAGGAATGATTGGATGAAGACAGCAGGAAGCAAAGGTTTAGGAGTAACAAAAGTAGCTCTATACGCTAATCTGAAATTCTCACCAATGAATTACATAAGTATTTCTATCCTATTTTATATTTTAATTATATATTAATTATCAATTCACCATAACCATTTGAAATCCGCCTGAATGAGATTTACAAGGTGACCATAGATTGCTTTAAGCCGACAATCTCCATGGGATCGACCCTTACTCACGTAAGGTTTATTACTTGGACGACCCAGTGCACTTGTTGGTTAGTTGTGTGGAGTTGTGACAAAGAACTAAAATTATGAACGTGCGTATTTAGTTTTTGACGCCGTTACCAAGGAATGAACGATCACGATTTCGTGCACCAAGTTTTTGGGGCCGTTGCCGGGGATTGTTCGAGTTTGGACAACTGACGGTTCATCTTGTTGCCCAAATTAGGTAATTTTATTTTAATTTTATGCTTTTTGTTTTTATTATATTAATTTTTGAAAAATCCAAAAAAAAAAATTATAAAATCATAAAATCAAAAATAATTTGATGTTCCTTGTTTGAGTTTAGTGTCAAATTGTAAGTTTGGTGTCAATTACATGCTTTTAATTTTTCTTTAAAATTTCGAAAACTCATGCATGTGTTCTTCATGATCTTCAAGTTATTCTTGATGATTTTCTATGTTTGATCTTTAATTTTCTTGTTTTGCATCTTTTCTTGTTTCTCATACGCATTTTCTATTTGTTAGTGTCTCAACATTAAAAATTTTTTAAAGTTTGGTGTCTTGCATGTTTTTCTTTTCTTAAAAAAATTTCAAAAACATGTTCTTGATGTTCATCTTGACATTCAAAGTGTTCTTACATGCATTAGTTGTTTTGATTCATAATTTCTATGTTTTGTGTCAATTTTGTGTTTTTCTCTTTCATCATTAAAAATTCAAAAATCAAAAAATATCTTTTCCTTTTTCTTCTCATAAAGTTCAAAAATTTGAGTTGACATTTTCAAAAAATTTTAAAATCTAGTTGTCTCTTATGAGTCAAATCAAATTTTTAATTTAAAAATTCTATCTTTTTCAAATCTTTTTCATTTTTTCTTTCATAATTTCGAAATTTTCAAAATTTATTTTCAAAATTTTTTTCTTATTCCTATTTCATATTCGAAATTAATGCTAACAATTAATGTGATTGATTCAAAAATTTTAAGTTTGTTACTTGCCTAGTAAGAAATGTTCAATCTTTAAATTTTAAAATCATATCTTTTTTATTCTTGTTAGTCAAGTAATCAACTTTAATTTTCAAAATCAAATCTTTTTAAATTTCTTTTTCAAATTTTCTCAAAATAAATTTCAATCACATCTTCTTCAAAATCAATTTCAAAATCTTTTCTAACTTTTTATCTTTTCAAAATTGATTTTCAAATCTTTTCAATTAATCTTATCTTTTTGTTTGATTCTTATCTTTTTCAAAACTACCTAACTAATTTTCTCTCTCTAATTTTCAAAAATCACTAACCTCTTTTTCAAAATTTTTTTTCATTAACTAATTATTTTAAATTTTAATCTTAATTTTATTCTTTTTCATATTTTCGAATTTTAACTTTAATTTTAAATTAAAAACAAAAACAAAAATATTCTTATTTTATTTATTTAATTTTCGAATTCTTCTCTCTCTCACCCCCTTCTATTTATTTATTTATCTACTAACACTTCTCCTCTACTCAAAAATTCGAACCCACTCTTCTCCTCTGTGTTCAAATTTTTATCTTTTCCTTCTTCTATTCTTCTCTTCTTATACTTACATAAGGAATCTCTATACTGTGACATAGATGATTCCATATTTTCTTTTGTGTTCTCTTCTTTTTCATATGAGCAGGAACAAGGATAAGAATATTCTTGTTGAAGCTGATCCTGAACCTGAAAGGACTCTGAAGAGGAAGCTAAGGGAAGCTAAAGCACAACTCTCTGGAGAAAATCTGACAGAAATTTTTGAAAAAGAAGGAGACATGGCCGAAAATAATAACAATGCAAGGAAGATGCTTGGTGACTTTACTGCACCAAATTCCAATTTACATGGAAGAAGCATCTCAATCCCTGCCATTGGAGCAAACAATTTTGAGCTAAAGCCTCAATTAGTTTCTCTGATGCAATAGAACTGCAAGTTTCATGGACTTCCATCAGAAGATCCTTTTCAGTTCTTAAATAAATTCTTGCAGATCTATGATACTATTAAGACCAATGGGGTTGATCCCGAGGTCTACAGGCTTATGCTTTTCCCGTTTGCTGTAAGAGACAGAGCTAGAATATGGTTGGACTCTCAACCTAAAGATAGCCTGAACTCTTGGGATAAGTTAGTCACTGCTTTCTTAGCCAAGTTCTTTCCTCCTCAAAAGCTTAGCAAGCTTAGAGTGGATGTTCAAACCCTCAAACAGAAAGAAGGTGAATCCCTCTATGAAGCTTGGGAGAGATATAAACAACTGACCAAAAAGTATCCTTCTGACATGCTTTCAGAATGGACCATCTTGGATATATTCTATGATGGTCTGTCTGAATTATCAAAGATGTCATTGGACCATTCTGTAGGTGGATCCATTCACCTAAAGAAAACGCCTACAGAAGCTCAGGAACTCATTGACATGGTTGCAAATAACCAGTTCATGTACACCTCTGAAAGGAATCCTGTGAGTAATGGGACGCCTCAGAGGAAGGGAGTTCTTGAAATTGGTACTCTGAATGCCATATTGGCTCAGAATAAAATATTGACTCAGCAAGTCAATATGATTTCTCAGAGTCTGAATGGATTACAAGCTGCATCCAATAGTACTCAAGAGGCATCTTCTGAAGAAGAAGCTTATGATCCTGAGAACTCTGCAATAGCAGAGGTGAATTATATGGGGGAACCCTATGGAAATACCTGTAATCCCTCATGGAGAAATCATCCAAATTTCTCATAGAAGGATCAACAAAAGCCTCAACAAGGCTTTAATAATGGTAGAAGAAACAGGTTTAGTAATAGCAAGCCTTTTCCATCACCCACTCAGCAACAGACAGAGAATTCTGAGCAGAATCCATCTAGCTTAGCAAATATAGTCTCTGATCTATCTAAGGCCACTTTAAGTTTCATAAATGAAACAAGGTCCTCCATTAGAAATTTAGAGGCACAAGTGGGCCAGCTGAGTAAAAGAGTCACTGAAACCCCTCCTAGTACTCTCCCAAGCAATACAGAAGAGAATCCAATAAGAGAGTGCAAGGCCATTACCTTACTTGGTGTGGCCGAACCCAAAGAGGAGGAGGAGGACATGAATCCTAGTGAGGAAGACCTCCTGGGATGTTCACTGGCCAATAAGGAGTTTCCCTTTGAGGAACCAAAAGAATCTGAGGCTCATCTAGAGATAGAGATTCCATTGAACCTCCTTTTACCATTCATGAGCTCTGATGACTATTCATCTTCTTAAGAAGATGAAGACATTGCTGAAGAGCAAGTTGCTCAATATTTAGGAGCAATCATGAAGCTGAATGCCAAATTATTTGGTAATGAGACTTGGGAGGAGGAACCTCCATTGCTCATCAAGGAACTAAATGCCTTGGTTCAGCAAACTCTACCTCAAAAGAAATAGGATCCTGGTAAATTCCTAATTCCCTGTAACATAGGCACCATGACCTTTGAGAAGGCTCTGTGTGACCTGGGGTCAGGCATAAACTTAATGTCACTCTCTATAATGGAGACACTAGGAATCTTTGAGGTGCAAGCTGCCAGAATCTCATTAGAGATGGCAGACAACTCAAGAAAATAGGCTTATGGACTAGTAGAGGATGTGCTAGTAAAAGTTGAAGGCCTTTACATCCCTGCTGATTTCATAATCCTAGACACTGGGAAGGATGAGGATGAATCCATCATCCTTGGAAGACCCTTCCTAGCCACAGCAAGAGCTGTGATTGATGTGGACAGAGGAGAATTGGTCCTTCAACTGAATGAGGACAACCTTGTGTTTAAAACTCAAGGATCTCCTTCTGTAACCATGGAGAGTAAGCATGAAAAGCTTCTCTCACTGCAGAGTCAACCAAAGCCCCCACAGTCAAACTCTAAGTTTGGTGTTGGAAGGCCACAACCAAACTCTAAGTTTGGTGTTGAACCCCCACATTCAAATTCTAAGTTTAGTGTTGGGAGGTCCCAACAATGCTCTGAACATCTGTGAGGCTCCATGAGAGCTCACTGTCAAGCTATTGACTTTAAAGAAGTGCTTGTTGGGAGGCAACCCAATGTTATTTAATTATATCTATTTATTTTCTATTGTTATTTTATGTTTTTTTAGGTTGATGATCATGTGGAGTCACAAAAACTACTAAAAAATCAAAAACAGAATGAAAAATAGCATTAAAAATAGCTCACCTTGGAGGAAGAGCTTACTGGCGTTTAAACGCCAGTAAAAAGCATCAAACTGGTATTTAACGCCAGAAAGAAGAATCAAGCTGGCGTTAAACGCCAGAAACAAAGCACCAGACTGGCGTTTAATGCCAGAACAGAGCATGGAAGTGGTGTTTAACACCAAAAACAGGCAGCAGTCTGGCGTTAAACGGCAGTATTGCATACAAAGGGCATTTTGCACGCCTAATTGGAGCAGGGATGCTAAATCCTTGACCCCTCAGGATCTGTGGATCCCACAGGATTCCCACCTACCCTAACTCTCTCTCTTCACACGTTTTTATAACCCTCTTCCCCAAATACCCTTCACCAATCACCTCAATCACTCTTCCCCTTCACCTCTTAACCACTCACATCCCTCCACTCTTCCCCATCAACCCCACCTACCTCCAAAATTCAAACTCTTTTCCCTCCCAAACCCAACCCTAATGGCCGAACCCTAAACCTCTCCCCACTCCTATATAAACCCCTCATTCCTTCTTCTTTTTCACCCAACACAACCCTTTCTTCTTCCCCTTGGCCGAATACACACCTCTCTCCCTCTCCTCCATTTTTCTTCCTCTTCTCCTTCTTTCTTTCTTCTTTTGCTCGAGGACGAGCAAATATTTTAAGTTTGGTGTGGTAAAAGCATTGCTTTTTGTTTTTTCATAACCATTAATGGCACCTAAGGCCAGAGAAACCTCAAGAAAGAGGAAAGGGAAGGCAATTGCTTCCACCTCTGAGTCATGGGAGATGGAGAGATTCATCTCAAAGGTCCATCAAGACCACTTCTATGAAGTTGTGGCCAAGAAGAAAGTGATCCCTGAGGTTCCTTTCAAGCTCAAAAAGAGCGAATATCCGGAGATCCGACAAGAGATTAGAAGAAGAGGATGGGAAGTTCTCTCTAATCCTATTCAACAAGTCGTGATCTTAATAGTTCAAGAGTTCTATGCAAACGCATGGATCACTAGGAACCATGATCAAAGTGTGAACCCGAATCCAAAGAATTGGCTTACCATGGTTCGGGCGAAATACTTAGATTTCAGTCCGGAAAATGTAAGGTTGGCGTTCAACTTGCTAATGATGCAAGAAAATGCACGCCCCTACACTAGAAGGGTCAACTTTGATCAAAGGTTGGACCAAGTCCTTATGGACATATGTGTGGAAGGAGCTCAATGGAAAGTTGACTCAAGAGGCAAGCCGGTTCAATTGAGAAGACCGGACCTTAAGTCTGTAGCTAGAGGATGGTTGGAGTTCATCTAACGCTCAATTATTCCTACTAGCAACCGGTCTGAAGTTACTGTAGACCGGGCCATCATGATCCATAGTATCATGATTGGGGAGGAAGTGGAAGTTCATGAGATTGTACCTCAAGAACTCTATAAGGTGGCTGACAAGTCTTCCACTTTGGCAACATTAGCCTTTCCTCACCTCATTTGCCACCTCTGCAATTCGGCTGGAATTGACATAGAGGGAGACATCCTCATTGATGAGGACAAGCCCATCACTAAGAAAAGGATGGAACAAACAAGAGATCATGGACCTCAACAAGAGCATGAGAAAATTCCTCACCATGAAATCCCTGAGATGCCTCAAGGGATGCACTTCCCTCCATAAAACTATTGGGAGCAAATCAACACTTTCCTAGGAGAATTAAGTTCCAACATGGGACAACTAAGGATGGAGCACCAAGAGCACTCCATCATCCTCCATGAGATTAGAGAAGATCCAAGAGCTATGAGGGAGGAGAAACAAAGACAAGGAAGAGACATAGAGGAGCTCAAGAGCACCATTGGTTCTTCAAGAAGAGGAAGACGCCACCCTCACTAAGGTGGACCCGTTCCTTAATCTTCTTGTTCTTATTTTCCTGTTTTTTTATTTACTATGCTTCATGTTTATTTATGTTTGTGTCTTTATTACATGATCATTTGTGTTTAAATGTCTATGTCTTAAAGCTATGAATGTCCTATGAATCCATCACCTCTCTTAATTGAAAACTGTTCTAAAAACAAAAGAACAAGAAGTACATGGTTTCGAATTCATCCTTGAAACTAGTTTAATTATTTTGATGTGGTGACAATACTTTTTGTTTTCTGAATGAATGCTTGAACAGTACATATGTCTTTTGATATTGTGGTTTATGAGTGTTAAATATTTGGCTCTTGAAAGAATGATGAAAAAGGAGAAATGTTATTTATAATCTGAAAAATCATAAAATTGATTCTTGAAGCAAGAAAAAGTAGTGAATACAAAAGCTTGCGAAAAAAAAGAGAAGAGAAAAGAAAAATGGCGAAAAAAAAGAAAGAAAAAGAAAAAGCAAGCAGAAAAAGCCAAAAGCTCTTTAAACCAAAAGGCAAGAGCAAAAAGACAATAGCCCTTAAAACCAAAAGGCAAGGGTAATAAAAAGGATCCAAGGCTTTGAGCATCAGTGGATAGGAGGGCCTAAAGGAATAAAATCCTGGCCTAAGCGGCTAAACCAAGCTGTCCCTAACCATGTGTTTGTGGCGTGAAGGTGTCAAGTGAAAACTTGAGACTGAGCGGTTAAAGTCAAGGTCCAAAGCAAAAAAAGAGTGTGCTTAAGAACCCTAGACACCTCTAATTGGGTCTTTAGCAAAGCTGAGTCACAATCTGAAAAGGTTCACCCAGTTATGTGTTTGTGGCATGTATGTATCCGGTGGTAATACTGGAAAACAGAGTGCTTAGGGCCACGGCCAAGACTCATAAAGTAGCTGTGTTCAAGAATCAACATACTGAAGTAGGAGAATCAATAACACTATCTAAAATCTAAGTTCCAATAGATGCCAATCATTCTGAACTTCAATGGATAAAGTGAGATGCCAAAACTATTCAAGAGGCAAAAAGCTACTAGTCCCGCTCATCTGATTGGAGCTAAGTTTCATTGATATTTTGGAATTTATAGTATATTCTCTTCTTTTTATCCTATTTGATTTTCAGTTGCTTGGGGACAAGCAACAATTTAAGTTTGGTGTTGTGATGAGCGGATAATTTATACGCTTTTTGGCAGTGTTTTTAGATAGTTTTTAGTATGATTTAGTTAGTTTTTAGTATATTTTTATTAATTTTTAAATAAAATTCACATATTGTACTTTACTATGAGTTTATGTATTTTTATGTGATTTCAGGTAATTTCTGGTTGAAATTGAGGGACTTGAGCAAAAATCAGATTCAGAGGTTGAAGAAGGACTGCAGATGCTGTTGGATTCTGACCTCCCTGCACTCAAAGTAGATTTTCTTGGGTTACAGGAGTCCAAATGGCGCGCTTTCAATTGCGTTGGAAAGTAGACATCTAGGGTTTCCAGCAATATATAATAGTTCATACTTTGCCCGAGTTTAGATGATGCAAACTGGCATTCAACGCCAGCTTTCTGCCCTATTCTAGAGTTAAACGCCAGAAAGAGGTTGCAAAGCAGAGTTAAATGCCAGAAATAGGTTACAAACTGGCATTTAGCTCCAAGGAAGACCTCTACATGTGAAAGCTTCAATGCTCAGCCCAAGCACACACCAAGTGGGCCCGAAAGTAGATTTCTGCATCAATTATTTATTTCTGTAACCCTAGTAACTAGTTTAGTATAAATAGAACTTTTTACTATTGTGTTAGGAATCTTTGGATCAGTTCAATCTTTTGATCACGTTTTGATGATTGAACCCTCTTTGGGAGGCTGGCCATTTGGCCATGCCTGGACCATTATCACTTATGTATTTTCAACGGTAGAGTTTCTACACACCATAGATTATGGTGTGGAGCTCTGCTGTTCTTCATGAATTGATGCAAAGTACTATTGTTTTTCTATTCAATTTGAGCCTATTTCTTCTCTAAGATATTCATTCGCACACAAGAACATGATGAATGTGATGATTATGTGACGCTCATCATCATTCTTACTTATGAACGCGTGCCTGACAAACACTTCTGTTCTACATGCAAACAAGCTTGAATGCATATCTCTTAGACTCCTGATCTACGATCAGAGTCTTCGTGGTATAGGCTAGAATTATTGGCGGCCATTCTTGAGATCCGAAAAGTCTAAACCTTGTCTGTGGTATTCCGAGTAGGATCTTGGAAGGGATGGCTGCGACAAGCTTCAAACTCGCGAGTGCTGGGTGTAGTGACAGACGCAAAAGGATTACTGAATCCTATTCCAGTATGATCGAGAACCAACAGATGATTAGCCGTGCGGTTGATGACAAGTCATCTTAACCCATTTTAGCTAGTCTTTTTCTTTAGTTTTCATTAGAATTATGCACTTTCTTGAGCTACAAGCAAGCTAATTGAGTAGAATTTCATGTTTCCCTTGATTGAACCAACCATATGTGAATTCATGCCATTTCATGAGGTTTTGAGCTATAATTGTTGCGCAGGAATGATTGGATGAAGACAGCAGGAAGCAGAGGTTCAGGAGGAACAAAAGTAGCTCTATACGCTTATCTGAAAGTCTCACCAATGAATTACATAAGTATTTCTATCCTATTTTATATTTTAATTATATATTAATTATCAATTCACCATAACCATTTGAAATCCGCCTGAATGAGATTTACAAGTGACCATGGATTGCTTCAAGCCGACAATCTCCGTGGGATCGACCCTTACTCACGTATGGTTTATTACTTGGACGACCCAGTGCACTTGCTGATTAGTTGTGTGAAGTTGTGACAAAGAACTAAAATTATGAACGTGCGTATTAAGTTTTTGACGCCGTTACCAAGGAATGAACGATCACGATTTCGTGCACCAGTTATCCTGCAGGTCTTAGTCAGGCAGATCAGAAGGAGTAAAATTTAACGTGTTTTAATATTGTATAAATTACTTTTTATATCAAACAGAGTCAGTAATAGAAATAGAGAAAAAGAGTATTTAGAACTCAGAAGTCGTGTAAACTATGAAAGGAGAATAGTTAAGGGTTAGAGTTGCTTAGTCTTTCTGAATTAATGCTGGTAGTACTATCTTCTCTGCTTGTGACTGATCTCTTCTATGGCAGGCTGTATCTGATCAACGTCATGGGCCGTGGTCATTAATCTCCTCTACTACAGATTGAATGCCATTGGCCGTGGTCGTCCAATCTGACGAAGGGTGAAGCGCTAGCAAGTCATTCTCCTGGCGATCCTACTCAAAGCGCCACAGACAAGGTCGAATCTTCCGGTTCAGAGAACACCGCTTCTTTGGATTCTAGCCTCTACCACAGAGACCCTAATCTCCCCGGAAATTGGCTGAACTAGTGTTTCGAGAAGTCCCCAACGAAGTCGTGGATTAACCGTCTGAGAGGTGTATAAACATAACTGTTGGCTCGTGCTTTTCAGTCACGTATTCATACGAACCCAAGTAGACGCGGGTGTTTTTTAGGCACGTTTGTCTTAATGTGATAAATAGAGATAATTTGTCAGATCATCCTATTCACCATGATGAAGATCGGATATACATCTTAGAAACAGATCAAACACAGATCGGAGAAGAAATAGTAATACTTTTATTAATTCATGGGACTCAGCAGGGCTCATCCCCTCAACCTAGGAGATTTAGAAACTCATAATGAAGTAAAACTCAATGTAAAACATGTATTTGGCTGAATGATGAAGTAAAAGTGTTTGAATAACATGAATAAAATTCCTTAAATACTAAACAATGACTAGTAAGGGTAAAACAATCTATTTAGTGCTAAAATCCACTTCTGGAGCCCACTTAGTAAGTGTTTGGGCTGAGCTTTGATGAGATCCACGTGCTATGAGGCTCCTTGGGCGTGGAACGCCAGCTGGGGGTCCTTTCTGGGCGTTTGTACATTGGTGTCTACTCTTTGGGCGCTGGACTCCTGGAAGGGGGCAGGTAGCTGGCGTTGGACGCCAGTTTTGGGCCTTCTAATCCGAAGCAAAGTATGAACTATTATATATTGCTGGAAAGCTCTAGAAGTCAGCTTTCCATAGCCAACAATTTCAGCCAGAAATTATCTGAAATTTCCCAAAAACACAAAAACTCATAATAGAATCCAAAAATGTGATTTTAACACTAAAACCTATAAAAACTTAATAAAAACTAAACAAAAACTACTAAAAACTATATGAAAATGATGTAAAAATGCGTATAAAATATCCGCTCATCACAACACCAAACTTAAACTGTTGCTTATCCCTAAGCAACTAAAAACACAGTAGGATAAAAAGAAAATTAAGATATAATTAATTTCTAATTTTCAAATAAAGCTTAGTTAAAATCAGATGAGTGGGACTTAGTAGCTTTTTGCTTCTGAATAGTTTTCGCATCTCACTATCCATTAAAACTCAGAGATGTTGGCATCCTTAGGAACTTAAAATCCAGATGATATTATTGACTCTCCTATTTAAACTTATTTTGATTCTTGAACATAGCTCTCTGAGTCTTGGTCGTGACCCTAAGCACTCTATTTTCTAGTATTACCACCGGATACATTCATGCCACAGACACTTTAACAGGGTGAAGCATTTTAGATTGTGACTCAGCTTTGCTAGATTCCTCAGATAGAGGTATCTAGAGTTCTTAAGCACACCCTTTTTCCTTTGGACCATGACTTTAACCGCTCAGTCTCAAGCTTTTTACTTGACACCTTCACGCCACAAGCACATGGTTAGGAACAGCTTGGTTTAGCCGCTTTGGCCAGGATTTTATTCCTTTGGGCCCTCCTAATCACTGATGCTCAAATCCTTGGGTCCTTTTACCCTTGCCTTTTGGTTTAAAGGGTTATTGGATTTTTCAATCTGCCCTCCTTTTCCTACATTTTTGGGCAATAATGGATTTTTCTGCTTTTTATTTTTATTTTTATTTTTTTTCCATTTTTCTTTCTTGCATGCATATATAATTTTTTCTTTTGCAAAATGCTTTTTCTTTTTCTTTTTGTTGCTTTTTCTTGCTTCAAGAATCAATTTTTAGATTTTTAAGATTATCAATAATACTTTTCCTTTTTCTTTATTCTTTTAAGAGCCAACATTCTAAAGTTACAACTTCAAATATGCATTGTTTAATCATACATTCGGAAAGCAAAAGCAATTGACACCACATCAAACTAATTTAAATAAATCTTATTTTAAACTTGAAATTCATGCATCTCTCTGTTCTTTTCAAATAAAAAATTTTTATTTAAGAAAGGTGAGAGATATATGGAACATTTTACAACTTAAAGACATCAATGCAAATGATCTTGCAACTAGAACAAGAGAACAGATAACGAAACAGACAGAAAATAGAAAAATAACAGAGAAGAAGATAAAGAGAACGAATCCACCTTGATGATGATGGCTACTACTCCTCCTTGAGGATCCAATGTAATGCTTGATCTCTTCAATGTCGCTCTTTTGTCTTTGTTGAGGCGGCTGCACAGGTTCATGTGCATGCTCTCTGGTTTGCTCCATCCTCTTCTTCTATACTTAAGAGTGGTAGAAGTCACAAAGGAAAGATTTTGCAACACCAAACTTAAGAGTTTTGCTCGTCCTTGAGCAAATATGATCAATGGGGAAGAAGAAGGTGGGGTAAGTGGAGCTTCCGTGGGACCCACTGGTCCTGAGAGGTTAGGGAATTCCAGACTCCCTACTCTTTTGCACTGGCGTCTAAACGCCTAGGGGGTGCTCCCTAGCTGGCGTTGAACGCCAGCAATGCTCCCCTCTTGGGGTGTTAAACGCCCAGTGAGGGCTTTCTCACTGGCGTTCAACTTTGACACTCCATCCAGAGTGCTCTATTTTTACTGCTGTGAATTCTGTCTCTTGACTGATGCACATGATCATAACTCTGCTAACTGAAAGGAAAAACAAAATGAAAATAAAATATAGTTGAGTAAGGTTGGGTTGCTGATAAACCACTATTTTATGGTTTATCTTGTGCTCAATTGAGTGGATTTCATCAACTCTTTACCCACTTATTCATAATATTTGCATGGTTTTATATTTCCTTCCTGATTTTGTGCTATGATTGAAAACATGCTTCTTTGATCTTATATTCACTTATTATTAATCCTCTCCTATTACCATTAGATGCCTTGATATGTGTGTTAAGTGTTTTTAGAGATTACAGGGTAGGAATGGTTCAGAGGATGGAAAGGAAGCATGCAAAAGTGGAAGGAAAACAATAAGTTGGAGAAATTGCTAAGCTGTCCAGCCTGACCTCTTCGCCCTCAAACGGCTATAACTTTAGCTATAGAGGTCCAAACGACGCGGTTTTAGTTGCGTTCGAAAGCTAACGTCCGGGGCTTCGATTTGATATATAATTTGCCATAGCTGCTCCGACGCCAGGTGATGCGAACGCGTGGATCACGTGGACGCGTGACCTGGCAGGAAAGCAATCCGCGTGGCTGCATGGACGACGCCTCCGCGTCACTTGCCTGCGATCTGAACGTAACAGAAATCGCAGGGGGCGATTTCTGGGCTGCTTTTGACCCAGTTTTTAGCCCAGAACACACAGATTAGAGGCTATAAAGTGGGGGAATGCATCCATTCATAAGGGAGCTCGCCAATTTTCACTTTCCATGATTTAGATTTAGTTTGAGAGAGGTTCTCTCCTCTCTCTCTTAGGATTAGGATTTAGGACTTCTCTTAGTTTTTAAGAGTAACTCTCGATCCATGTTTAGTATTTACTTTAATTTATGTGTCTATGCTACTTTTACTTTAATGCTTTTATTCGTATCTATGAATGTTGCCAATTTGGCTTATGAACCCTTTCCATGTTATGATTTGAATTAATGATTATTTGAGGTATTTCAGTTATTGATTGCTTTCTCTTTAATTTGTGTTACCATTGCTTTCCATCTAAGGACATTTTTATTCCAGTAATTTTACTTTTTCCTCTTTTGGTCTTGGTTAAGAAATCAGTAACTCAACATTATCAAACTCAACATAACTGATAATTGCTATCTTGCTAATTGAACTGAACTTCAATAATCCCAACTTTTTCTTAGGAATTAAATAGGATTCGAAGGTCAAACTAATTAGTCCCTTGATTTTCCTTTGCTTTAGTAAAGGATAACTAAGTGGAATTTAGATTCAACTTTCATTATTGTTGAGAGAGATAATTAAGTTGGACTTCCAATTTCTCTTACCTTGCCAAAAGTTTGCTTTACAGTTTTATTTATTTTAATTGCCATTTACTTTACTTGTAATTTAAATCACTAGCTTCTCACCTTCTAAACCCCGATTACAACCTTTATAGCTAATAATAAGAACATACTTCCTTGCAGTTCCTTGAGAAGACGACCCGAGGTTTGAATACTCGGTTAACAATTTTTAAGGGGTTTGTTACTTGTGACAACCAAAACGTTTGTAAGAAAGGTTGATTGCTTGGCTTAGTAACTATACTTACAACGAGTATTCGTTATAACTTCTAAACCATCAATCTTCAGTTCTTTCAAAATGGCGCCGTTGCCGGGGAACTGCTAACGTGTGCCTTATTATTGGTTATTGTAAATATTTTTCTTTTACTTGTTTATTTGCTTATTTTTATTTTTATTTGCATTTGTTACCATGAACTCTCACCCCTCTCGCTTTGAGTTTGGTTCTAATTTTGTTGAAGGAAATAGAAGTTACAGCAGGAACTTGCATCAAGGTCAGACCAATCAAGGATGGATGGAGCCAAGAGGATCTAATCAACCCTTTAGGCAACAACACCCTCCGAGATATCATGGACAAGGACCATTCTACAATGCATACCCAGTTGAAAGATATAGTGGACAACCTTGTAACTACCAACAAGCCCCACCCCGTGCCTATAGACCATCCTTTCAACATAACCTCGAACCACCATACTCACAAGCTTCTCTTTACCATTCGCCACCATATGATCCTTCCTTACCCCGATTCCAATCCAATCACTCCCAACCACCACCACTTTCCTATGTATCATGTCCAAATCCGGCACCCCGAGAAGCAGAGGTTCGCCTAAAGGAAACAGTAAATAAACTTCAAACAACCATTCGACAACTGGAGCAAGCAGTAATTCAATGGGTTTCTAGGCGCTCAAATATACAAGGATCAGCCACAGCCCCATGTGGACAGTCTAATGAAGAGAGGAGCATAAAGGAGATACCAGAAACTCCAGTGGACAAGACAGAGAATGAGATCGTACTAGAACAAGTAGAAGAAGCTGTCACTGTACAAGAAGAAGAGTTGGTTGAAGATCTAGGAGATGCTGAACCTCCATGGGAATCCAGAACTGAGGAGAACTTTGATGCTAAGGAGGATAGTGCACAATCCCCAAGGCAAGTCATTTATGAAGAATCAGACGGAATAACCCAGGACACAAATTCCCTTGATGATGATAGTCACAAGTCTGGCTTTCTTAGTAATGAACTTGCATCCACAAGTGAATTTTCTGAGATCGAAGAATCTTCCCCAAGTGAATACGAAGACGATGTGGAGGTAGATTTTTCTCAACCTCCAATATATGTCTCAAGTGATGGGGAAGACATAGAAGACTTTGACCAGGACACAGATATAATTGTAGAACCTTGCAAGGAAGTGGAGGAATTCACAAAAGAGCACAAGGGAGTAGAACTTACAGAACCACCGGAAACACCTACCCTAAGGCCATTACCACCTAATACAAGCTTCAAGTGGGTACAATCCTTAACCTATAACTTTACTTATTCACTTGAATATGGTTTGCTTGAAACAGATGGCCAGCTTATAGCTCTTTGCGGCTTTAAGAGTAAGAGGAAAATGGCTCGTACTCAGAGTTGGTGCACAAGGTTCAATAAGGTTCCACGCTTCACCTCGAAGTGCACGGATTGGTATCATGCTCAATTGAATGGATCTCGGAAAATGTTTGGTCACTATGGTGAGAATCTACTTTCTAAACCGCCCGGATGGAAAAATATAGATCAAGACAGAGGCGGATCTAAAAACAAGGCTTGGGATCCTGGAATTTATTCTGACATTCGTCACCCCAGGAGCCTGACAATCTGTTTGAAGCTGTTCAGAAGCTTTACATGCCTAGTTTGGGACCCCGGAGGCTATTGGCATTCCAAGCATTGGTGGAGATTTCTGGATGAACTTAAACACAAGCCACCATAACAGGAAGCCCTTCCAATGTCCAACTTAAGGACTTTAACTAAAAGTGCTAGGTGGGAGACAACCCACCATGGTATAATCGTTCCTTTTTCATTTTTATTTAGTTTTATTTGTTTTCGAGTTTTATTTTATTTTATTATATTGAACCTAGAGTTTTGCATCACATTCATATTAACACTGCATTCTGCATTTTTTTCAGATAAAAAAAAAGAAAAAAAAGAAAACACGCATGCGATGCGGCAGCGTCGCTGATGCGTCCGCGTCACAAGCGCGTTGGGAAGAAAAGAATTGAATAGAGAGTCACGCGAGAGCGTGGCTGGAAGCGTGCCAATGGCACAAATAGTCCCACGTGACCGCGTCGCTGACGCGACCGTGTCATATGGGAATAATGGCCTCCCACGCGACTGCGTGCCCCACGCGGCTGCGTGACCAGGATTTCGACGTAATAATGGTGCACAGCCGAAAGTTGTGCTAGAGTGGTGCTGGATTGGCGCTGGACGCGCAGTCCATCTCACGCGACCGCGTGCCCCACGTGGCCGTGTCACACCCTACTAAGTGGCCACTCGCGCGATCGCATGCCCCATGCGATCGCGTCACCTAATATTTGGCAATTAATGATTTTTGAATAGAGAGTTGTGCGAGAGCGAGGCTGCCCTCACGCCAGTAGCATAAAACGGGTCACGCGACCGCGTGACCAACGCGACCGCGTCAATCAGTTTAAGCGCAAGCTGCGCGACCGCGTGCCCCACGCGATCGCGTCGCCTGCGCCGCACAGCTTATCCTAATTTGCCAAATATCTTATCTTTTCTTCTCCAATCCTAATTTTTCCCTCCCTCCTTTCTTACTCACTTCTTTCCCTTCTCATTCTTCTTATCTTTCATTTTATTTTACTTAATTTATTTGCATATTTCATTCATTGCATTTTAATTTAGTGCATATTTTTTTTTCTTTTCTACATTTATTATTTTTCCTTTGGTGTTGATTTTCTTATTTAACCGTTGCAGCTTTTCTGGTATTATTTGGTGCTTAGTGACTTATTTACACTGTTGGGTAATATTATTTAAATCAATGCTATTCTTTTATGATATTTGTATTCCTTTTTGCATTGACATGAGCTTATACTGTCTTTCATTACCCACACTCTCTTCCCCTATGTTTCAAATCTTGCACCACTGGTATGCCATGGCTTCTATTGTTTTCTCACGTACATGTTGAAGCTTCCATGTGAAGAGACCCTTATCATTTGGCATTAACCCACCCATACTTCATTTATTTTTTTATCTTTATTACTGGGTTATCTTTCTTCCCTTTTTTCTTTTAGGATGGCCACCCGGAAGGGAACTGGAAGACGTTTACATGGGGAGATAAGACAAGTCCATCTGCACAATTTTTGGAGAAAAGCATCAGTTGTAGCAGCCCGTCCACCGAACATCTCAGCATGCACCGAGGACAGTGCAATCTTTAAGTGTGGGGAGGTCGATACCGATCTCCATGGGTTAGCTATTTTCCTCCTTTCAACACCATTGTCTTATTTTCTTTGTTAATTCATTGTTGCATTTACATATTTGATTGCATGTTTATTTGATTTTGTGCATTTAGTTACTACTTGGTTGAAGTAATATTTTCTTTTTCAAGAAATTTTTTATAGTACTTCACTAATTTAAATTTAAAATTTTTTTTTTCTGTTAAAACTTGTTTGAAGTTGTATGTGGAACATGGTTTTTAAGCCAAAGAACACACAACCTGTGAGATTTTGAGCTTATTTACATGGTTACATTATTTAACCATAAAATTTTTATTCTTGTGTGTTTTCTTCTCTATAATTGCAATCTTTGCTTTGTTCCATTCTATATGTCCATTATTTAGTGTATTTACATACTTGCATATGATTGAGGCCATTACTTGTTATTAGCTCACTTATCCCAAATAAGCCTACCTTTTACATCACTCTTGTTAGCCACCTTGAGCCTTTTTATCCCCATTTATTCTGTTCTATAACCACATCACTAGCCTTAAGCAGAAAAATAATTAAATATCCCAATTGAATCTTTGGTTAGCTTAAGATAGAGATTGTGTATCAATTAAGTGTGGGAAAATTATGGGAACATGGGTTCATAAGGGAATGTGTTAAGTTTTTACTTTGATAAAATATTGGGAATTTAGGTACCTACTCATGTGAGACCAGAAAAATTAAAAATCCATGTGCATTGATAAGTTATGTTTCTTTTTCAGCTTTAAAAACAAAGAAGAAGAAAAAGAGAAAAAAAAAAGAGAAAAAGAAAAAATATATAATATAAGTAAATAAATAAGGGGACAAAATTACCCCAATATTAAGATCAATGCACATGTGATAAAAATTAAAGAAAATTTGGTACATGAGTATGGGAATTATACAAAAGTGGGAATTATGGGTAACTAGGCATGAATTTAAAAGTATATAGAGTATATGTATATTAGGTGAGAGCTTAGGTTAATTGAAGATTTATATTATAGCTCACTTGGCCATACATATATCCTTACCTTTACCTCAGCCCCATTACAACCTTGAAAAGACCTCATGATGTTTTTGCATTGGTACATTAAATATTTGTTGATTGGTTAGATGAAGAACAAGGTTTAGAAAGCATGACTAGAGAAGAGTAGAGTGAATAACCCTATACACTTGAGAGATTAGAGTGATATACACTACCAGTGAGGGTTCAATGTTTAATTCTATGTTCCCTGCTTTCATGAGCTATATTCTTACAAGTTTACTTGTCTTTTATTGTATAATTTGAATTAGTAAAATTTGATTTATGTTTGTCTTGAAAAGCTTATTTACTTTTAACCAAGTAGGTAGAAATATTTTGCATTTAGTTGCATTCATATAGATAGGATTGCATTTCATACTTTCTACCATTCCTCTTCATCTTTATAGCTTCTCTTGAGCTTAGCATGAGGACATGCTAGTGTTTAAGTCTGGGGAGGTTGATAAACCACTATTTTATGGTTTATCTTGTGCTCAATTGAGTGGATTTCATCAACTCTTTACCCACTTATTCATAATATTTGCATGGTTTTATATTTCCTTCTTGATTTTGTGCTATGATTGAAAACATGCTTCTTTGATCTTATATTTACTTATTATTAATCCTCTCCTATTACCATTAGATGCCTTGATATGTGTGTTAAGTGTTTTCAGAGATTACAGGGCAGGAATGGTTCAGAGGATGGAAAGGAAGCATGCAAAAGTGGAAGGAATACAATAAGTTGGAGAAATTGCTAAGCTGTCCAGCCTGACCTCTTCGCACTCAAACAACTATAACTTTAGCTACAGAGGTCCAAACGATGCGGCTCTAGTTGCGTTGGAAAGCTAACGTCCGGGGCTTCGATTTGATATATAATTTGCCATAGTTGCCCCGACGCCAATTTTCACTTTCCATGATTTAGATTTAGTTTGAGAGAGGTTCTCTCCTCTTTCTCTTAGGAATAAGATTTAGGACTTCTCTTAGTTTTTAAGAGTAACTCTCGATCCAGGTTTAGTATTTACTTTAATTTATGTTTCATTATTGTTGAGAGAGATAATTAAGTTGGACTTCCAATTTCTCTTACCTTACCAAAAGTTTGCTTTACAGTTTTATTTATTTTAATTGCCATTTACTTTACTTGTCATTTAAATCACTAGCTTCTCACCTTCTAAACCCCGATTACAACCTTTATAGCCAATGGTAAGAACATACTTCCTTGCAGTTCCTTGAGAAGACGACCCGAGGTTTGAATACTCGGTTAACAATTTTTAAGGGGTTTGTTACTTGTGACAACCAAAACATTTGTAAGAAAGGTTGATTGCTTGGCTTAGTAACTATACTTACAACGAGTATTCGTTTTAACTTCTAAACCATCAATCTTCAGTTCTTTCAGTTGCCTCCCAATAAGTGCTCTTTTAACATCACTAGCTTGACTTTACTGCACCTAATTTAGTAGCAGTGTTGAGCCTCCTGGCTCTGTATCTCCTTCAAGGTAATGTTTGACCCTTTGTCCATTGACAGTGAACCTTTTTTCTTTACCTTGAAGCTCTATGTACCCGTAAGGTGATTGATGAGCGGATATTTTATACGCTTTTTGGGGTTAATTTTATATAGTTTTTAGTATGTTTTAGTGAGTTTTTAGTTTGTTTCCATTAGTTTTCAGGAAAAATTCATATTTCTGGACTTTACTATGAGTTGTATGTTTTTCTGTAATTTCAGGTATTTTTCTGGCTGAAATTGAGGGAGCTGAGTAAAAATCTGATTCAGGCTGAAAAAGGACTGCTGATGCTGTTGGATTCTGACCTTCCTGCACTCAAAGTGGATTTTCTGGAGCTACAGAACTCGAAATGGTGCGATTCCAATTGTGTTAGAAAGTAGACATCCAGAGCTTTCCAGCAATATATAATAGTTCATACTTTGCTCAAGGATAGACGATGTAAACTGGCGTTCAACGCCAGTTCTCTGCCCAATTCTGGCGTCCAGCGCCAGAAAAGGATTAAAAGTTGGAGTTCAACGCCAGAAATGGATCCAAACCTGGCGTTGAATGCCCAAAACAGCCTTATGCACGTGAATTGTTTAAGTCTCAGCCCCAGCACACACCAAGTGGGCCCCAGAAGTGGATCTCTGCACCATCTGTCATAGTCTACTCACTTTTTGTAAACCTAAGCTACTAGTTTAACCCATGCTCTTTTGTTTATTCGCAATTCAACTGATAAATACAATTGACTTCCTGACTAAGAATTGCAAGATAACCATAGATTGCTTCAAACCAACAATCTCCGTGGGATTCGACCCTTACTCACGTAAGGTATTACTTGGACGACCTAGTGCACTTGCTAGTTAGTGGTACGAGTCGTGAAAAGTGTGATTCACAATTCGTGCACCAGTGATACACTAGTAATCACAAACGGTCCTGTCCAACGGGATTTAAGTTTCCAAGGAAATAGTTTGAGTCTTGAGTTGAAGAGCAGGACTTTCTATCCTAGTTCAAAGACTCTGGAAGATAACTTCCTGTAATGCCACCCTTTTGCCTTTTCCTAATAGATTTTTGCATTTTCAAATGCATCTAAGCAGAATTCATCCAACTCATTAAGTTGGAGCAGCCATTTCTCCCCTGCTGCTTTAGCATCAAGGTTGAGGAATTTAGTAGCCCAATAGGCCTTGTGTTCTAGTTCCACTGGCAAATGACAGGACTTCCCATATACTAACTGATATGGTAAAGTTCCAATGGGGGTTTTGAAAGCTGTTCTGTATGCCTACAGAGCATCATCAAGCTTTCTAGCCCAATCCCTTCTAGAGGCACTTACTGTCCTCTTAAGGATTCGCTTTAGTTCTCTATTTGAGACTTCAGCTTGCCCATTTGTTTGGGGATGATACAGTGTTGCTACTTTATGGAGAAATTTGTATCGGCTTAAGACAGAATCCAACTGTCTGTTGTAGAAATGAGTTCCTCCATCACTAATTAGTGTCCTAGGGACACCAAATCTGCTGAAGATGTTCTTTTGGAGGAACTTCATTACTACTTTGGTGTCATTGGTGGGTGTTGCTATTGCTTCAACATATTTAGACACGTAGTCTACTGCCACAAGGATGTAGGTGTTTGAGTATAAATGCAGGAATGGTCCCATGAAATCTATACCCCACACGTCAAACAACTCAATCTCTAATATTCCTTGTTAAGGCATGACGTGACCATGAGGAAGGTTGCCAGCCCGCTGGTAACTATCATAGTTACGGACGAACTCTCTAGAATCCTTAAAGAGAGTAGGCCAGTAAAAGCCATTTTGGAGTACTTTAGTGGCTGTTCACTCACCTCCAAAGTGTCCTCCATAGTTTGAACCATGACAGTGCCATAGAATTCTCTGTGCCTCTTCTTCAGACACACAACATCAGATTATTCCATCCGAGCATCTCTTAAAGAGATATGGCTCATCCCATAGGTAATATTTTGCATCATGCATGAGTTTCCAAGCTTACTGCCTGGTAAACTCCTTGGGAATGAACCGTATAGCCTTCTAATTTGTAATGTCTGCAAACCAAGGTACTGTCCGGATGGCATAAAGTTGCTCATTTAGAAATGATTCGGATATGTCAGTAGAGGGAGAAGAAGTCCCTGCTACTGGCTCAATTCGGGACAAGTGATCAACCACCTGATTTTATGTCCCTTTTTCTGTCTCTAATTTCTATATCAAACTCTTGCGGGATTAATACCCATCTTATAAGTCTAGGTTTAGAATCCTGCTTAGTGAGTAGATACTTTAGAGCAGCATGGTTAGTATAAATAATGACCCTAGATCCTACCAGGTAGGTGATAAACCCATATTTTATGATATATTTTGTGCTTAATCTGAGTGATTTATTCAATCCTTCACCCACTTATTCATATTAATTGCATGGTTTTACTTTTCCTTCCTTTTATGTGATGTATGTGAAAAACATGTTTCCTATGCTTAAAAGTAATTATTTTGATTACCCTTTTATTTCCATTCGATGCCGTGATTCGTGTGTTCAGTAGTTTCAGATCTTCTAAGGTAGGAATGACTTAAAGGATGGAAAGGAAACATACAAAAATGGAAGGAAAGCACAAAACGGAGTTTTTGAAGAAACTGGCATCCACGCGATCGCATGGGCGACGCAGCCGCATGCCAGCGCGAATCAACAGCGACACAACCGCATGACTGACGCGATCGCGCGCCATAAGCAGAACACATATGACGCGGCCGCATGACTGAAGCGACCGCGTGACAAGGAAAACTCCGAATGACGCGACCGCATGACCCACGCGGACGCGTGATAGAGGCCACGCACCAGAAATTGCAGAAAACGCTCCCAGCGATTTCTGAAGCCCTTTTTGGCCCAAATCCAAGTTCAGAAGGCATAGACCAGAGGTTATGAAGTGGGGGAACGCATCCATTCAGGAGGAGAGTCTCCAATTAGTTAGTTTTCCATGATTTAGATTTAGTTTTGAGAGGGAGATTCTCTCCTCTCTCTTTAGGATTATGATTTAGATTTAGGATTTTATTCGCTTTCCGGATTATCTCTTTACCAGGTTCAATATTCCTTTTTATTTTGTTCTCAATTTAATTATGAATTCTTCTATGTTACAGATTACTCTTTGAATTAATGTTAATTGAGGTATTTCAGTTTAATATTGCTTTCCTTTATTTATGTTACTTTTATCCCCAATCTGAAGACATTTTTATTCCAGTAGATTTACTTTTTCTCTTTCAGTCTTGGTTAAGAAATCAGTAACTCAGGAGTTATCAAACTCAAACATGATTGATAATTGTTATCTTTGCTAATTGAATTGAACTTCTATATCCCAATCTTTCCTTAGGGATTAACTAGGATTTGAGGATCTAACTAATTAGTCACTTGACTTTCCTTTGCTCTAGCAAAGGTTAACTAAGTGGAATTAAGATTCAATTTTCATCATCATTGATAAGGATAGCTAGGATAGGACTTCAAATTTCTCATACCTTGCCAAAAGTGTGTTTTACAGTTATTTATTTAATTTACAGTCTTTTACTTACTTTAATTGCAATTTAAATCACTTGTTCCTCATCTTCAAAACCCCAATTACAATCTTCATAATCAATAATAAGAACATACTTCCCTGCAGTTCCTTGAGAAGACGACCCGAGGTTTAAATACTCGGTTATCAATTTTAAAGGGGTTTGTTACTTGTGACAACCAAAACATTTGCATGAAGGGATTTCTGTTGGTTTAGAATCTATATCTACAACGCGACTATTTTTATAAAATTCTTTACTAGCAAAAATCCTAACGTCAAAATGGCGCCGTTGCCGGGGAATTGCAATCGTGTGCCTTATTATTGGTTATTGTAAATATTTTTCTGTTACGTGTTTATTTGTTTTTATTTTCTTCTTTTATCTTCATTAGCTACTATGAATTCTCACTCCTCTCGCTTTGAGTTTGGTTCTAATATTGTTGAAAGGAATGAAAGTTATAACAAGAACATGCATCAAGGTCAGAGCAATCAAAGATGGATGGAGCCAAGAGGATCTGATCAACCCTTTAGGCAGCAACACCCTCCAAGATATCATGGACAAAGACCATTCTACAATGCATACCAAGGCAATAGACATGGTGGACAATCTTGTAGTTACCAACAAGCCCCACCCTATGCTTATAGGCCATCCTCTCAACACAACCTTGAACCACCACACTCACAAGCTCCTTTTCACCATTCGCCACCATATGATCCTCATTTACCCCGATTCCAATCTAATTACTCCCAAACACCACCACTTCCCAATATACCACATCCAAATGCATCACCCCGAGAATCAGAAGTTCGCCTCAAGGGAGCAGTAGATCAACTTCAAACAACCCTTCATCAACTGGAGCAAGCAATAAGTCAATTATCTTCTAGACGTTCGAACATTCAAGGGCCTCTCAGAGCCCATGTGGACAATCTAATGAAGGGCGTAGCATGAAGGAGATATTAGAAACTCCAGTGGACAAGACAGAGCATGACTTCGTACTAGAACAAGTAGAGGAAGCTGTCATTATACAAGAAGAAGCGTTGGTTGAAGACTTAGGAGACGCTGAACTTCCATGGGAACCCAGAGTTGTGGAGAATTCTGTCAAGGACATTACAACTGATGCTAAGGAGGATAGTTCACAATCCCCAAGGCAGGTATTTCATGAAAAACTAGACAGAATAATCCAAGAAGCAATTTTCCTTGATGATGATAATCTCAAGTCAAGTTTTTCTAGTAATGAACTTGCATCCGCGAGTGAATTCTCTGAGATCGAAGAATCTTCCCCAAGCGAGTACAAAGATGATACGGAGGTAGAGTTTTCTCAACCTCCAGTTTATGACTTAAGTGACGAGGAAGACATAGAAGGCTTTGATCAGGACATGGATACATTTGAAGAATTTTGCAAAGAAGTGAAGAATTTCACAGAAGAGCACAAGGGAGTAGAACTCACAGAACCACTGGAACCACCTATCCCAAGGCCATTACCACCTAATACAAGCTTCAAGTGGGTACAATCCTTTACCTTTAGCTTTATTTTTCCACTTGAATATGGTTTGCTTGAAACAGATGGCCAGCTTAGAGCTCTCTGCGGCTTTAAGAGTAAGAGGAAAATGGCTCGTGCTCAGAGCTGGTGCACAAAGTTCAATAAGGTTCCATGATTCAACTCGAAATGTGCGGATTGGCATCATGATCTATCAAATGGATCTCGGAAAAGGTTTGGTTATTCTGGTGAGAATCTAATTTCTAAACCACCCGGATGGAAAAATATAGATCAAGACAAAGGTGGATTTAAAAGCCTAGTTTGGGATCCTGGAATCTATTCTGACATTCGTCACCCCGGGAGCCTGAGAATCTATTTGAAGCTTCTCAGAAGCTTTACATGCCTAGTTTGGGACCCCGGAGGCTATTGGCATTCCAAGCATTGGTGGAGATTTATGGACGAGTTTAAGCATAAACCACCATAGCAGGAAGCTCATCCAATGTCCAACTTAAGGACTTTAACTAAAAGTGCTAGGTGGGAGACAACCCACCATGGTATGGTCGTTTCTTTTTCAGTTTTATTTCGTGTTATTTATTTTTATTTCCTTTTCAATTGAACCTGAATATTCTTCATTTGCATTGCATATTGCATAATTGCATACCAGTTTAATAAAAAAAAAGGGTGCGCGACGCGACCGCATCATTCATGCGATCGCGTCAAGTTGCGAAAACACTCCCCACGCGTCTGCGTCATTCACGCGGCCGCGTGATCTGGAGATCAGCGTAAACATCCAACGTCCAGAAAGTTAGGCTGGAATCGTGCGGCCATTGTGCATTTTGCACAAAATGCCCACGCGATCGCGTCCTTGCACAACATCAATCCCACGCGACAGCGTGAGCGACGCGATCGCGTCGCATGGATTACACAACATCCCAAAAGGAGACAGAGAGTTGTGCTAAAACGACGCTGGAATCGTGCGTTTAGCACAATTTCCAGCGACGTGATCGCATGCCCCCGGCGATCGCGTCATTCACTCTTTTAGCTATTCTATGCGATCGCGCCACTCACGCGATTGCGTCAACCACCATTTCAGCCAACCATGCGACCGCGTGCCCCACGCGATCGCGTGGATTCAAATTTATAAAACCCCCCCAGTCACGCGAACCCTACCATTCGTGCCCCCCAACCCCTTCTCCTTCCTCTCTTCTTCTCCAACCACCCAACCACCACCCAGCCNNNCTTCCTCCCTCCACCGCCACTGCCCCCCTCCGCGACCACCATCCACCGCCGCCGCTCCGTCCCAGCCGCGCCCCCCATCCGCCACCCACGCCCCCTTCCCTTCCTCCCCTTTCTCTCCCCTCTACCCCCATTACCCTTCCCGAAGCCCCTGCCTCCGAACAGCACCCGCCGCCGCACCACTGCCACCGCCACCATCCCCCAGCCACCTCTCTGCCCCACTCTCCTTAATTCGCCTACCAGGTTCCGACGAACACCACCCTTCTATCCATTCATAGTTAATTCATATTTTTCTGTTTATGTTCATATTTAGGCTAGTTAGATATGCATGTTGTAGTGGATTTTAGGTTGTTAGGTAGTCTAGGATGTGGTTAGTGGATTTAGGCCTGTTTAATTGCGCTGTTCGTGTTTCTTGTTTTATAATTTTCGCAATTCTGCTGTTGCTGTGTGTTAGTAATGTTCATATGCTATTCTTCAAGTTCATGCTGCTATTGCAAATGTTCTTTCTTGTTCATACTCTTTAATTGCAATCTGTTTTAATTCATATGAACTATTCTGATTGCTATTTATTTTCCGGGAACATCCAATTTTAGCCGGAATGCTGCCCAAATTTCTGTACATTGTTTTGATTTTCATTCCTGTTTTGGTTTTGGCAAACTTGAACTCTGCTTTAATCAGCTTTTACCAAATCAATTGCTGAATGACAGGGCAAGCTTTCTTATTCTTTTTAATTTCCTGGTTTATAAATTGCATCTTGGATGATTCAATTCCACTTTTCGCTATTTTCATTTGAGTCATCCCTAACTTCCTTGTTTGAATTTGAGTTATCTGTTGCTTTAATTTGTGAATTCTCGTTATTTAGAAATTGATCCTAATGTCACTTACTCTAATCCATTTTTATTCCCTAATTTTAACTTCATAAACTCTTTTTTTTTAATTCTAACCAAACCTAACCCTTCAAAACATCTCTTCTGGTTTTTCACTTTCTTTTTAACATTCTAACCGAGGCATGATGATACTTTTTCTAATCAACTTGAATGGAAGTACATTTTGGATTGTTACATTTTTTTCTCAGTATTCTAACTCTTATACAATCCTTAAATGCAAATTTACTTAACTCAATTTCCTCTTCTATTGCTCCTTTGCCACTTTGTGTTTCTTTTTATTATTTGCCTATTTATTTTTCTGTTTTTATTATATCCTGGTTTTCTATTTTTCAGGATGTCTGCCAGCCAAAGAAAAGGAAAAGCAAAGGCAACTACTGGCAAATGTAAAAAAGGAGAATCCTCCATGTCTATCCTGGATATCATGCACGATGACTCCTGGCGGGAGAAACACTTTACCCCACAGGAGAAGGCTGACCAGCTACTCCCTGCCACTGATCCCCTTAGATTTGCAAACCGATACTGTGAGCTGAAATATCCGGTGTTTGCAACCTCTAGGAACCTGTACCTGGAGAGGACTTTGAAAATCCCAGAAGAACTCCAGCAATACACCTCTGAGCAAATCAAACAAAGAGGCTGGTTCTTCCTGGAGAGAAACCTGACTGAGGTCAATGCATCTTGGGTAAGGGAATTCTACTGCAATTACTTCAAAACTTCCCTAGATGTAGTGAACCTTAGGGGGAAGCAGATTCTGGTCACTAAAGAGGCCATAGAGGATGTTCTGAAGCTACTGCCTAAATCTGATCAGCTGGATGGTTATCAAAAAGCTGAGGAGGATATGCGCTTCATGAAGTTTGATTGGGATGCAGTCAAGGCCAGGATAGCCCTTGACCCGACCGTTCCATGGATCATGGGTCAGAACACCGCCATGCCAAAGGGAATCAAGCGGATTTACTTAAATGATGAGGCTCGGCTATGGTACCAGATCCTGAGCAATTTTGTCATGCCGAGTACCCATGAGACAGAGATACCTGCCACTATGATCACCCTCCTATGGTGTGTGATGGAGGGTAAGGACCTGTACCTGCCACGCTTTATCCGGTACTATATGGCCAGGGTCCATGTCCGAGGCACTCTACCCTTTCCTTATCTGATTACGCAGCTAGGCCGTCGAGCTGACGTGTCTTGGGAGGATGCTGATGAGAAGCCACCTGCTGCAGAATGCAAGAAGATTATCCCTCACAGCAGGAACTTTCTGGCTTTGGGCTACAGACCTCCATTCCTCGCTGCTACTGCTGAGACAGCCACACCATTTACCGGCCCCTCTTCTTCTACAGCTGCCCCAGCTACCCCTGCCACCACCACTGCACCTCCACCTGCCTCAGAGCTAGTTTATCACCTAGTGCACCACCTATTTCGACGGCTCGACCAAATGGAGCGTCACAACAAGAGACGCTATGAGCACCTGAAGCTAATGATACGATCTGGCGACATCCCCTCCGAGCCTGACACACCATCCGAGGCATCTGAGGAGGAGGCGGATGATCATGAGGCAGAGACCCATCCACAGAGCAAGGCTGCGCAGGCAGGCACAGAGCAGGCGGCATCACATCAGGAGGCTCCGCCTCAGATTCAGGCTGTAGACCCCGAGATCCCTATCCAGTCAGCACCTCCTCTGCAACAGGCAGATCCTCAGACCACCACAACAGAGACTCCAGCTACCCACCCTTCCAGTGATGACACCCTTTCACACCCTACTTGAGTGAGCATCAGGGACGATGCTTCATTTTAAGTGTGGGGAGGTCGCCATCTCTGGCGTATTCTTTTGGTGAACCACTACAGACTCTTTCATTTTATTTTGCTATTTTTCTGTATTTTTCTCTTTATTTTTATCTTTATTTTCTCAGTACTTATACATTGCTATTTTCATGTATTTATACTATATTTATGCATTTTGCATTTTTAGTTCATATTTTAACCATTTAGTTTGGTTGCAATTCTAACTTATTAGTTATAGAAATTGTGGATTAATTAGTATAGTTTACCCTTTTTAGCATAAGATAGCTTAGTTTATATTGAAAATATAAAAAGGAAGTAAACTAGGAACTTGGACATAATAGAAATAATCCACACACCTTGTGTATATAGCATTACATGTTAGTTAGTTAACAACATTTCATCAAGGAGAAACACTAGAACTTTAAAGCCACCTTAAGTTTTACATTGAGAATAATGGGAACTTTTAATTTTACTTGCATGACATACATAATTGATAAATGATTTTTGAGCTAGAGAATACACAGCCTGTAAGTTTTGAGCTTAATTGTATGGTTACATTCAAACCATAAATTTTATTCCTGTGTGTTCTGCCCTTCTTATTTATTCTGGTGTTCTTTACTTTGTTTTAATCTATATGTTCGATTATAGAATAGAAATACATACCAAGAGAGTGATTGAGGCCATTGTTTGATTTTAGCTCACTTATCCCAAATTAGCCTACTTTTTATATCACCCTTGTTAGCCCCCTTGAGCCTTTAAATCCCCTCTTATTCTATAAGCCACATTACTAGCCTTAAGTAGAAAAACGAAATAAAAATCCCAAGTTGAATCCTTGGTTAGCTTAAGATAGAAAGTGTGTAATTGTTTAAGTGTGGAAAACCTATTAGGAACATGGATGATAAAAACAAAAGGTAGAAAAGTTGAAAAGAATAAAATAATTCAAATAAAAATTTTGGAAAGCATGCTCATGTAAAATCAAATAATTGAATTACCATGTGCAATAAAAAAAATGTTATTTTTCAGTATTTGAATAAAGGGATACAAAAAAATTCCCCAAATGCAAATTAAATGCACATGGGACCAATTATTAATTGTCTTGCAAGTTTATAAAATGTTTTTCTCTCCCATCTCAACTGTAAAAGTGCTTTATCATTATCTAAGGTTTGGCTATGTATATATATATATATATATATATATGACTCCTTGAGAATGTGAATTGATTCAACTACATGTAAGCTTTATATACAAGTGAATAACAATTAAGAATTGCATGATGCATGTAGGTAGTTGCATTTAGAGTAGATTGCATTGCATGAGATTCTACCACTTTAACCTTAACTTACTCTTTATCTTGGACTTAGCATGAGGACATGCTATTGTTTAAGCGTGGGGAGGTTGATAAACCCATATTTTATGATATATTTTGTGCTTAATCTGAGTGATTTATTCAATTCTTCACCCACTTATTCATATTAATTGCATGGATTTACTTTCCCTTCCTTATTATGTGATGTATGTGAAAAACATGTTTCCTATACTTAAAAATAATTATTTTGATTACCCTTTATTTCCATTCGATGCCGTGATTCGTGTGTTGAGTAGTTTCAGATCTTCTAAGGCAGGAATGACTTAAAGGATGGAAAAGAAACATACAAAAATGGAAGGAAAGCACAAAACAGAGTTTTTAAAGAAACTGGCATCCACGCGATCGCATGGGCGACGCGGCCGCATGCCAGCGCGAATCAACAGCGACGCGACCGCATGACTGACGCGATCGCGCGCCACAAGCAGAACACATATGACGCGGCCGCATGAATGAAGCGACCGCGTGACAAGGAAAACTCCGAATGACGCGACCACGTGACCCACGCGGATGCGTGACAGAGGCCACGCACTAGAAATTACAGAAAACGCTCCCAGCGATTTCTGAAGCTTTTTTTGGCCCAAATCCAAGTCCAGAAGACATAGACCAGAGGTTATGAAGTGGGGGAACGCATCCATTCAGGAGGAGAGTCTCCAATTAGTTAGTTTTCCATGATTTAGATTTAGTTTTGAGAGGGAGATTCTCTCCTCTCTCTTTAGGATTAGGATTTAGATTTAGGATTTTATTCACTTTCCGGATTATCTCTTTACCAGGTTCAATATTCCTTTTTATTTTGTTCTCAATTTAATTATGAATTCTTCTATGTTACAGATTACTCTTTGAATTAATGTTAATTGAGGTATTTCAGTTTAATATTGCTTTCTTTTATTTATGTTACTTTTATCCCCAATCTGAAGACATTTTTATTCTAGTAGATTTACTTTTCCCCTTTCGGTCTTGGTTAAGAAATCAGTAACTCAGGAGTTATCAAACTCAAACATGATTGATAATCATTATCTTTGCTAATTGAATTGAACTTCTATAATCCCAATCTTTCCTTAGGGATTAACTAGGATTTGAGGATCTAACTAATTAGTCACTTGACTTTCCTTTGCTCTAGCAAAGGTTAACTAAGTGGAATTAAGATTCAATTTTCATCATCATTGATAAGGATAGCTAGGATAGGACTTCTAATTTCTCATACCTTGCCAAAAGTGTGTTTTACAGTTATTTATTTAATTTACAGTCTTTTACTTACTTTAATTGTAATTTAAATCACTTGTTCCTCATCTTCAAAACCCCAATTTACAATCTTCATAACCAATAATAAGAACATACTTCCCTGCAGTTCCTTGAGAAGACGACCCGAGGTTTAAATACTCGGTTATCAATTTTAAAGGGGTTTGTTACTTGTGACAACCAAAACGTTTGCACGAAGGGATTTCTGTTGGTTTAGAATCTATATCTACAACGCGACTATTTTTATAAAATTCTTTACTAGCAAAAATCCTAACGTCAGTAGGATCTGAACTTGTCGATGGCATAAACCACTGCAAGTAGCTCCTTTTCTGTAGTAGTGTAGTTTTTCTGCGCATCATTTACTACGCGACTAGCATAATAAATGACATGCAGAAGCTTGTCATGTCTCTGACCTAGGTCTGCGCCCATTGCATGATCACTTGCATAACACATTAGCTCAAATGGCAAGTCCCAGTTGGGTGCAGAGATGATAGGAGCAGTGCAAGCTTAGCTTTCAGAGTTTTAAAGGCATGCAGGCATTCTTGGTCAAAGACGAATGGAACATCAGTGGCCAAGAGATTACACAGGGGTTTAGCGATTTTAGAAAAATCCTTTATGAACCGCCTGTAAAATCCTGCATGTCCTAGGAAGCTTCTGATTGCCTTGACACTAGTAGGTGGAGGCAAGCGTTCTATCACTTCCACCTTAGCTTGATCCACCTCTATCCCCTAATTTAAGACCTGATGCCCAAGAACAATGCCTTCAGTTGCCATGAAGTGGCATTTCTCCAAGTTTAGAACTAGGTTTGTTTCTTGGCATCTTTTCAGGATCAGGGTCAGATGATCAAGACAGGAGTCAAATGAGTCTCCATAAACAGAGAAGTCATCCATGAATACTTCAAGAAATTTCTCTACCATATCAGAGAAGATGGATAACATGCATCTCTGAAAGGTGGCAGGCGCATTGCACAGGCCAAATGGCATTCATCTATAGGCAAGGTTGTCAAACTTGCGAGTCTAAGCAAACTCGTGGAGCTGACCTAGACTTGACTCGTAAAGTCGTACGAGTTTACCTGTTATGAATTTTTTTAATATATACATATATATATATACTCAAATTTAGGCATTCAAAATTAATAAGTTCAACTTCAAAATATATAATAAATTAAAATAGTACCACAATTATAACACGTACTTTAGAAAACACATTCAAATTCTTCACAAGTATGCATCTAGTTTAACATTGAACTCACACACAATCAAAGCTTCAAATAACACAACTGGAAAAAAGAAAACAACAAAATAACAAGTAAATGGCCTCATAAACTAAAAGTTGAACTGAAATCCTTCAATATCTTCATCTTCCATGGTATCAATATCCTCATCTTCACCATCTTGTCCCTGAACCAACAGTTTCAAACATTTTATCCCTAAATCAACAATAATAAATAATCAAATTAGTAAGTTTGTCCCTAAATAAAAATTCTTCTCCTAAATCAAATAATCAACTATGAACATTGAACCATATCATATACTAACACAAACACACATTAACACTGTAATTTACTAAATTTGTAACTGCAATAGCTTTCAATGATCAGAATTTAGATATTCAAAAGAATGAATTAACAATGATCATAATTCAAACATTCATAATTTATACAATTCCAGAGGCCAGAACAACTAAAAAATTAAAATTAGTAATAAGTAACAACTAGAAAATTCAGGAAGTCAGTAATAAACTCAAGTAACAACTATGAAATCTTTTCAAAAAAACATACCTGAATGAAGGCACTGAAGTGGCGCGGTCATGCAGGAAGAGAAGCGGCAAGGTTGTGCAGCAGTGGACGTAGAGAAACGGTAAACGATGGCAGCAAAGCAGAGCAGATCAATAGAGGCAGCAGAGGCTCGACGAATATATACAACTCTGCGCGATGGTAGAGGCTTGACAACAGCGTGGCAGACACGACAGAGGCTTGACGTGCATAAAAGAGAACAGAGAGCGAGATAAGGAGAAGGCGAGAAGCAGAGCAGAGAGTGAGACGCGGGGTTGTACGTGAAGCTGAGCAGACAAAGGAGCAACAATGCCAGCCGGCGAAAAACAGCGATGAAGGCAAACGAGTGAACTCAAAACAATTAGGGATTTAGGATAAGTGGGGGAGTCACTGAGCCAATTAGGGATTTAGGCAAATGAGTGAGGGAGAGAGAGAAAACATCAGGGAGTGAGGTAAGAGGGAGTCACTAAGCCAAATAGGTATTTAGGATAAGTGGGTAGCATTTTTTCATTTTTTTTTGTCAAAATGCCAAAACGACGTCGTTTTTGGCCAAAATGGGAACCTAACACAAGCTTGCTAACTTGCTCTCAAACTCGCGAGTTTGACCAAGTTTATGCGAGTCTAGCCAAGTCTACCCGAGTTTACTCAAAAACGAGTTTGTGTCCGAGTTAACTCGATTTCACTACCTAAACTCGTAAACTGGTACGAGTTTATGAGTTAACTCGAGAGTTTGACAACAATGTCTATAGGTGAACATGCCAGAAGGACATGTGAATATCCATCCAGGAAACAATAAAAAGTATAACCTGCTAGTCTTTCTAGCATTTGGTCAATGAAGGGTAAAGAAAAGTGATCTTTCCTGGTGGCGTCATTGAGTTTTCTGTAGTCAATGCACATGCGCCACCCTGTAACTGTCCTTTTTGGGATCAGCTCATTCTTTTCATTGTGAACCACTATCATTCCTCCCTTTTTAGGAACAACATGGACATGGCTCACCCAGGGGCTGTCAGAAATGGGATAAATGATCCCAGCCTCCCAGAGCTTAGTGACTTCCTTCTACACTACTTTCTTTATAGCTGGATTCAATCGCCTCTGTGATTGTACCACTGGTTTGACATTGTCCTCTAGTAGGATTTTATGCATACATCGGGCTGGGCTAATGCCCTTAAGGTCACTTATAGTCTACCCAAGGGCAGTCCTATGTATTTTGAGCACTTAAATTAGTGCCTCTTCTTCCTGTGGCTCTAAGGTAGAGCTTATGATTACAGGATATGTATCTCTGACGAGAGGGCAGAAGTCAGCTAATTAAGAAACCAATATAGAGAATGCGTTGGGAGTATAGTTCTTAACCAGCTAAGATCCACCTTGTCAATTTAGAAAAGTTGTCACAAAATTTAGAAATAAAAATACTGGGAGTATGAGTCCCAGGTCGTCTCCCAACGAGTTGTGAGAAAGGATGCTAATTTATTAATTAGGAATTTTCCGAGAGATTTTGAGTTTGGATAATGAGTAATAAATTAAAGTAATAAAACTAAGAATGATTATTAATATTTTAATAAAAAGTCTTGACTGGGGGAATGATTAATTGGAAGTTCTATCCTTGTTGGGATCTCTTAAATGTAGTATCAAAAGTTGTTTTCACTTAGTTAACCCTTACTAAATAAAGGAAAGTCAAGTGATTGAGTTAATCCTTATTCGAAAATCCTAGTCCTCTCCCTTGGGAAGGTCTAGCGTTAGTAAATACAGAACTAGCCAACAACTTCCAATTTAACCAACACTTAAGCCTTCCAACTCAAGTGTCTCCTCTTAATCAACCCCCATGTCAAGTTTGGGAAATCTACTCCATTGACATGAATATAATACTCAGAAAAATATAAGAAGAAGAAATAATAAATTAAATAAAATAAAATAGAGACTAAAAATTAATTGAAGGTAAAAGTAATCCTCTTTATTAATAATCCATGAAAATAATCCAATTAGAACTCTAAATAAAATAAATAAGGATATGGAAGAATAAGGGACAAAGTAAACAAACTTGAATAATGTCTTCAACGGAGGTAATGACTCTTCAATATCCAAAAGTATGAAACAATGAATGTAAAGTGAACCTAGAGGAAAAGTAATCCTCTCTAAATTCAGATCTAGAAACCTAAAAACTATCCTAATGTATCTAAAACTGTATGTCTATTATGTCTAAGATGTGTGTCAAGTTGCGTGTTGAGTCTTTGCATGTTCCCTGGCTTTATTCTGTGTTTCTGGGCCAAAAACTGGGTCAAAATGCGGCCCGAAATTGCCCCCAGTGTTTTCTGTTAATTCTGCAGATTGCGCAGGTCATGCGTACACGTTGTTCACGCGTTCGCGTCATTCAGCGATTTTCCTTGTCACGCGAGCGCGTCGTCCACGCGTTCGCATCATTTGTGAAGACTCTAATCCATGCGTACGCGTCAGGCACGCACACGCGTCGCTGCGATTTTCTGCGTTCCACGCGCTCACGTGAGCCATGCGTGCGCGTCAGTGTTCGCTGGTCATCTCCTTAGTTTCTTGTGTTCCTTCCATTTTTGCAGGCTTTCTCTCCATTTTCTACACCATTCCTGCCCTATGAAGCCTAAAATACTTAATACACGGATCACGGCATCGAATGGTATAAAGGAGGATTAAAATATACTAATTAAAGATCTCTAGGAAGCAAGTTTTCAACCATAAAACGATACTAAGAAGGAATTAAAAATCATGCAATTAGTATGAATAAGTGGGTGAAGACTTGATGAAACCATTTAATTAAACACAATGTAAACCATAAAATAGTGGTTTATCAACCTCCCCACACTTAAAGATTAGCATGTCCTCATGCTTAGCTTAAGGAGATAAAATAAATGAGTAGGAAAAATTAAGACTCATGCAATGCAATGCAACCTATGTATATGAATGCAACTATATGATTCTGTTTACTTGGTTAAAATAAATAAGTTCTTCAAGACAAAAATAACTCAAACTTCACTAATTCAAACTATACAGTAAATACAAGTAAACTTGTAAGAAGACAGCTCATGAAAGCAGGAAACATAGAATTAAGCATTGAACCCTCACTGGTGGTGTATATGCACTCTAGTCTCTCTAGTGTATAGGGTAATCACTCTACTCTTCTCTAATCATGCTTTCTGAACCTTGTTCTTCACCTAACCAATCAACAAATATTTAATGTACCAATGCAAATATCATGAGGTCTTTTCAAGGTTGTAATGGGGCCAAGGTAAAGGTGAGGGTATATATATGGCTAAGTGAGCTATAAATTGAATCCTTGATTAACCTAAGCTCTTACCTATATACATATTCTATATACTTTAAATTCATGCTTAGCTACCCAAAATTCTCACTTTTGCATTACATACTCATGCATCAACTTTTATTTTAATTTTTATCACATATGCATTGATCTTTTCATTAACTTAACTTAGCATTGGGGTAATTTTATCCCCTTATTTAATTACTTAATTACTTGAAGCAGACGTGTCAGCGACACTTCCGCGTCGCGTGCCTTTTTTTTTTTTTGAGCATAAAAATAAACATAACATTGCCAATGCACATGGATTTTTAATTTTTCTAGTTTCACATGAGTAGGTACCTAAATTCCCAATATTTATCATGACACATTCCCTTATTAACCCATGTTCCCACAATTTCCCATACTCAATCGACACACAATTTCTATCTTAAGCTAACCAAAGATTTAATTGGGATATCTAATTATTTTTCCGCTTAAGGCTAGTAATGTGGTAAAATATAGAACAAATGGGATTTAAAAGGCTCAAAGTGGCTAACAAAGGTAAATGGAAGGGTAGGCTATTTTGGGATAAGTGAGCTAAAACAATTAATGGCCTCAATCATACGCATGCATATAACACATTAAATATTGGACATATAGGATGGAACAAAATAAAGATTACAATCATAGAGAAGCAAACACACAAGAATAATATTTAGGGTTAAATAATGTAACCATGTAATTAGACTCAAATCTCACAGGTTGTGTGTTCTTAGCTTTTTAAACTATGTTCCAAATACAACTTATAGCAATTTTTAACACAAAAGTTTTTGTTTAAATTAGTGAAAATTTTCAAAAATAGGGTCTTAAAAAGAAACTTATTAATTTTTCAACCAAATAGAACATGCATGCAATTTATCCTATCCTAACAAAAGAAAAATTAGCTAAATATCCTAGTCTATTGGTGTTGAGAAAAAAAAGAAATTACCTCCGGAAGTCAGGTACTGACCGACCTCCCCACACTTAAAGCTTTGCAACGTCCTCGGTACCATCAGTCAGGAACAAAGGGGGGCTGGTAGCAGCATCTCCATCATCGGGACCGTCATGGCTCTCTGTGTTGGTAAATGAAGTGGAGTCCGGAGTGTCTGGGTTTTCTTCAGGTGCGTGGTTACCAATAATCAGCTCCTTGAGGTATGTAAATTGGCGCTTGTTACGACGCTCCCTTTGCTTTCCTTTCTGGTCAAGCCGGTCTAGTCTCTCAAGTATCTGCTGGAGCAGTTGGTTTGTTGAAGGTGCTTGTGATATGGAAGAAGAAGGGATATCTTCTGCTGGTTCTGTGCTCTGGTTAGTAGAGGCTGCTGGAGGTCTGATATACTTTCCGTTAGGGACGTATTGATCATCTCATGGGATCATGGCCTTGGTGTCCCCAGCTCTATAGGAGACTCTGACTGCTGAGACTAGATTTGAAACCAGGGCGGGAAAAGGTATGTTACCCGCAATCTGTACGTGTCCCATAGCATGCCGAATGTGTCTTGGTAGATTGAGGTGCTGGTCTGTAAGGATACACCAGAGTAGAACAGCCATGTTTGCAGTGAAGGAGGACTCGTGAGTGCTCGGAAAGACGTAATGGGACATAATCTGTGCCCATACTCGAGCCTCCAAGGTGAGTGCTGAAGCCAATATGCCCTTAGGTCAGGACCGATGGTATCCATAGGTCCATCTGCTGCCAGGTTGTGCTATAACTCTGAGAACGGCGTCCCAGTCAAATTGGTATATCTGGCGTTTGAATGAGGCTTATTGGAATGCGTCCAATCCTTCTAGAGCAGGGGGAAGATCTAAAGCTCGCTGAATGGCCTCTTCAGTTATAGGGACTTACTTCTGACGGACATAGATAGACTGCATGGTTGGCATGTGAAAATTGGAGTAGAATTCAACTATCCATGATAGATTAACCTACCGTGGCTGTCTCTGTAGGAATTCCCATTGTCTTTGCTCAATGCGGGGCTCAACAAATTCAGCAATGTTGGTTGAGAGGATAAGAAGGTACTCATTGTTATAATTTCTCTCAGCCAGGATGGGGAACATCTGCTCAGAGTAGCGGTTAGTGAACCGCGCAGTGTCCTTTTCTGGGAAGGCTTTCTCTTTTTCATCGATCTTGATTCGTTTTGTTGAGGGCTTTAACACTGTTGAAGGTGGCTCTGCCATTAGTGCCCTTTTTGTTCCTTTCCTTACTGGTGGTTTGGGAGTAGCTTTCTCTTTACCTTTCTTGGTGGCCATCCTGAAAGGGAAAAGATAAGTACTTTTAAAACTTCAAGGGTTAGAGCAAGGAAGAGGACAAGATGCGTGATAATCAATGCACGATAAAGAAGGATGTCGTTAACACATGGTCATGACTACATGTGAAAAGTTCATCACTGGAAATATAGCAAGTGCAGGTGATGACAATTAAATGCAAGATGTTTATTGGCATGCTGGCAAAGAAATGAGTAGCATAGATCAAGCATTAAATGTCCAAGTTAGATTATCAACTCTTTCAAACTAACAACCTGTTTGTATTGATAATTATATTTAATCAATAAAATATAAAAGGGATGTTGTGAGGAAAAAAACAGGCATTAGAGTAGTAGAATGACATAAAAAAATGCATAATACCATACGGGCTTTTTCACAAACACTTAGCATGCATGGTAAATATGTTATTGAAAATATTGATTTGAACATGCAAGCAACCCTTTAAAAAGTAATATTAATTTTCAAACAATACCACAATAATCCACAAGCAAAATATAAAAGAAAACAATCACCCAATTAAATTTCTAACACCAATTAAAGGAATAATGAAGAAAAGAAAAAGAAAGAAAAAGGAAAATATAGATAATGAAAGTAAAAGGAAAAGAAGAAGGAAACATAAATAAAAATTAATAAAGGAAAAGGAAAAAGTAAGAAAAGAAAGAAAAGAACCTTGATAATGGATGAAAAATAGGGAAAGGAAAAGGTGAAGAGTGAGAAAGAATAAAGAGGGAAGAAGAAAGAAGAAAGAAATAAGAAGGGATAGAAAAGATTTGGATTTGGGGAAGAAAAGATAAGATATTTGGCTGATATGGATAAGCTGTGCGCCGCATGTGACGCGGACGCGTGGGTGACGCGGTCGCATGGTGTGTGATAATTTTCAGGTGACGCGGACGCGTGGGTCACGCGGTCGCGTGGCCTGATTTGTGCTATTGGCGCAAGTGCAGCCTCGCGTACGCACAACTCTCTGTTTTAAATGCATTTTGCCAAAAATTTAGGTGACGCGTTCGCATGGTGTGTGAAAATTTTCAGGTGATGCAAACGTGTGGGGCACGCGTTCGCGTGATAGGGCTTGTGCTTCCAGCATCATTCCAGCCCCACTCCATCATAAATCTCTGTAATACACCCATTTACGTTGATTTCGCAGGGTCATGCGTGCGCATGGACGACGCGCACGCGTAGGAGGCTATTTTTCAAAATGACGTGGACACGTCATTGACGCGGTCATGTGGGCATGCTTATGCCTACGGCACGCCTCCAGCCACGCTATTGCGTGACTCTCTGCTTCTTTTCTTCTTGTGTCCAAGGCACATATGACGCGGACACGTCAACGACGCTTACGCGTCGCGTGCCTTTTTTTTTATGTGGTATGCAAATGCAAATGCAGGCTATATGCGGCTATATGCAGAGATTATGAGAAGAGTCATTAACAAAAATAAAAATAGAATAAAGTATAATAAAACTAAGACTGAAACTGAATGATCATACCATGGTGGGTTGTCTCCCACCTAGCACTTTGCTTTTACGTCCTTAAGTTGGACGTTCTTTAGGCTCATTCTGCTTCTGTTGGTGGGTCTTCCAAGAGGAAAACCTCTAGTTCTTTGTGATCCTTAATCTTTTCTCCATGGTAAAGGTTTAGGCGATGTCCATTGACCTTTAGGAATTTGGAGCTAGAAGGATGACGCAGGTGAAAAATTCCGTATGGCTCTGCCTTTTCTACTCTATGGGGACCTTCCCATCTTGATCTCAATTTACCTAGCATGAGCCTCAGCCTGGAGTTATATAGAAGAACTAACTCTCCTGGTCTGAATTCTCTCCTTTTATGTGCTTGTCATGGACAGCCTTCATCTTCTCTTTGTATCACCTGGAATTGTCATATGCTTCTAGGCAAAGATTCTCCAATTCTGCTAGTTGCATCTTTCTTTCAGCACCAGATTCTTCAAAATTCATATTGTATTCCCTTACAGCCCATAAAGCCGTGTTCCACCTCCACTAGAAGGTGGCAAGCTGATGAGCAGATAATTTATACGCTTTTTGGCATTGTTTTTAGTATGTTTTTAGTAGAATCTAGTTACTTTTAGGGATGTTTTCATTAGTTTTTATGTTAAATTCACATTTCTGGACTTTACTATGAGTTTGTGTGTTTTTCTGTGATTTCAGGTATTTTCTGGCTGAAATTGAGGGACTTGAGCAAAAATCAGATTCAGAGGTTGAAGAAGGACTGCTGATGCTGTTGGATTCTGACCTCCCTGCACTCAAAGTGGAATTTCTGGAGCTACAGAACTCGAAATGGCGCGCTTCCAATTGCGTTGGAAAGTAGACATCCAGGGCTTTCCAGAAATATATAATAGTTTATACTTTGGCCAAGAATAGACGATGCAAACTGGCGTTCAACGCCAGCTCTCTGCCCAATTCTGGCGTCCAGCGCCAGAAAAGGATCCAAAACCAGAGTTGAACGCCCAAACTGGCACAAATACTAGCGTTCAACTTCAAGAAGGACCTCTACACGTGCAACACTCAAGCTCAGCCCAAGAACACACCAAGTGGGTCCCGGAAGTGGATTTATGCATCAATTACTTATTTCTGTAAACCCTAGTGACTAGTTTATTATAAATAGGACCTTTTACTATTGTATTAGACATCTTTGGACGCCTGGTTCTTAGATCAGAGGGGCTGGCCATTCGGCCATGCCTGGATCTTTCACTTATGTAATTTTAACGGTAGAGTTTCTACACTCCATAGATTAAGGTGTGGAGCTCTTCTGTTCCTCAAAGATTAATGCAAAGTACTACTGTTTTCTATTCAGTTCATCTTATTTCTCTTCTAAGATATTCATTCGCTCTTCAACCTGAATGTGATGAACGTGACAATCATCATCATTCCCTATGAACGCGTGCCTGACATCCACTTCCGTTCTACCTTCGACTGAATGAGTATCTCTTAGATCTCTTAACCAGAATCTTCGTGGTGTAAGCTAGAATGATGGCGGCATTCAAGAGAATCTGGAAGGTCTAAACCTTGTCTGTGGTATTCCGAGTAGGATTCAATGATTGAATGACTGTGACGAGCTTCAAACTCGCATTACTCACGTAAGGTATTACTTGGACGACCCAGTGCACTTGCTGGTTAGTTGTGCGAAGTTGTGAACCATGGTATTGGCATCATGTTTTTGGCGCCATTACCAAGGAAAGAAAGAGCGATGAATTTTACATAATCAAAGTGTAATCACAATTTCTGCGCACCACAAGCCTTTCCGTATACTAAGCGGAAGGGGCTCATCCCAATGGGTGTCTTGTACGCTATTCTATATGCCCAGAGTGCATCTTGTAGCTTGGCACTCCAGTCTTTTCTATGAGATTTTACTATCTTCTCCAGAATGTGTTTAATCTCCCTGTTAAACACTTCTGCTTGTCCATTGGTTTGGGGATGATAAGCTATTGCTACTTTATAAACAATCCCATGCTTTTTCAGTAATCCTGTCAGTCTCCTGTTACAAAAGTGAGTGTCTTGATCACTCAAGATTGCTCGTGGTGACCCAAAGCGACAAATAATATGGTTTCTAACAAAGGAAGCAACAGTGTTAGCATCATCAGTACGGGTAGGAATTACTTTCACCCATTTAGAAACATAATCTACAGCTAACAATATATAAAGGTAACCATTAGAGTTTGGAAAGGGTCCCATGAAGTCAATGCCCCAAACATCAAAAATTTAACAGAAAAGCATAATCTGTTGAGGCATCTCATCCCTCTTGGATATATTACCAAACCTTTGGCATGGGAAACAAGATTTACAAAATTCAGCAGCATCTTTAAAAAGAGTAGGCCACCAGAATCCACAGTCTAAGATTTTTCTAACTGTTCTTTGAGGGCCAAAATGTCCTCCACTCTCAGAATAGTGGCATGCCTCTAAAATGGATTGGAATTTTGATTGTGATACACGTCTTCTAATTACCTAATCAGCACCACAACTCCATAGATATGGGTCATCCCATATAAAATATTTCGACTCGCTTTTCAGCTTGTCCCTTTGATGCTTAGTAAAATTGGGAGGGAAAGTATGGCTAACTAGATAATTAGCTACAGGTGCATACCAAGGGACTACTTCAGATACTGCTTGCAAACTATCAAATGGGAAAGTATCATTAATAAGGGTGGAGTCATGCTTAATGTGCTCAAGGCGACTCAAGTGGTCTGCCACTAAATTCTGGTTACCACTCATATCCTTAATTTCTAAATCAAATTCTTGTAGCAGCAGTATCCAACGTATTAGCCTTGGTTTGGACTCTTTTTTAGCTAATAAATATTTTAGAGCTGCATGGTCTGAGTACACTACTACCTTAGTACCAAGTAAATAGGCTCGCAATTTATCCAGAGCAAAAACAATAGCAAGAAGCTCTTTTTCAGTAGTAGTGTAATTAGACTGAGCAGCGTCTAAAGTCTTAGACGCATAAGAAATTACAAAAGGGTCTTTACCTTCGCGCTGAGCCAGTGCCACTCCTACTGCATGGTTGGAGGCATCACACATAATTTCAAATGGCTGGCTCCAGTTTGGTCCTCTTACAATCGGGGCTTGAGTCAGGGCGATATTCAGCTTATCAAAGGCTTGCATGCAATCCTCGCTGAACTCGAACTCAATATCTTTCTGCAGAAATCTGGATAAAGGCAATGCTACCTTACTGAAGTCCTTAATGAATCTCCTGTAAAAACCTACGTGGCCAAGGAACGAACGGACTTCCCTCACAGAGGAGGGGTAAGGTAAACTAGAAATGACATCTACTTTTGCTGGATCTATAGAAATACCAGTGTTAGACACAACATGTCCTAGTACAATTCCTTGTTTTACCATAAAATGACATTTTTCAAAATTCAATACAAGGTTTGTACTAACACACTTGTCTAATACTCTAGACAAGCTATCCAAGCAAAGGCTAAATAAATCACCATATACGCTAAAATCATCCATAAAAACTTCCATACAGTTTTCAATAAGATCTGAAAAGGTACTCATCATGCATCTTTGGAAAGTAGCAGCTGCATTACATAAGCCAAAAGGCATTCTTTTATAAGCATATGTTCCAAAGGAACATGTAAAAGTAGTCTTCTCCTGATCTTCAGGAGCTATATGAATTTGAAAGTACCCTGTATAACCATCCAAAAAGCAGTAATGGGATTTACCTGACAGGCGATCAAGTATCTGATCAATGAATGGCAAGGGGTAATGATCCTTACGAGTGGGTTGGTTGAGATGCCTATAGTCAATGCAAACCCTCCATGAATTCTGCACTCTAGTTGTCAGGAGCTCTCTATGCTCATTCTTTATTGTTGTGACTCTAGACTTCTTGGGCACCACTTGTACTGGACTGACCCATTCACTGTCTGAGATGGGGTAAATGATATCTGCTTCAAGTAGCATGGTCACTTCTTTCTTGACAACTTCTAAGATGGTGGGATTCAATCTTTTTTGGGGTTGACGGACAGGCTTTGCTCCCTCTTCTAAGAATATTCTATGTTCACAAACTTGAGGGCTGATGCTTACTATATCCGCCAAGCTCCATCCAATTGCTTTCTTATGTTTTCTCAGCACACTGAGCAGTTGCTCTTCTTGTTGAGAAGTGAGTTCCCTTGCAATGATAACTGGAAACTTCTAATTATCCTCAAGGTAAGCATACTTGAGGTGTGGAGGAAGGGGCTTTAATTCCAATTTCTACTCATGGCTAGGCTCTGGATCATTCGGGGCTAGTGATAATGGCAAAGTGTCCGCATTGTGTTCAGAGGGTGTCCCCACACTTGGACCTTGCTCCATGTGCTTCTCTTCTATTTCTTCTTGGTGAACTTCAGCTACAGTTTCATCAATGATGTCGCACTAGAAGATAGAATGATCTTCCGGAGGGTGCTTCATAGCTTCATTTAATTTGAAACTCACTGTTCTGCCATCTATCTCAAAGGTGTAAGTTCCTGAGAATGCATCCAGCTTGAACTTTGAAGTCTTCAGGAATGGTCTTCCAAGCAGGATTGATGATGGTCTTCTTGAGTCATTATGGAGCATTTCCAGGATATAGAAGTCAATAGGAAATGTGAGCCCCTTAATGCTCACTAATACATCTTCAGCAATTCCAACTACTGTAGTAATGCTTTTATCTGCTAAAACAAAATGAGCTGTCGACCTTTTTAAGGGAGGGAGCCTCAAAGTATCATATATAGACAATGGCATTATACTAACACACGCTCCTAAGTCACACATGTAATCAGAAAATATTACACCTCTAATGGTACAGTTAACCATGCATGGACCTGGATCACTACATTTTTCAGGTATACCTCCCATTAAAGCAGATATAAAACTACCTAAAGGAATAGTTTCTAACTCATTAATTTTATCTTTATGAATGCATAAATCCTTTAGAAACTTTGCGTATTTAGGTACCTGCTGAATGACATAAAAAAGGGGAACAGTTACCTCAACTTTTTTGAATATTTCTACCATTTTGGGATCAAGTTCCATCTGCTTTCTGGATTTCTTTGCAAGGTGTGGAAATGGGATAGGGATGGCATCTTGTACAGCTTCAGCTTCCTTTGGTTCTCCGTTCCTTGGTTGAACTGCTTCTTCTTCAACTATGTCTTGTACGTCCTCTTCCTCTTCAGCATCTTCCACTTCTATCACATCCTCAGTTGGGGCGTGTACTTGTGGGCTTGGCTCCTCTTGGTTCCTTTCCTGCAATGTGGTTCCAGACCTTAAAGTGATGGCGTTGATGCCACCCTTGGAGTTAGGTAAGGGTTGAGAAGGAATTCCACTGGAGTTTAAAGGTTGGTTAGTGGAATTAGGTAATGAATCTATCCTGGAGGCGAGAGCTTGTAAAGTGGCATTCAGACCATTTAAAGTAGAGTTTAGCTATGTCTGCATATCTTGTCCTTGTGTAAGAGAACGAAGTATCTCGTCATTTGATGAGGAATTAGGATAGGTGATCTGAGGAACTTGTTGTTGGTTATGCTGGGATCCTTGAGATTGTCTTAGGTGAGGTGCTCTGTAAGGCTGGTTCTGATTCTGCTATCTGTTGTTGTTATTCCACCTCTGGTTTCCATTATTATCTCTGCCTCCTCTATTATAGTTGTCCCTCTAGCCATGGTTGGAATTATCTTTCCAACCCTAGTTGGAGTTGTCCTACCATCCTTGGTTATAGTTTCCACCTGGGTTGTAATTGCCGCCTTGTTGATTGTATCCTTGATTCGGGCGGTCATTGAAGTTATGAGTAGCTGCCACAGTGTTGTCTTCTTGTTGGAGCTGCAGACATTCATCAGTATAATGACTATAATCAGCACAGATTCTGCATACTCTTTATGGGACTAACTGTTGGCTATGTTGTGGTGGGTGAGGCTGAGCTTGTTGTTGATTTAACTGCATCTGCTTTAGTAGGTTGGTCATTTCACATATACTCTGTGTAAGAGCAGTAGTTTCAATGCTAGAGGAAACCTCTGCAACAGCTTTTGAGTGGCTGTGCCTGTGCCTGTTATTCCTAGTGGACTTAGCTAAGTCGTTGATCAGTTGCCATGCTTCATTTGTGGTCTTGTACTTTTTCATAGAACCATTACTAGCACCATCCAGTGTAGTTTAATCCTGAGGCTTCATGCCTTGTGTGAAGTAGCTGATCAACACCAGTCTGTCGATCATGTGATGGGGGCACGCATCTAGAAGGTTCTTAAAGCACTCCCAGTACTCATAAAGAGCCTCTGATTCCCCTTGAACAATGTAGGAGATCTCTTTCCTTAGTCTATCTGTGACTTCAGCTGGAAAGTATTTTTCCAAAAATTCTCTCCTGAGCGTAACCCAGTTGGTAACAGTTGTTTCAGGTTGGGAGTAGTACCACTCCCTCGCCTTTCCCTCAAGAGAAAACAGGAAGGCAGTTAACAGAATAGAAATTTCATCTGCACTATTATGCCTAATAGTAGAACAGGCTGTCTGGAAATCCCTTAGGTGCTTGATAGGCTCTTGAGCAGGTAAGCCATGAAATTTGGGCATCAAGTTGATTAGTGCAGTCTTCAGTTTAAAATCTACAGCCAGAGTTGGATGATGCACTTGATACGGCTACAGTGTAAAATCTGGGGCTCCAGCCTCCTGGAGAGTAATCTTCCTAGTTGCTGTTATTCTATCTGCACGTGAATCAATTGAATTAGTAGTAAAGGAGCTTGTTTCGCTCTCAGATGGCGGTTTAGATTCGCCCTCAGATGAGACTGGTGAATCGATAACAATCACTTCACCACCCTCAGAGGCTAACTTGTGTCGAGCTCGCCTAATACATGAATGAGTTCTTTCAATTTCAAGATCAAATGCGGCTAAGCTCGGATCAAGCAGTGAACGCGTCATTCAATGAAAAAAACATGTCGCTCATGATAAAAAAATAAAAATAAAAATAAAATTTGCAATTAAAATTAAAATATGTACACTAATTAAAAATTCAGCACACAATTGTAACTCCCCGGCAACGGCGCCAAAAACTGACGAGAGGGCAGAAGTCGCCTAATTAAGAAATCAATATAGAGAATGCGTTGAGAGTATAGTTCTTAACCAGCTAAGATCCGCCTTGTCAATTTAGAAAATTTGTCACGAAATTTAGAAATAAAAATACTGGGAGTATGAGTCCCAGGTCGTCTCCCAACGAGTTGGGAGAAAGGATGCTAATTTATTAATTAGGAATTTTCCGAGAGAGTTTGAGTTTGGATAATGAGCAATAAATTAAAGTAATAAAACTAAGAATGATTATTAATATTTTAATAAAAAGTCTTGACTGGGGGAATGATTAATTGGAAGTTCTATCCTTGTTGGGATCTCTTTAGTGTAGTATCAAAAGGGTTGTTGTTTTCACTTAGTTAACCCTTACTAAATAAAGGAAAGTCAAGTGATTGAGCTAATCCTTATTCGCAAATCCTAGTCCTCTCCCTTGGGAAGGTCTAGCGTTAGTAAATACAGAACTAGCCAACAACTTCCAATTTAACTAACACTTAAGCCTTCCATCTCAAGTGTCTCCTCTTAATCAACCCCATGTCAAGTTTGGGAAATCTACTCCATTGACATGAATATAATACTCAGAAAAATATAAGAAGAAGACATAATAAATAAAATAAAATAAAATAGAGACTAAAAATTAATTGAAGGTAAAAGTAATCCTCTTTATCAATAATCCATGAAAATAATCCAATTAGAACTCTAAATAAAATAAATAAGGATATGGAAGAATAAGGGACAAAGTAAACAAACTAGAATAATGACTTCAACGGAGGTAATGACTCTTCAATATCCAAAAGCATGAAACAATGAATGTAAAGTGAACCTAGAGGGAAAGTAATCCTCTCTAAATTCAGATCTAGAAACCTAAAAACTATCCTTATGTATCTAAAACTGTATGTCTATTATGTCTAAGATGTGTGTCAAGTTACGTGTTGAGTTTCTGCATGTTTCCTGGCTTTATTCTGTGTTTCTGGGCCGAAAACTGTGTCAAAATGTGGCCAGAAATCGCCCCCAGCATTTTCTGTTAATTCTACAGATTGCGCAGGTCACGCGTACGCGTCGTTCACGCGTTCGCGTCATTCAACGATTTTCCTTGTCACGCAAGCGCGTTGTCCATGCGTTCACGTCATTTGTGCAGACTCCAATCCACGCATACGCGTCAGGCACGCACACGCATCGCTGCGATTTTCTCCATTCCACGCGCTCACGTGAGCCATGTGCGCGCATCAATGTTCGCTGGTCATCTCCTTAGTTTCTTGTGTTCCTTCAATTTTTGCAGGCTTCCTCTCTATTTTCTAAGTCATTCCTGCCCTATGAAGCCTGAAATACTTAACACACGGATCACAGCATCGAATGGTATAAAGGAGGATTAAAATATACGAATTAAAGATCTCTAGGAAGCAAGTTTTCAACCATAAAACGATACTAGGAAGGAATTAAAAATCATGCAATTAGTATGAATAAGTGGGTGAAGACTTGATGAAACTATTCAATTAAACACAATGTAAACCATAAAATAGTGGTTTATCAATCTCCCTCTCCCAGAAATGCATATTTCAGGGAGGAAGGTAATGGCTTATGCTTGAGCTTAGGAGGCTTCTCTTTTTCCTCAAAGGTTTCCAGAAGATCCTCTGAATCTGGCTGGGTATCATCAAGGATATCATCTAGCCCTTCCTTGATGCTTTCGGCCATGTTGACCTCTTCCACCAGGGAATCAATGAGGTCAATGCTCATGAATTCCTCAGGAAGTCTGGATGCTGCATAGCCTTGACAGCATTCAGTACAAACTTTTCTTCATCGACTCTTAGGGTTACTTTTAACATCAATGAGGGTCCGTCCTGTAACTAGGAAAGGTCTTCCTAGGATGAGGGATGCACCTTGTGCCCCTCCATGTCCAATACCACAAAGTCAGTGGGAAAGGCAAAGGGTCTGATGAGCGGATAATTTATACGCTTTTTGGCATTGTTTTTACATAGTTTTCATTATAATTTAATTAGTTTTCAGTATATTTTTATTAGTTTTTAATTAAAATTTACATTTCTGGACTTTACAATGAGTTTGTGTGTTTTTCTGTGATTTCAGGTATTTTCTGGCTGAAATTGAGGGACTTGAGCAAAAATCAGATTCAGAGGTTGAAGAAGGACTGCAGATGCTGTTGGATTCTGACCTCCCTGCACTCAAAGTGGGTTTTCTGGAGCTTTCCAGCAATATATAATAGTCCATACTTTGCCCGAGTTTAGACGACGCAAACTAGCGTTCAACGCCAGTTCCATGCTGCATTCTGGAGTTAAACGCCAGAAACAGGTTGCAAAGTGGAGTTAAACGCCAGAAACAGGTTACAAACTGGCGTTCAACTCCAAGAAAAGCCTCTACACATGTAAAGCTCAATGCTCAACCCAAGCACACACCAAGTGGGCCCCAGAAGTGGATTTCTGCATCATTTACTCATTTTTGTAAACCCTAGTAACTAGTTTAGTATAAATAGGACGTTTTACTGTTGTATTTACATCTTCGGATCAGATCTTTGATCAGTTTTATGCTATCTTAGACCTTTATGGGGGCTGGCCATTCAGCCATGCCTGGACCTTCATCACTTATGTATTTTCAACGGTAGAGTTTCTACACACCATAGATTAAGGTTTGGAGCTCTGCTGTTCCTCATGAATTAATGCAAAGTACTATTGTTTTTCTATTCAATTCAAGCTTATTCCTATTCTAAGATATCCATTCGCACCCAAGAACATGATGAATGTGATGATTATGTGACGCTCATCATCATTCTCACTTATGAACGCATGCCTGACAAACACTTCCGTTCTACATGCAAACAAGCTAGAATGAATATCTCTTAGATATCTAATACAGAGGACCGAGTCCGAGATATTAGAATCTTCGTGGTATAAGTTAGAACCCATGGTCGGCCATTCCTGAGATCCGAAAAGTCTAAACCTTGTATGTGGTATTCCGATTAGGATCTGGGAAGGGATGGCTGTGACGAGCTTCAAACTCGCGAGTGCTGGGCGTAGTGACAGACGCAAAAGGATAGTAAATCCTATTCCAGTATGATCAAGAACCGACAGATGATTAGCCATGCAGTGACAGCGCATTGGACCATTTTCACAGAGAGGATGGGATGTAGCCATTGACAACGGTGATGCCCTACATAAAGCTTGCCATGGAAAGGAGTAGGAATGCTTGGATGAAGACAGCAGGAAAGCAGAGGTTCAGGAGGAACGAAAGCATCTCTATACGCTTATCTAAAATTCTCACCAATGAATTACATAAGTATCTCTATCCTAGTTTATATTTTATTTATGTTTTTATTATCAATTCACCATACCCATTTGAATCCGCTTGATTGAGATTTACATGGTGACCATAGCTTGCTTCAGGCCGACAATCTCTGTGGGATCGACCCTTACTCATGTAAGGTTTATTACTTGGACGACCCAGTGCACTTGCTGGTTAGTTGTGCGAAGTTGTGATAAAGAGTTGAGATTACAATTGTGCGTACCAAGTTGTTGGCGCCATTGATGATCACAGTTTCGTGCACCAAGTTTTTGGCGCCGTTGCCGGGGATTGTTCGAGTTTAGACAACTAACGGTTCATCTTGTTGCTCAAATTAGGTAATTTTATTTTAATTTTAAGCTTTTATTTCTTATTTTCGAAAAATACAAAAAAAAAATTTCTTCTTTTTCGTTTTCCCAAAATAATTTTCGAAAAAAAATTTAATAAAATCATAAAATCAAAAATAATTTTGTGTTTCTTGTTTGAGTCTTGTGTCAATTTTTAAGATTGGTGTCAATTGCATCCTTTTATTTTTCTTAAAAATTTTTCGAAAACACATGCATTGAGTTTCTTTCTTGTTCTTCATGATCTTCAAGTTTTTCTTGATAAGTCTTCTTGTTTGATCTTTAAAATTTCTTGTTTTGTGTCTTTTCTTGTTTTTCATATGCATTCTTGAATTCTTAGTGTCTAAATATTAAAAATTTCTAAGTTTGGTGTCTTGCATGTTTTCTTTTATCAAAAATTTTTTTCAAAAATACATACTTGATGTTCATCATGATCTTCAAAGTGTTCTTGGTGTTCATCTTTGCATTCGAAGTGTTCTTGCATGTTTCCTTTGTTTTGATTCATAATTTTCATGTTTTGAGTCTTTTTGATGTTTTTCTCTTTCATCATTAAAAATTCAAAAATAAAAAAAAATATCTTTCTCTTATTTCACTCATAAATTTCGAAAATTTGAGTTGACTTTTTCAAAATTTTTTAAAATCTAGTTGTTTCTTATGAGTCAAATCAAATTTTCAAATTAAAAATTCTATCTTTTTCAAATCTTTTTCAAAAATCAAATCTTTTTCAATTTTTCCTTCATATTTTCGAAAACTTTATGATTGATTTTCAAAATCTTTTGTTATTTTGTTTCATAATTTCAAAATCTTTACTAACAATTAATGTGATTGATTCAAAAATTTTTAAGCTTATTACTTGCCTATTAAGAAAGGTCCAATCTTTAAATTTAAAAATCATATCTTGTTGTTTCTTGTTAGTCAAGTAATCAACTTTAATTTTCAAAATCAAATCTTTTTAAATTTCTTTTTCAAATCTTTTTCAAAATAAGTTTCAATCACATCTTTTTCAAAAAAAATTCAATTTCAAAATCTTTTCTAACTTCTTTTCTAACTTCTTATCTTTTTAAAATTGATTTTCAAATCTTTTTCAAACTAATCCTATCTTTTTGTTTCAATCATATATTTTTCAAAACTACCTAACTAATTCTCTCTCTAATTTTCGAAAATCACCTTCCTCTTATTCAAAATTCCTTTTTAAATTAACTAATTGTTTTAAATTTAATTTAATTTGATTCAATTTTCCTTTCTTAATTTTCGAACTTTAATTTTTATTTTTTATTATTTTAAATTCAATTTAAAAACAAAAATACTTTTATTTTAATTTATTTTTCGAAAATTCTTCTCTCTCACTCCCTTCTAATTATTTATTTATCTACTAACACTTCTCTTCTTCTTAAAAATTTGAACCCCATCTTCCTCTCTGTGTTCGAGTTTCTCCTCTTCTCCTTCTTACATTCTTCTCTTCTTATACTTGCATAAGGAATCTCTATACTGTGACATAGAGGATTCCATATTTTTTGTTCTCTTATTTTTTCATATGAGCAGGAACAAGGATAAGAACATTCTTGTTGAAACTGATCCTAAACCTGAAAGGACTCTGAAGAGGAAGCTAAGGGAAGCTAAAGCCCAACTCTTTGGAGAAAATCTGACAGAAATTTTCGAAAAAGAAGGAGACATGGCCGAAAATAATAACAATGCAAGGAAGATGCTTGGTGACTTTACTGCACCAAATTCCAATTTACATGTAAGAAGCATCTCAATTCCTGCCATTGGAGCAAACAACTTTGAGCTTAAACCTCAATTAGTTTCTCTGATGCAACAGAACTGCAAGTTCCATGGACTTCCATCCGAAGATCCTTTTCAGTTCTTAACTGAATTCTTGTAGATCTGTAATACTGTTAAGACCAATGGGGTTGATCCTGAGGTCTACAGGCTTATGCTTTTCCCGTTTGCTGTAAGAGACAGAGCTAGAGTATGGTTGGACTCTCAACCTAAAGATAGCCTGAACTATTGGGATAAGCTGGTCACGGCTTTCTTAGCCAAGTTCTTTCCTCCTCAAAAGCTTAGTAAGCTTAGAGTGGATGTTCAAACTTTCAGACAAAAGGAAGGTGAATCCCTCTATGAAGCTTGGGAGAGATACAAGGAACTGACCAAAAAGTGTCCTTCTGACATGCTTTCAGAATGGACCATCCTGGATATATTCTATGATGGTCTGTCTGAATTATCAAAGATGTCATTGGACCATTCTACAGGTGGATCCATTTACCTAAAGAAAACGCCTATAGAAGCTCAAGAACTCATTGACATGGTTGCAAGTAACCAGTTCATGTACACTTCTGAAAGGAATCCTATGAGTAATGGGACGCCTATGAGGAAGGGAGTTCTTGAAATTGATGCTCTGAATGCCATATTGGCTCAGAACAAAATATTGACTCAGCAAGTCAATATGATTTCTCAGAGTCTGAATGGAATGCAAGCTGCATCCAACAGTACTCAAGAGGCATCTTCTGAAGAAGAAGCTTATGATCCTGAGAACCCTGCAATAGCAGAGGTGAATTACATGGGTGAACCTTATGGAAACACCTATAACCCCTCATGGAGAAATCATCCAAATTTCTCATGGAAGGATCAACAAAAGCCTCAACAAGGCTTTAATAATGGTGGAAGAAACAGGTTTAACAATACTAAACCTTTTCCATCATCCACTCAGCAACAGACAGAAAATTTTGAGCAGAATCTATCTAGCTTGGCAAATATAGCCTCTGATCTATCTAAGGCCACTTTGAGTTTCATGAATGAAACAAGGTCCTCCATTAGAAATTTGGAAGCACAAGTGGGCCAGCTGAGTAAAAGAGTCACTGAAATCCCTCCTAGTACTCTCCCAAGCAATACAGAAGAGAATCCAAAGAGAGAGTGCATGGCCATAGATTTAACCATCATGGCCGAACCTACAAGGGAGGGAGAGGACGTGAATCCCAGTGAGGAAGACCTCCTAGGACGCTCAGTGATCAATAAGGAGTTCCTCAATGAGGACCTAAAGAAATCTGAGGCTCATCTAGAGACCATAGAGATTCCATTGAACCTCCTTCTGCCCTTCATGAGCTCGGATGAGTACTCTTCTTCTGAAAAGAATGAAGACATTACTGAAGAGTAAGTTGCCAAGTACATTGGTGCAATCATGAAGCTGAATGCCAAATTATTTGGTAACGAGACTTGGGAAGATGAACCTCCCTTGCTCACCAATGAACTGAATGCATTGGATAGGAAGAAATTATCTCAAAAAAAATAGGATCCTGGTAAATTCCTAATTCCCTGTAACATAGGCATCATGAACTTTGAGAAAGCTCTGTGTGACCTGGGGTCAGGAATAAACTTAATGCCACTCTCCATAATGGAGAAACTTGGGATCTTTGAGGTGCAAGCTGCTAGAATCTCATTAGAGATGGCAGACAACTCAAGAAAATATGCTTATGGACAAGTAGAGGACGTGTTAGTAAAGGTTGAAGGCCTTTTCCCCATTTCTGATTTCCACTTTCTCTTTACATTCTGCAACTCAATTCTTGCAATCACCCCCATTCCCTTTTAATTTCAGCAATTTACATTCTGCTCTTTAATTCATGCAATTTAAGATTCAGCCATTTAATTTTCTTGTCATTTACTTTTCCCGCCAATTTTACATTCCGCAATTCTCATCTCAAATCTTGATTCAGCTCAACTAGAACACACTTCTAATCCGAATTGCTCACTTAACCAATCCTTGTGGGATTCGACCTCACTCTATTGTGAGTTTTTACTTGACGACGATAACCGGTGCACTTGCCGGAAGGAATTTTGCCGATCGTGCAATTTCCTAAATCGTAGCATAACAAGTTTATGTGCATCATACATCCCTATTGATTTCATAATCCTGGACACTGGGAAGGATGAGGATGAATCCATCATCCTTAGAAGACCCTTCCTAGCCACAGCAAAAGCTGTGATTGATGTGGACAGAGGAGAGTTGGTCCTCCAACTGAATGAGGACAACCTTGTGTTTTAAACTCAAAGATCTCCTTCTATAACCATGGAGAGGAAGCATGAAAAGCTTCTCTCACTGCAGAGTCAACCAAAGCCCCCACAGTCAAACTCTAAGTTTGGTGTTGGGAGGCCACAACCAAATACTAAGTTTGGTGTTGAACCCCCATATTCAAACTCTAAGTTTGGTGCTGGGAGGTTCCAACCATGCTCTGAACATCTGTGAGGCTCTATGAGAGCTCACTGTCAAGCTATTGACGTTAAAGAAGCGCTTATTGGGAGGCAACCCAATGTTATTTAATTATATCTATTTTATTTTCCTTTTGTTATTTCATATTTTAGTAGGTTGATGATCATGTGGAATCACAAAAACTACTGAAAAATCAAAAACATAATGAAAAATAGCATTAAAAACAGCACACCGTAGAGGAGAGCAGTCTGGCATTTAAACGCCAGAAACAAGCATTTGTCTGGCGTTTAACGCCAGAAACAAGCACCAAGTTGGCGTTTAACACCAGAAACAAGCATCTGCCTGGCGTTAAACGCCAGAAACAGGCTACATTTGGGCGTTTAACGCCAGAAACAAGCAGCAGTCTGGCGTAAAATGCCAGGATTGCACAGCAAAGGCGTTTTACACGCCTAATTAGAGCAGGGATGTTAAGTCTTTGGCCCCACTGGATCTGTGGACCCCACAGGATCCCCACCTACCTCACCTCTTCTTCTCTCCTCTTCACACATTTTCATAACATTCTTCCTCAATTAACCTCAACCAATCACCTCTATTACTCCTCCAAAACCATCATACAACCCACCTACACCCACCCACTCAAATTCAAACCATCACTCCTTCCTTTTCACACATCATAACCACCTAAAACCCCCTTGACCGAACCATTCACACACCTCCATCTCCTCTATTTTCTTCTTTTTCTACTCACTTCTTTCTTCTTTTGCTCGAGGACGAGCACACCTTCTAAGTTTGGTGTGGTAAAAGCATTGCTTTTTATTTTTCCATAACCATTTACGGCACCTAAGGCCAGAGACATCCCCATTGAAGAGGACAAGCCCATCGCTAAGAAAAAGATAGAGCAAACAAGAGATCATGGACCTCAGTAAGAGCATGAGGAAATTCCCCACCATGAAATCCCTGAGATGCCTCAAGGGATGCACTTTTCTCCACAAAACTATTGGGAGCAAATCAATACCTCCCTAGGAGAATTAAGTTCCAATATGGGACAACTAAGGGTGGAGCACCAAGAGCATTCCATCATCCTCCATGAAATTAGAGAAGATCAAAGAGCTATGAGGGAGGAGCAACAAAGACAAGGAAGAGACATAGAGGAGCTCAAGAGCACCATTGGTTCTTCAAGGAGAGGAAGACGCCACCCTCACTAAGGTGGACTCATTCCTTAATCTCCTTGTCTATTTATTTTCTATTTTTCGGTTTTTCAGCCTTATGTGTTATTTATGTTGTGCCTTTACTACATGATCATTAGTGTCTAAGTGTCTATGCCTTAAAGTTATGAATATGAATCCATCACCTCTCTTGAATGAAAAATGTTTTAACTACAAAAGAACAAGAAGTACATGGTTTCGAATACATCCTTGAAACTAGTTTAATTATTTTGATGTGGTGACAATACTTTTTGTTTTATGAATGAATGCTTGAATAGTGCATATGTCTTTTGAAGTTGATGTTTATGAATGTTAAATATGTTGGCTTTTGAAGAATAAGGAAAAAGGAGACATGTTATTTGATAATCTGAAAAATCATAAAAATGATTCTTGAAGCAAGAAAAAGCAATGAATACAAAAGCTTGCAGAAAAAAATGCAAAAAAAAAAAGAGAAAAAGAAAAAGAAAAAGCAAGCAGAAAAAGCCAAAAGCTCTTTAAAACAAAAGGCAAGAGTAAAAAGCGAATAGCGCTTAAAACCAAAAGGCAAGGGTAATAAAAAGGATCCAAGGCTTTGAGCATCAGTGGATAGGAGGGCCTAAAGGAATAAAATCCTGGCCTAAGCGGCTAAACCAAGCTGTCCCTAACCATGTGCTTGTGGCGTAAAGGTGTCAAGTGAAAACTTGAGACTGAGCGGTTAAAGTCGAGGTCCAAAGCAAAAACAGAGTGTGCTTAAGAACCCTGGACACCTCTAATTGGGGAATTTAGCAAAGCTGAGTCACAATCTGAAAAGGTTCACCCAGTTATATATCTGTGGCATTTATGTATCCGGTGGTAATACTGGAAAACAAAGTTCTTAGGGCCACGGCCAAGACTCATAAAGTAGTTGTGTTCAAGAATCAACATACTGAACTAGGAGAATCAGTAACACTATCTGAATTCTAAGTTCCTATAGATGCCAATCATTCTGAACTTCAATGGATAAAGTGAGATGCCAAAACTATTCAAGAGGCAAAAAGCTACAAGTCCCGCTCATCTGATTGGAGCTAAGTTTCATTGATATTTTGGAATTTATAGTATATTCTCTTCTTTTTATCCTATTTGATTTTCAGTTACTTGGGGACAAGTAACAATTTAAGTTTGGTGTTGTGATGAGCAGATAATTTATACGCTTTTTGGCATTGTTTTTACATAGTTTTCAGTATAATTTAATTAGTTTTTAGTATATTTTTATTATTTTTTAATTAAAATTCACATTTCTGGACTTTACTATGAGTTTGTGTGTTTTTCTGTGATTTCAGGTATTTTCTGGCTGAAATTGAGGGACTTGAGCAAAAATCAGATTCAGAGGTTGAAGAAGGACTGCAGATGCTGTTGGATTCTGACCTCCCTGCACTCAAAGTGGGTTTTCTAGAGCTTTCTAGCAATATATAATACTCCATACTTTGCCCGAGTTTAGATGACGCAAACTGGCATTCAACGCCAGTTCCATGCTGCATTCTAGAGTTAAACGCCAGAAACAAGTTGCAAAGTGGAGTTAAACGCCAGAAACAGGTTACAAACTGGCGTTCAACTCCAAGAGAAGCCTCTACACGTGTAAAGCTCAATGCTCAGCCTAAGCACACACCAAGTAGGCCCCAAAAGTGGATTTCTGAATCATTTACTCATTTCTGTAAACCCTAGTAACTAGTTTAGTATAAATAGGACTTTTTACTATTGTATTTACATCTTCGGATCAGATCTTTGATCAGTTTTATGCTATCTTAGACCTTTATGGGGCGGGCCATTCGGCCATGCCTGGACCTTCATCACTTATGTATTTTCAACGGTAGAGTTTCTACACACTATAGATTAAGGTGTGGAGCTCTGCTGTTCCTCATGAATTAATGTAAAGTACTATTGTTTTTCTATTCAATTCAAGCTTATTCCTATTCTAAGATATCCATTCGCACCCAAGAACATGATGAATGTGATGATTATGTGACGCTCATCATTATTCTCACTTATGAACGCGTGCCTGACAAACACTTCCGTTCTACATGCAAACAAGCTAGAATGAATATCTCTTAGATATCTAATACAGAGGATCGAGTCCGAGATATTAGAATCTTCGTGGTATAAGTTAGAAACCATGGACGGCCATTCCTGAGATCCGAAAGTCTAAACCTTGTCTGTGGTATTCCGAGTAGGATCTGGGAAGGGATGGCTGTGACGAGCTTCAAACTTGCGAGTGCTGGGCGTAGTGACAAACGCAAAAGGATAGTAAATCCTATTCCAGTATGATCGAGAACCGACAGATGATTAGCCATGCAGTGACAGTGCATTGGACCATTTTCACAGAGAGGATGGGATGTAGCCATTGACAACGGTGATGCCCTACATAAAGCTTGCCATGCAAAGGAGTAGGAATGATTGGATGAAGATAGTAGGAAAGCAGAGGTTCAGGAGGAACGAAAGCATCTCTGTACGCTTATCTGAAATTCTCACCAATGAATTACATAAGTATCTCTATCCCAGTTTATATTTTATTTATGTTTTTATTATCAATTCACCATACCTATTTGAATCCGCCTGATTGAGATTTACAAGGTGACCATAGCTTGCTTCAGGCCGACAATCTCTGTGGGATTGACGCTTACTCACGTAAGGTTTATTACTTGGACGACCCAGTGCACTTGCTGGTTAGTTGTATGAAGTTGTGATAAAGAGTTGAGATTACAATTGTGCGTACCAAGTTGTTGGCGCAATTGATGATCACAATTTCGTGCACCAGGGTCCAACCCTAACAATCATGTCTTCAACTACTCCTGATGGTATCTTAATAGAACCATCAGCAAGTTGAAGGCACATGCGGGTTGGTTTGACTTCATCAGTCAAACTAAGCTTCTTTATTAGTGAAGCAGGTATTAGGTTGATGCTTGCTCCAAGGTCATATAGAGCTGTCCTTTATTAGTGAGTGCTTGTTGGGAGGCAACTCTACCTTACTCAACTATATTTTATTTTTATTTTGTTTTTCCTTTCAGTTGTCAGAGTCAAGATCATGTCCTTGTACAAGCATCACCTAGAGTTCATGGTATCATAAAGCTTCCAGGGTCTTTAAGCTTCTCTGGTAAGCTATTCTGAATGATTGCACTGCATTCCTCAGTGAGGAGGACTATTTATGTCTCTCTCCAATCCTTCATATGACTTAGAATGTCCTTCATGAACTTTTCATAAGAAGGTATCTGTTCATACCCTGGGTCGAGCTATCTGACCTGGGATGTTTTAACGACATGACGACTGACCTCTTTAGGTCCGCCTACCCGATCTCTTCTTAAAGAGATCGGTCAAATCAACAGGAAAGCCCAGTAAAGGGCCCAAATAGAGGAACACGACCCACATCCAAAGGCAATCCAAGCCTATAGAGATAAAGGCGGTTCCCTTGAAGATAAGTTGACCTCAACTCAAAGATAAAGATAAGATAACTAACTTATCTTATCTAAAAAGGTCACTCTACAACTACTATAAATACACTGGAGTACCCAGGTATAACTCATACTCTGATTCTACATAAAACCTGCTTTATACCCATGCTAACTTAAGCATCGGAGTCTCTTGCAGGTACCCCCCACCCTCCGGTGACGAAGGATCAGCAGTACAGTCAATCCAACAAGTCGGACGCACCAGCTCCGGCCGTCATCCACCGACCGGACACGTCGGCTCCGACCAGTGCAGAAGATCTCGTCCGAGATTGACCTCTAGTTTCAGGTAACCCTCGGAACATTGGCGCCGTTGCCGGAGACCTGGAAGTCATCCCAACACCATGGTGGACGACCATAACAACGATCACGATTCAGATCTAGAAAACAGAACGCCGCACAAAAACGTGGACACCCCACTAAAAGACACCCCAGAATCCAACGGAGACAAAAATCCAGCAAACCCGGGAGCAATAGAAGCACTTCAAGATCGCTTGAAGCAACTTGAAAAAGAAACCCAATAACAATGAGAAATCGGAAAGGATCTACAAAGAAAGGTACGGCGACGTCGAGAATTGGAAGAAAAATTACAGCAATTAGAAGCCGATCTCAAATCGAAGGCCCCTCAGATCACTCCTGAGGAAAGCTCACGTAAAGAACAGGATCCATTCACCAGGGAGATCATGAAAACCAAAATCCCAAAGGACTTCAAACTCCCAGATATGACTTTATATGACAGTACCACAGATCCCAACCACCATCTCAGCAATTTCAGAAGCAGAATGTACCTTAACGACGCCTCAGATGCCGTTCGCTGCAAAGCTTTCCCAACAACTCTCACGAAGACAGCAATCCGATGGTTCGACAACTTACCTCCAAAGTCCATCTCAAACTTCGACGACCTGGCCAAAAAGTTCCTGGCCAGATTCTGCATCCAGAAAGATAAAGCCAAGCACGCCCCCAGTCTACTAGGGATCAAGCAAGGAGATCGGGAGAGCCTCCGCAACTACATGGAAAGATTCAACAAAACATGCATGGACATACAAAGCTTACCAACAGAGGCCGCTATCATGGGACTCATCAATGGCCTACGAGAGGGACCATTTAGCCAATCTATATCAAAGAAGTACCTGGTGCACGAAAGTGTGATCATCAATGGCACCATCAACATGGTACGCTCAATTGTAATCTCAACTTTTTATCACAACTTCGCACAACTAACCAGCAAGTGCACTGGGTCGTCCAAGTAATAAACCTTACGCGAGTAAGGGTCGATCCCATGGAGATTGTTGGTATGAAGCAAGCAATGGTCATCTTGTAAATCTCAGTCAGGCTCATCACATTCAGGTTGAAGTGCGAATGAGTATCTTAGAAGCGGAATAAGTTGAATTGAATAGAAAAATAGTAGTACTTTGCATTAATCTTTGAGGAACAACAGAGCTCCACACCTTAATCTATGGAGTGCAGAAACTCTACCGTTTGATAAATACATAAGTGAATAGAGGGTAAGCATGGCCGAGTGGCCAGCCTCCCATGGAGGTCTAGAGATCTCAAAATGATCAAAAGATGTCTAATACAATAGTAAAAAGTCCTATTTATAATAAACTAGCTACTAGGGTTTACAGAAGTAAGTAATTGATGTATAAATCCACTTCCGGGGCCCACTTGGTGTGTGCTTGGGCTGAGCTTGAATGTTACACGTGCAGAGGCTCTTTCTGGAGTTGAACGCCAGGTTGTAACATATTTCTGGCGTTCAACTCTGGTTTGTGACTTGTTTCTGGCGTTCAACGCCCTCTTACGTCGTCTAAACTCGTTCAACGTATAGACTATTATACATTGCTGGAAAGCCCTGGATGTCTACTTTCCAACGCAATTAGAAGTGAGCCATTTTGAGTTCTGTAGCTCCAGAAAATCCACTTTGAGTGCAGGGAGGTCAGAATCCAACAGCATCAGCAGTCCTTCTTCAACCTCTGAATCTGATTTTTGCTCAAGTCCCTCAATTTCAGCCAGAAAATACCTGAAATCACAGAAAAACACACAAACTCATAGTAAAGTCCAGAAATGTGAATTTAGCATAAAAACTAATAAAAACATCCCTAAAAGTAACTAGATTCTACTAAAAACATACTAAAAACAATGCCAAAAAGCGTATAAATTATCCGCTCATCAGTACCCTACCTCATTAGACGAAGTACAGGAGCGAGCAGAAAAATACATCAACATGGAAGAAAATGCTCAGTTGGGAGAAACCTCAAAATCTGGGAACCCCTACCGGGATAAAGACAAGGAATCCAAAAAGAAAAAAGATCGACAGGGGGAGAAAATCAAAAAGTACCATAATTACACTCCTCTCAGGGCATCCCTGGTCGATGTGTACAAAGAAGTTTGCCATATAGAGAAAATCCCCCCGGCGCGACCACTTAAAGGCAAAAGGGGAGGGGGAAACCGGAAGGAATATTGTGAATACCATCGAGTTCGAGGGCACTCCACCAACGAGTGCTTCGACTTAAAGAATATAATAGAAAAATTGGTGAGAGAAGGAAGATTAGATCGATTTCTGGCTACCCGAACTGATGACCAAAGAAAAAGACGAAGGGACGAGGATGACGGACGAACTGAACGATCACCTCGGACACCAGAAAGACACGTCCACATGATACACGACGGATTTGCAGGAGGAGGGATCTCCAAATCATCTCGAAAAAGATATCTCAAAGAAGTATATCAGGTCGAGGCAAAGGAGGAAGCACTCGACATCCCTGCGATAACATTCACTAAAGAGGACGCATTCGGCATCATCTCGGGACACGATGATCCCATGGTCATCACTGTCATACTGGCAAACGCCAATCTGCATTGCACATTAGTGGACCAAGGGAGTTCTGCCGACATCTTATTCAAAACAGCCTTCGACAAACTCGGCTTAGACGAAAAGGAGCTTAGAGCATACCCGAACAGTCTGTTCGGATTAGGAGATACCCCAGTACAACCACTGGGATATATATCGCTACACACAACCTTCGAAAAAGGGAGCCAATCTCGGACCCTCAAGATTGACTACATTGTGGTCGACGTAAGTTCAGCCTACAATGCTCTAATAGGTCGGACAACACTTAATCAAGTCGGCGCAGTAGTCTCAACTCCACATCTATGCATGAAATTCCCAAACACAGAGGGGATAGCCACGATAAAAGCAGATCAAAAGATGGCACACCGTTGTTATAACGAAAGTCTAAACCTTAGAGGCAAGGGAGAAGAGTTTCATACAATCGAACTGGGCGGAGTCCAACGACGAGAAGAACTCCGTCCGCAACTAGAAGGCGAGATAGAGAAGATTCAAATCGGAGACACCTCGGACAAAACGACCAATATTAGCACGATCCTCAGAGGAGACTCAAAAGAATTACTGATACAATTCTTACGAGATAATGTCGATCTCTTTGCATGGAAAGCCGCGGACATGCCAGGCATAGACCCTAAGCTAATGTGCCACAAGTTGGTGGTCTACCCAGGATCTCGACCGGTGCAGCAGAAACGAAGGAAACTTGGGCCAGAACGATCCAAAGCTGTGGAAGAACAAGTACAAGCACTACTGGAGGCAGGATTTATAAGAGAAGTCAAGTACCCACTATGGCTAGCCAATGTCGTCTTGGTGAAAAAATCAAACGGGAAGTGGCGAATGTGCACCGATTACACCGATCTCAACAAAGCCTGCCCAAAAGATCCATACCCACTCCCAAGCATCGACGCTCTGGTAGATGCTTCCTCCAGATACAGATACCTCTCGTTTATGGACGCATACTCGGGATACAACCAAATCCCCATGTATCCACCAGATCAGGGAAAGACCTCGTTCTTAACACCAAAGGCAAACTACTGCTACATCGTGATGCCTTTCGGTCTCAAGAACGCAGGAGCTACTTATCAAAGGCTAATGAACAAAGTCTTCTCAGATCACATCGGAAAAATTATGGAAGTTTATGTGGACGACATGTTGATAAAGACACAAAGTGAAGATACATTATTATCCGACCTGGCTCAAGTATTCGACACCATAAGGAAGCACAACATGCGACTCAATCCCGCAAAATGCACCTTCGCAGTAGAAGCAGGCAAATTCTTAGGTTTCATGCTCACACAAAGGGGAATTGAAGTAAATCCAGATAAATGTCAAGCCATACTCAACATGAAGAGCCCAACCTGTGTCAAAGAAGTACAACAACTCAACGGGAGATTGGCCGCCCTATCCCGATTCTTAGCAGGAGCTGCGATAAAATCCCTCCCCTTCTATGCTACTTTAAGAAAGGGAAAACAGTTCGAATGGACGACAGAATGTGAGCAAGCCTTCCAAGACTTCAAGGAGTTCTTAGGACGGCCACCTATCCTATCCCGACCACGAGAAGGAGAACCGCTCATATTGTATCTCGCAGTAGGGAACCGGGTAATAGCCTCGGCACTAGTCAGTGAAGACGAAAATGGGCAACAACCTGTCTACTTCATTAGCAAGGCACTACAGGGATCCGAGCTGAACTACCAGAAAATAGAAAAATTTGCCTATACTCTTATCTTAACATCTCGACGACTCCGCCCGTACTTCCAGGCTCACACCATTAAGGTTCGAACTAACCAGCCCATAAAAGGAATATTGCAAAAAATAGATCTAGCAGGCAGAATTCTACAATGGGCAGTCAAGTTGTTAGAGTTTGATCTCCAATATGAAGCTCGGATGGCAATCAAATCACAATATCTTGCCGACTTTATCGCAGAATTCACAGATGCCCTAGAAACCCCCACAGAATGGAACCTTTACGTGGACGGTTCTTCAAATAACACTGGAAGCGGCGCAGGCGTGATAATAGAAAGCAACCAAGGAACCCAAGTTGAGCTCTCCCTCAAGTTCGGGTTCCCGGCCTCAAACTACCAGGCGGAATATGAAGCATTATTAGCTGGTTTGAAGCTGGCTAAAGAGGTCGGAGCTCAAAAACTCAACATTTACAGCGATTCACAAGTGGTCACATCACAAATAACAGGGAGCTACCAAGCCAAACATCCCACCATGAAAAAGTATTTGGATAAAACCAAGGAACAGCTCGGACAAATCGGGGAGTATAAGATCTGCCACATACCCCGCGAACAAAATGCCCGAGCTGATGCACTCTTAAAACTAGCCAGCACCAAACCAGGGGATAACAATAGAAGCCTCATCTAGGAAATGTTGCAGAACCTGTCAATCTCGGAAGAAGAAAAAGTCCTGACTATAACAAGTCAGGACCAAGGATAGATGACCCCTATAACCAACTACCTCAAAACAGGAACGCTCCCCATAGAGGAAAAGGAGGCAAAGAGGTTAAAAAGGGAGGCACAGTACTACACCATCATAAACAACATCCTGTACAAAAGAGGAATCTCAACACCTTTACTAAAATGTGTGCCGACCTCCAACACAAGGGAAGTGCTAGAAGAAATACACAGCGGCATTTGTGGCAATCATCTCGGAGCACGAGCTCTCGCCAAAAAAGTACTCCGGGTAGGATTTTATTGGCCAACTCTATAGAAAGAAGCCACAGAATTTGTAAAGACATGCCCACCATGTCAGAAACATGCCAACTTTCACATCGCCCCGCCAGAAGAGCTCATCAGCGTGACCTCGCCTTGGCCGTTTGCAAAATGGGGACGCGATCTTCTCGGTCCATTCCCACAGGGATCAGGACAAGTTAAATTCCTCATAGTAGGGGTAGATTACTTTACAAAGTGGATCGAGGCAGAGCCCCTAGCTAATGCCACCGCTCAAAGAAGCCGGAAATTCTTATATAGAAATATTGTCACGAGGTTCGAGGTTCCATATTCAATAACCACAGACAATGGCACTCAATTCACAGATGCAGGTTTCAGAAGACTAGTAGCCGACTTGAATATAAAGCACTAGTACACCTCTGTTGAACATCCACAAGCCAACGGACAGGCCAAAGCTGCTAACAAAGTCATACTGGCCGGATTAAAACGGAGATTACAAGATGCAAAGGGAGCCTGGGTAGAAGAGCTTCCACAGGTCCTATGGGCATATCGAACAACGCCACATTCCACCACGAAGGAATCCCCCTTCCGATTAGCATACGGGATAGAGGCAATGATTCCAGTAGAGGTTGAGGAAGGGTCGCCCAGAGTAGTTCACTACAATGAGGGAGCAAACTCCCAACTTCAGAAAGAAGAGCTCGACTTGTTACCCGAACTCCAGGAAAGAGCTCGGATCAGGGAAGAAGCTCTAAAGCGCCAAATGGCTTCCAGATATAATCAAAAGGTAGTGCCAAGAAGTTTTGCAGAGAATGATCTCATCCTAATCCGAAATGATATCGGAACAACTCGACCAGGAGAAGGAAAGCTGGCAGCAAACTGGAAAGGACCCTACCGAGTTATAGAAGTACTTGGAAAGGGCTACTACAGACTGTCTGAACTCGATGGACGAGAGCTTCCCAGGTCGTGGCACGCTTGCAACCTAAGAAGGTACTACAGTTAAGAAGAGATAAAAGATCTCATCATTGGATGCACTCTTTTTCCTGAAAAGGTTTTTTAATGAGGCACCAAGTTGAGACTCAGACAATCCCATATGTATCTATTTGCACTTTTCCTTTAAATAAAATATATTTCAGATATTCTACAAAGATTTCAAGACGCGTTAATCTGAAGCATTCATCATCCGATTATAAAGCAACAGATCGGCAGAAAGTGAAAAAGAATTTCACTGCACGATCACGATAAAGACAACCGTCCAATAAAGGTGAAAACGCGATTCACCCAAAGGATGATCTAGAGATGACAACCACTTTCTACAAATCGGCAAAGATGAACACAGAATAATGTAAGTTATCAAAAGTGATCTAGAAAAGAACCTGACGAGGTCTTACGGATCGCCAAAATAATAACTTAAAGACTGGTCGAACATTAAGAAGTCGAACCAAGTCAATCCAAGTTATAAGTAAACCCTGGAAAGAGGTCTGGCCAACCCTATTAAAGAGGATTACTTTAACTTAGAAGGGCCCGACATAACAAAGTCAGCCCAAAACGAAAAGTTATTAAAGTAGTCCCTGAAAGAGATCTGACAAAGATCCAAGAAAGAGGACTACAAATAATAACTTAAGGGAGACCGACATAACCAAGTCAGACTCCTACTACCAAAAAGTTATCAAAGTAGTCCCTGAAAGAGATCTGACAAAGATCCAAGAAAGAGGACTACAAAAAATAACTTAAGGGAGACTGACATAACCAAGTCGGACTCCTACTACCAAAAAGTTATCAAAGTAGTCCCTGAAAGAGATCTGATAAAGATCCAAGAAAGAGGACTACAAAAAATAACTTAAGGGAGACCGACATAACCAAGTCGGACTCCTACTACTGAAAAGTTATCAAAGTAATCCCTGAAAGAGACCTGACAAAGGTCCAAGAAAGAGGATTACAAAAATAACTTAAAAAGAGATTGACCTGACGAAGTCAATCCCATACAAACAAGTTATAAAAGTAATCTCTGAAAGAGAGGATTACGATAATAACTTAGAAAGGGACCAACGCAAAGGAACCGGTCACAAATACGAAAAACTGAGAAACAAGTTGGACCCCACAAATCATAACCTCAAAGGATTCAAGCTATAAACAACAAAATAACCCAAGGAGGTCGAGCCGCAAGATATCACACATCAGCAGAAAATAGAAAAATGTCAAATCAAAAGGCATTATATAAAATCTACAAAAGTTGCAAAAGCCTCAAAGGCCAGCAAAATCTAAGGATGGCGAGCTACCTTTTTTGTTTTTCAAAATAAAAGTTGCTAGAAAAGCAACTAGGAAAGCATCAGTAAATAAATAAAAAAAAGTTTTTAAAAGCCCACAAGCCGGGCCAACTACACAAATTCCCAGGAAAGAGATCAGCAAGCATCAGAAGCCTTCTTGGCAGCATCAGGACAAGGAGAAGAAGGACGAGTCTGAATGGGTACAGCGTCTACAGTTCCATCCTCCCGGTTCAGAATCTGGCAATCCGAATCAGGTGCAACCGGAGGAGCAGAAGAGGTCGGCACTTTGGTAGAGGACACAGGGGGAGAAACAACCTCATCATCATCACCATCATCATCAGGGACAATCTTGCCATCCCTGACAATATTATCCAGGCTAAAAAGGGTGAGATCGGCCTCGGGAGCAATGACTCAAACTTGCTCCTTCAAGTTCTCGTAAGCAGCAGTCGTGCTGCCAACGAGATGATCTTGAAGCTCAGAATAATCTTCCCGGGCATGGTCGAGCTCCCCCCTCAGGCGCATCACCTCTCGATAAGATGTAACGTAACTATCCTTATGCATCAGGACTGCGTCCTCAGCCAACCTCAAAGAAGCCGCCAGTGATTGAGAACTCGCCTCCTCGTTCTTCAAGTCTTTCTCCAGCTTGGCTACCTTTATCTCAAGTTCCTCCTTCAACTCCTTCATCCGATCAAACTCTTGTTTCGCCTCCTCCATAAATGCTTTAGTGGCATGGAGAAGGAGATTCTGAGCAGTCCGATAAATGGCAGCCGCCATATATGGCATCTTCACATGATTTCGGGCCATAAATTCCAAGTGATGGAGGATGGACACATCGTCCATGGAGAGAGCGCCGTAGGGACCGATTTGCTGATCCACAAATTCAATGGCATTAAAATCAGGAGCATCGAGGTCAAAGGGCTCAGTAGTCCTTTGTTTTTTATTGGGTGGAGCAACAGAGGGAGCAGCAGGAGTGGGGTGAGGATCCACCAAACAGACTCGGGGTGTAGGGATCACCTTCTTCACCCCGGGAGAACTCGGCACTGATGGCTTCTCGCACACTTGGGAGGACCCCTCCCCAGCTGCTCTGGCTGCAACATTTCTGGCAGCAGTCGCCCTCTGTGCCCTCTTAAAAGCTTTCATGGATTCAGTGTTCTTCATTGCCTCTACAAATAAAATAGAAAATTCAGCTACAAGTCGGACAAGTCGGAAAGACAACTACAAGCAACATAAACAAGATAATAAAAAACACAAAGATACCCAGTTCAGTTTGAAGAAGAGAAGGATTGGTTAGAAATTTCTTTGTGTCAAGATGGGGAGGTTGACCCCAGTGTTCTTCCAAGATAGTCACAAAGGCTCGCTCAGCCTCATCCAACATTTCCCATGAATACCTAGAGACCCTCACGTCTTTTTGCCATTCCAAGGGAAAAGCGGGTTCGTCATTCTCATCGAGAAAAAAGGGTCGAGCTCCTTCAACAGCTCGGACCTTGAAAAAGTAGTTTTTAAAATCACGGAATGACTCGTCAAACATGGAAAAAACTTTCTTTCCCTGGGTAGAACGAAAGGAGACCCAAGCTGACTTCTTTTTCACCACACCGGGCTTAGTCAAGACGAACAGATAGAAAAAAAGAGATTGGGAAGCAGGAATACCAAAACCATTGCACAACAATTGGAAAATTTTAATAAAACCCCAGGAATTGGGGTGAAGTTGAGAAGGGGCAATATTACAAGACCATAACAAGTCGGTTTCAAATTGGGTAAAAGGAAGGGTAATACCCAGCTGACCAAAGAAAAAATCATAAGCATAAAAGAAAGGGCGACCATCAACAACCCGAGTCGAAAAGCAGACTCTCTCGTCAGAAGAGGGAGGGACAAGTTCATAGTTCTTCTCATCACCAGAATTACTACAGACACTATGAAACTGCCTAAGCTGAGCACAAAATTCAGAATCAACTAGCGAGACACACATGAGAACCATGGAGTCCACCCAATCGGCCATACCCGCAGGAACCCGGGAAGGCATCTCTACAACGTTATTTCGGGAAGACATGAGGTCAACTAAACCCTACAAAAAGAAAAGAAGAATGGATTACTTAAAAACATCCCGGACAGGGAGCAAAACATCTCGACGGGCGGATAAACAAAAAAGGGAAAACCCCAAGACTCAAGACAAAAAGTCTTGGGGCATCCCTTGGAAGTAGTAAACAAGCAAGGTCTTTAAGTTATTTCTACAGCCTACATCCCGGCACTCATCAAAATAAAATCCAGAAAGAAAACAAAGGAAGCAAAAATGCAAAATGGTCCACCCTCCTACAGTTTACCAGGAAAAGCATTGCTCCTACAGTTTATCAACGGAAAACACTATTTCTACAGTTTATCAGAAATTCCAAAAAGGGCCAAGCAGAAAAACAGCAAAGACGCAAACTTTTTCGAAATCAAGCAAAAAATCATCAGCAGAGAACAAGCACCAACATCGAACACTCCAAAAATCGTCAAAGGAGCAACCTTTTTCAGAATCAAACAAAGTCATCATTCCAAAGCTTCAAATACAAAAGCATTCACAAAACATGCAAAGTTCTTAAAGTATCAAGCAGTAGAGGGAGAAACTACAAGACACACAGTGATCAGCAAAAAGACAGAAAGACCTAAATTTCTCAAAACAGACACAAAAATGGCGTAGAAAAAGGAAGAAAGAAAAATCGAACCTGGAGAAATAGAAGAAAGACCGTAAAAGAAAGCCGAAGAGCAGAAGCAAAACCACCCCCTCGAAGCAGAAATTACGAAGATAGAAGGAGAAATCTGGAAATCGCCCCTTTCCCACAGAAAGCAGTAACAGAATAGACGTTGCGGGAGAAATTGCGAAAGAAACAGAAAATGAGATAGTAAAGGGAGAAGTTACGAAGAGGAGCGAAGAAGAGAAACCATTTTTTTTATTGAGAAATTCAAAATAAAAGCCAAGAGAAAACGAGGGCAATTAATAACCAATTAATGAAGGCATTAAACCCTCTCACGTTCCCAAGAACAAAGCGCTGATATAAAAGTGCACGCTTTTAGAGGAAAACGTTCTACATTCAAAAGCTCTACGTAGAAAGGAATCGACAAAAGTGCTCGAGTTCGGCTTCGTTGTAAGAAGTTCGAAGTCAAAAAACTCGACTTCAAAGCAGAAGACCGAGCTCAAGCAGGGGCACTGTTCATACCCTGGGTCGAGCTATCCGACCCGGGATGTTTCAACGACATGACGACCGACCTCTTCAGGTCCGCCTACCCGATCTCTTCTTAAAGAGATCGGTCAAATCAACAGGAAAGCCCAGTAAAGTGCCCAAATAGAGGAACATGACCCACATCCAAAGGCAATCCAAGCCTATAGAGATAAAGGCGGTTCCCTTGAAGATAAGCTGACCTCAACTCAAAGATAAAGATAAGATAACTAACTTATCTTATCTAAAAAGGTCACTCTACAACTACTATAAATACACTGGAGCACCCAGGTATAACTCATACTCTGATTCTACATAAAACCTGCTTTATACCCATGCTAACTTAAGCATCGGAGTCTCTTGCAGGTACCCCCACCCTCCGGTGACGAAGGATCAGCAGTACAGTCAATCCAACAAGTCAGACGCACACACTCCGGCCGTCATCCACCGACCGGACACGTCGGCTCTGACCAGTGCAGAAGATCTCGTCCGAGATCGACCTCCAGTTTCAGGTAACCCTCGGAACAGTATCTATTCAAGAGCTTTTGCAAAAGGGATCTTTATCTCTAATGTTGTGAGATTCTCCGCAAAGCGGGCAAACTATTTATCCCTTTTCTCTTAGCAGAGTTTCTGAGGAAATGGCATCTTAGCCTTGTACTCATCAACCTTGGTTGATGAAGGCCGAACGCCATGTGAGTTGGAAGTGGGGTTACTAGCTTGCTTAGGAGGATTGTTATCAATGAATGACTGACCTCCCTTGCATAGGCGTAAAACGCCTATGCTGCTACCCCCTTGGGTGTTTGAATGCCCAGCCTCTGCCCTTTCCTGGCACTCAACGCCAGAAGGGATACCTCTCTGGGCATTTGAATGCCCAGTCTCTACTCTTTTCTGGCGTTCAATGCCAAGAGGGATGTCTCTCTGGATGTTTAAACGCCCAGAGTCATTTTATGCAGAGACCTGGGTATCCTTAATGGGCTTTTCGTGTTTATTGTACTAAGGTTGGGTGCTTAAGGTTTTTTCACTCCTCAGTTGGATAGCCTAGCATTCGTCTGTTATCTGCTTAGATAACTGCTACCTTGTTTGACTCAACTGGGCTTCTACATTTCTGTTAGAAGCCTGAGTTTCTCGCAGAGTCTCTTGCAGTCCAGCATTTGCTGGTCAAGGGCTTGCAGTTGCTGAGTCAATGGGCCATCTTGCTCTGGAGGGTTAGGTTCCACAACTACTGCCTTAACCACTCCTTTTATAGAGGTCTCAGGAGATGAGTACAGATGTTGATTAGTGGCAACTGTCTCAATAAGCTCTCGAGCCTCTCCAATGGTTTTTCTCATGTGCATGGAACCACCAGTAGAGTGGTCCAAGGACATTCTAGCCATGTTTGAAAGCCCATAGTGGAAAATGTCTAACTGTACCCATTCTGAAAATATTTCAGTGGGACATTTTCTTAGCATCCTCTTATACCTCTCCCAGGCATCATAAAGAGATTTACCATCTCCTTGTTTGAAGCTTTGGATGTCCAGTCTCAGCTAGTTCATCTTTCTTGGGGGAAAGTATTGGTTTAAAAACTTGTCCATTAATTGTTTCCAAGTTTTTAAACTAGCTTTAGGCTGGTTATCCAACCATCTTTTTGCTTGGTCCTTTACTGCAAAAGGAAAAAGCAATAATCTGTAAACCTCTTGGCCTACTTCCTCATTGTGTACTGTGTCAGCACTTCTTAGGAAATCTGCCAGAAATTCTGTAGGTTCTTCATGAGAAAGCCCAGAATATTGGCAGTTTTGCTGCACCAGAGTAATAAGTTGAAGGTTGAGTTCAAAGCTACTAGCTCTGATGTGAGGTATGCTAATACTTCTTTCGTAGAAGTCAACAGTGGGATTTGTGTAAGATCCTAGAGTTCTTCTGAACTCCTCATTCCCATTTGGGTTCATGATTAAGAAAGGTAGAAGATAAAGAAGGAAGAAGATAGAAGGAGTAGAAGAAGAGATAAAAGTAGAAAAGATAAATAATAAGTAAAATGTATTTTTTATTTAAACCAAAAATTAAAAAATAAAGAAATTAAAATTTAATTACTAAATTTTGAAAATAGAAGAGAGAGAAGAAGAAGAGAATTTTCAAAAATTAGAATAGAGAAGAAGTTAGTTAGGAAGTTTTGAAAAAGAAGAGAGAGAAAGAAGTGATTAACTAAGAAAAGATTTGAATTTTAAAAATAAGATAGAAGATAAGATAAGAAAAGATTTGAAATTAAAATTTAAAATTAGAAAAGAGATAAGAAAAGATAAAATAAGAAATTAAAAAGATTTGAAAAAGATTTAATTTTAAAATTTAAAAAGAAAAGATAAGGTAGAAAAGATAAGTTAATTTTCAAAAATTAAGTAAAAAATAAAAATAGAAAAGATATTTTTTTTTAATTTTTGAATTGATGAGGAAAGAGAAAAATAAGTAAAAGACACAAGATTTAAAATTTTTAGATCTAGCACCCCTAATTTTCAAAAATTTTGGAGGGAAACACAAGGGTACACCAAACTTAAAAATTTTAAGATCGAAATACAAAAAAGACTCAAGAACACTTTGAAGACTCAGAAGAACACAAAGAACAGAATTCAAAGACTCAAAGAACACAAGACAATAAAAAGAACACCAAACTTAAAATTTTTAGAAAACCAAAAATAAATTTTCGAAAAATACAAGAAAAATAACAAGAAAACACCAAACATAAAAATTGAAACAAGATTTAAACAAGAAAAATTATTTTTGAAAAGTTTTTGAATGAAGGACTCAAAGATAATTCTGAGGATGCAAAAAATAAACTATATGAAAAAGGTTTTTGAAAAGTTTTTAACATTTCTGTAATTGAAAAGCATGAACATGCAGGATTTAAACCAAGAACATGAATTAAATAAAGAAAAGAAAAATATTTTTGAAAATTTTTTTAGAATTTTCAAAAATTGAGGAAGAAGAAGAAAATCAAAATCATGGACTTAACAAAAATAAAAATTACCTAATCCAGGGAGCAAGACAATCCAGCAGTTTGTCCAATATCAACAATCCCCGGCAACGGCGCCAAAAACTTGGTAGCATGAATCCCCACACCTTCGTACTATTGTACCAGCAAGTGCACTGGGTCGTCCAAGTAATACCTGAGCGAGTCAGGGTCGATCCCACGAGGATTGTGGTTTGAAGCAAGCTATGGTTATCCTGCATGTCTTAGTCAAGCAGATCAGAAGGAGTCAAATTTAACGTATTTTAATATTGTATAAATTACTTTTTATATCAAATAGAGTCAGTAATAGAAATAGAGAAAAAGAGTATTTAGAACTCAGAAGTCGTGTAAACTATGAAAGGAGAATAGTTAAGGGTTATAGTTGCTTAGTCTTTCTGAATTAATGTTGGTAGTACTATCTTCTCTGCTTGTGAGTGATCTCTTCTATGGTAGGATGTATGTGATCAACGCCATGGGCCATGGTCATTGATCTCGTCTGCTACAGATTGAACGCTATTGGCCGTGGTCGTCCAATCTGACGAAGGGTGAAGCGCTAGCAAGTCATTCTCTTGGCGATCCTACTCAAAGCACCACAGACAAGGTCGAATCTTTCGGTTCAGAGAACGCTGCTTCTTTGGATTCTAGCCTCTACCACGGAGACCTTAATCTCCCCAAAAATCAGCTAAACTGATGTCTTGAAAAGTCCCCAACGAAGTCGTGGATTTACTGTCTGAGAGATGTATAAACATAGTTGTTGGTTCGTGCTTTTCAGTCACGTATTCACACGAACCCAAGTAGATGCGGGTGTTTTCAGGAACGTTCGTCTTAATGTGATGAATAGAGCTAATTTGTCAGATCATCCTATTCACCACGATGAAGATCGGATATACATCTTAGAAACAGATCAAACACAGATCGGAGAAGAAACAGTAATACTTTTATTAATTCATGGGACTCAGCAGGGCTCCTCCCCTCAACCTAGGAGGTTTAAAAACTCATACTGAAGTAAAACTCAATGTAAAACGTGTATATGGCTTAATGATGATGTAAAAGTGTTCGAATAACATGAATAAAATCCCTTAAATACTAAACAATGACTAGTAAGGGTAAAACAGTCTATTTAGTGCTAAAATCTACTTTTGGAGCCCACTTTGTGAGTGTTTGGGCTGAGCTTTGATGAGATCCACATGCTATGAGTCTCTTTGGACGTGGAACGCCAGTTGGGGGTCCTTTCTGGGCGTTTGTACATTCGTCTCTGCTCTTTGGGAGCTGGACTCCTGGAAGGGGGCAGGTAGCTGGCATTGGACGCCAGTTTTGGGCCTTCTAATCCGAAGAAAAGTACGGACTATTATATATTATTTTGCTTTTCTTAATTTACTTCTGTATTTATCTTGGTCTTGCTTGTTTAGGTTTATTAGGACTTATTCTTCTTTCTCTTGTGTTCTTTTGTGTGTATGAACTACTTTGCAGATTGATTGATTTGTATGTAGCTTCTGCTTTCGTTTTATTGGTTTCATAGAGCTTCAAATTGGAAGGAGTCTTTACCTCCAGGGATTAAGGGATTCTGAGAGTCATGGATGTGATGTCCGAAGCTCTTCGAGCTTGTCAAAAAACTTCCGTGAGATGGATTCATCATCTGAAGATGAGGATCAGGGAACTCATCAATGTGATTCTGGTAGTTCCAAAGATAAAATTCCTCTTCCTGAAGGTGTTGTGGAATCTTTAATGAATGGCCAACTGAATTTGCCTTACTCTAAGGAGTTCTCGTTGCCACCGGCGGTTCCATGCCTGGGCGCCTTTGGAGAAGCTTACTATTGCAGGTAAGGTTGTAGTTGTTTGAAATGATGTAGGGTATATAATGCTTTTATTTTGTAATTTTTCCCACTTGGGAATAGAAGTAAATGAGTGTTGTAAAAGTCCTGTGAAAATTTTTTTAAATAATGTATGTTAACTTGAGTTCTAAAAGCAAACTGTCATGAAGGGAAAATGAAATATGATACTTCTGGTGATTCAAACAGCTATAATACCTCTCTTCTTTTGGAAGCTTGGAGGCCTATATCAATGGGACATAAGAGAAGGTAGTTACTGGATGGTTTTACCTGCTTAAATGAAGCCAAAATAGACGGTGTTTGTGCTTTTATGGTGCATGATGTTATATCTTGTGACAAAGTGTTCTGTTTCAAGTCTTTAAGGTTTCATATATGTTTGATTTGCACTATGTTACTTATGTGGCATGGTTGTTGAAATTGAAACATTTCACCAATTGAAACATTTCTTTTTGTCTCCTTCTGTTTTAAGTTGAAGCGGTTCTTGAGCTCATCAGAAAACAAACCCAACTCACTGTTATGCAGGTACCTATATATCAACCAACTCTAATTTATAAAATCTTCATCGAAATGCATAATTCATTTAACTAATTAATACAGGAGAAGTTCTGCAACTATGATTGTGTGGAACGCTTTCTGAAACAAAAGGGTGATAATGTCAAACGAGCTGCCAAACAACTCAAGTCTTGCCTTTCTTGGAGAGACTCCATAGGCACCGGTACATATTATTCTCTTCTTTCTGCAAATTACAAAGCTTCTTAACCGTTATCATCAACAAATTAAACTACATGGACTCTTTTCTATTCTTTGAAATTTTAATATCTTTTCTATTCTCACACATGCTACAGCTAGGTAATTTTATTATCGGTTCTTTTTTTTTTATTTTTGGCTAATGAAAAATATTTCATGGATTTGAATTTTGGTAATTGGCATATATTTTTGGTTGATTTTTGGTGCTTATTTTCTATTCAGATGCAACAAAGAGAAAACAGTGTCCAATCATTTGAGAAGCTTTGCCAGGTTAGCTCCTTTTGCTAGTTTTGGTTCTTAGGTATCTGGAAGTCAGTTAGATGAGCTTGAAGTGTTTTCTCTGTTGAAGGCACTATGTCACATTTATGTGTTTTTTACGTAGCAATTTTTCAACAGTCATACATGTTTATGTTTATCATTTTCATTCTCATCATAACTTGTGGAAGCTATAGATTAAATTATATGGTTCATATGATCATTTAGCTTCTAAAAATGTTTAGAGTTATTGCGGTTTACCGGAAGTTGTAGCTGTTCGAAAGTTATTTTGTTTTTACCTTTCAGATTGAAATATATACATGTATTCTTTTACAGTATATATTACCTGAAAAACTTACGTTAATTCTTTCTTCCTAAATAGGTTAGACGGAACCTTGAACAAGCTAAGAGCTTGGTGCAAGCTGTGATCAAGGTATGATGTTCAAGTAGTTTCTGAGAGTTTGCCTATTCTACAATATGTATATCCTTTAGCCATCATACATGTTTTCTTGGTATATGATCATCACCAGAGGGAGGAGAAAAAGAGAGAAGTAATGGATAATGAAGTTATGCTGCAGAGGATACAAATGAAGTATAAGGTACTTGCATTATTCTTCCCACGTACTTTCTTACATCTATCCTTACTAGAAGATGGTGTAGTATGGTGGTTGCCATTCATTGTGAGGCCAAAGCAAAACTATGCCATTTCCTTTCCCATTCTGTTTATGGGGCAACAATAAATGGAATATAGAGGCTGTATAAAGTTCTAGTTTTAAAACTCTTGCATTTAATCTCAATGTATTATTACACCAATTCCTGAAGTAGTTTTAGGTAACTTATGAACTAACGAGTGATTCCCTATCTCAGCATGAAACCGAATTTTTGGAAGACAGCTTAGCTCTCTCAAGACTCGCTCCCTACTCTTCAAAGTTTGTTTCAAGTGAGGAGGAGTTCTTTGAGTCAGATATGATGACTAGCCATCCTCATTCAAGGCCTTCAGTAGTACAGATTCATCCTTCATATGATGCCAACCCAGCCATGCTTCTTGCAGTTTTTTCAATGTAAGAGTTTAGGAGGCAACATGTTCCATAAGGCTGGCCTCAAAAGTTGGTAATATACTGGTTTCTTTGCCCTATTTTCTGTAGTGTCCTCTTCTCATTCCTTGTTTTGGTATTTATCTTTTGTATGAGATTATCCATGAAAATTTCACACTTTTTTATGAATTTAATTTGGTGTACATCATTGTATAAAAGTTTCTAAACAAATATTTAATTATGCGCTACCACATTATAGAAGTAGTATGTGATTGATAATAATAGTGTAAAACTCTTATATTAACAAAGAATTGAAGTTAAGGTGCTTTTTTTTTGTGTGGTATATTGGTATCTAAAGTTAGACTGTTGTATTCTTAGGTTTCTGTTTTGTACTTCTCTCCTCTTGTTTTTAGCAATTAGCATAATCCTTTTTACCCATTGGGAAAAAAAGGGTGATTTTATTTAGATTTTGGGAAATTTGATTGAGACTTGAATGCTCTAGATAGCTGAAAAAGTTGAAGAAGTTACTCTGGAAGAATTAATTTGGCATTTTTGTGTGCAGCCTCTACATGTTGGGTTTCTTGGAGATAAGGGAGGTAACACAATTGACGTTCACTAGTACAAACAGAAGCAAAATCTTCACCATGCTAGTCCTAATTCTCATATAAAATACAAGAACGTGATCTATCATATATTTTACTATATAGAAGATGAATTTTATTGATATCATGCAGGTTTGGGATGATAGCATAATTGAGACAGCAGAAGAAAGATTCGATGGTTCTGAGATAGGCGACTTCATCAATGCCATTCAAGAAAACATTACAGTATTTTGTTTTATGCAAAAGCTAGATGCTGTCTGTGGTCTTAAATTTAATAAGTTTAATGTTTATTTCACAATTTTCTGACACAGAAACAATGGGATTCCGAAGTTAAAGGATGGTAAACCTGCAATTCCAATCAGACAACATGCCCAGATATGTATCTCCCAGGTCAGTGCCAAGGCAAAGTTTGATGAAATTGTTGAAAGCACGACAACAAGAGTTGCATACCATGTAGTAACGTGCTCAAGAGTCAGCAAATAATTTAATTATTAGAAACTAAATAAATAAATAATGGAGTCTTTTTTTTGGACATAAATATTGATGATTTCAGACATGATGTGTCTCTTTGGTATCAATTTTTATTTTTGGTTAGATCTCTTTGGTTTCAAATTTTCAATGAAAAATATCCTTGCTTGTTTAGAAACACTTGCTTGTTTGTGCCTCTCAGAAGGGTTTGTGCCTCTCAGAAGAGCAAACTGTCACCAGTGTATGATTGTTTAGAAACACTTGTTTGTTTATGGTTTTATCTTATTAGAATGTGTTTATCAATCTTTACTAATCATGATTTTGTTACTATACTTTTAGGTACATAGATGGCCAAGAATGGGAGGGCATAGATTCATAGGAATGAAAACTCAACATCAAAAGCTGACTAGAAAATGTGAAGTTACAGCTATTCTTGTTCTTTATGGTCTTCCAAGTTAATTAACAAAATCATACATAAACATATTGGACAACCTCGTAACAGTTGTTGACACTATTCACCTGACACAGGTTACTCACAGGTGCTATCCTAGCTCACAGGTTACTCATAGTATATAGTTTACAATTAGAACTTAATGATTATGTTTACAATGAACTAGATTCTAATCAAACAGGAAGTAGATGTGATTCAGAAGAAGGTGCTGTTGATGAATCTAATGGGAATAAGGATGCTATGGACCTTGAGATTCGTTCAAGAGGGAATGTGGTGGGGAAACTAGTAAGAACAAAGCACCATAAGGAAATTACTTTCCCTTTGGTGATCAACTCTTCTGAATCGAAACCTATCAGGTTCAAGAAGAATTCATGCACATATGGCTGATGGATGCTGATTCATTTCCATTTTTTGAGAAAGAATAGAATTCAGTTAATATTTTTGTAATATATGTAAAATTGTGTAAAATTTAGTATGGTTGAACAATATACTGAGGATTATAATTGATAATACACTTTGTTTATGTTTTGAATTATATTAACTTACTTGTTTATAATAATTTTCTTTTAGTTTTATAATATGATGAATTTGTTTATTTTTTGTGATATTATAAATATTCGAATACAAATTAGATAAAAATTTGTATTAAATTTATATTTATTTTGTATGAAAACAAGTTTATTTTGTAATTGGAAAATAAAAAAAATTTCTATTTTAGCTTACTGACGGTTTTACAGACGGATTTTCTATCTGTAATTAGAGTGTGGGATGATTTTCCAAAGTTCAAATTTCAGACGGAAAATCTGTCGGAAAATCCGTCTAAAATTACAGACGAAAAATCTGTCAAAAAATCTGTCTGTAATCCGTTGGAAAGTTCGTCGTCTTCGGGAAATGGATGGATAATTTACAGAGGAAAAATCCGTCGGTAACTGGTAAAAATCCGTCGGTAATTTTCTGATGAAAAAAGTCTGTCGGTAAATAATTTCCGACGAGGCTTTTACAGAGGGACAAATTTCGTCGGTAACCAAAAATCCGTCTGTAATATAGACCAATTCTGTCTGTAAATCTGTCTGTATTAAGCCATTTTTTAGTTGTGAATCTTTTTATTTTGTCATTATTATTATTATAATTGTAACCAACCAATGGATACAATGCCAAGAAAATCATATAAGACATCACATGAAAAGAAAGAAAGGTGTATGAATTTCTAATTACATCTTGATTCTCATTAGAATACACACTAATTTGAGCAAGTACCCACCCGCTATGTTTTTTAGAGTCTTCGAGCAACGCTTTAAGGTAGCGTTTTGGTGTGCGAAATTGTGATCATTCCATTTCTTGGTAACGGCGCTAAAAACTCAATACGCACGTTCATGATCTTATATCTGTTTCACAACTTCGTACAACTAACCAGCAAGTGCACTGGGTCGTCCAAGTAATAAACCTTACGTGAGTAAGGGTCGATCCCATGGAGATTGTCTGCTTGAAGCAAGCTATGGTTACCTTGTAAATCTCAGTCAGGCGGATTAAATTGTATTAAGAAATTATAGTGGATGAAAATAAATAAAATATAAAATAGGATAGTGGTACTTATGCAATTCATTGGTGAGAATTTCAGATAAGCGTATAGAGATGCTTTCGTTCCTCTGATCTCTGCTTTCCTGCTGTCTTCATCCAATCAATCCTACTCCTTTCCATGGCAAGCTTTATGTAGGGCATCACCGTTGTCAATGGCTACATCCCATCCTCCTATGAAAATGGTCCAATGCGCTATCACTGCATGGCTAATCATCTGTCGGTTCTCGATCATACTAGAATAGGATTTACTATCCTTTTGTGTCTGTCACTACGCCCAGCACTCGCGAGTTTGAAGCTTGTCACAGCCATCCCTTCCCAGATCCTACTCGGAATACCACAGACAAGGTTTAGACTTTCCGGATCTCAGGAATGGCCATCCATGGGTTCTAACTTTTACCACGAAGACGCTAATAACTCGGACTCGGTCCCCTGTATTAGATATCCAAGAGATATCCATTCAATTGAAGGTAGAACGGAAGTGGTTGTCAGGCACGCATTCATAGGGGAATGATGATGACTTTGTCACGATCATCACATTCATGTTGAAGTGTGAACGAATATCTTAGAAGCGGAATAAGTTGAATTGAATAGAAAAATAGTAGTACTTTGCATTAATCTTTGAGGAACAGCAGAGCTCCACACCTTAATCTATGGTGTGTAGAAACTCTACCGTTAAAAAATACATAAGTGAAAGGTTCAGGCATGGCCGAATGGCCAGCCCCCAAAACGTGATCAAAGGATCAAAAGATAATCCAAAGATGTAAATACAATAGTAAAAAGTCCTATTTATATTAAACTAGCTACTAGGGTTTACAGAAGTAGGTAATTGATGCATAAATCCACTTCTGGGGCCCACTTGGTGTGTTCTTAGGCTGAGAATGAAGTTTACACGTGCAGAGGCTTCTTTTGGAGTTGAACGCTAGTTTGTAACATGTTTCTGGCATTCAACTCTGGTTCGTGACGTGTTTCTGGCATTTAACTCCAGACTACAGTGTAGAACTGGCGTTCAACGCCCTTTTGCGTCGTCTAAACTCAGGAAAAGTATGGACTATTATATATTATTGGAAAGCCCTGGATGTCTACTTTCTAACGCCATTGAGAGCGCGCCATTTGAAGTTCTATAGCTCCAGAAAATCCACTTTGAGTGCAGGGAGGTCAGAATCCAACAGCATCAGCAGTCCTTCTTCAACCTCTGAATCTGATTTTTGCTCAAGTCCCTCAATTTCAGCCAGAAAATATCTGAAATCACAGAAAAATACACAAACTCATAGTAAAGTCCAGAAATGTGAATTTAACATAAAAACTAATAAAAACATCCCTAAAAGTAACTAGATCCTACTAAAAATATACTAAAAATAATGCCAAAAAGTGTATAAATTATCCGCTCATCACAACACCAAACTTAATTGTTGCTTGTCCCCAAGCAACTAAAAATCAAATAGGATAAAAAGAAGAGAATATACTATAAATTCCAAAACAACAATGAAACATAGCTCCAATCAGATGAGCGGGACTTGTAGCTTTTTGCCTCTTGAATAGTTTTGGCATCTCACTTTATCCATTGAAGTTCAGAATGATTGGCATCTATAGGAACTTTAGAGTTCAGATAGTGTTATTGATTCTCCTAGTTCAGTATGTTGATTCTTGAACACAGCTACTTTATGAGTCTTGGCCGTGGCCCTAAGCACTTTGTTTTCCAGTATTACCACCGGATACATAAATGCCACAGACACATAATTGGGTGAACCTTTTCAGATTGTGACTCAGCTTTACTAAAGTCCCCAATTAGTGGTGTCCAGGGTTCTTAAGCACACTCTGTTTTTGGTTTGGACATTGACTTTAACTGCTCAGTCTCAAGTTTTCACTTGACACCTTCACGCCACAAGCACATGGTTAGGGACAGCTTTGTTTAGCCGCTTAGGCCAGGATTTTATTCCTTTAGGCCCTCCTATCCATTGATGCTCAAAGCCTTAGGATCCTTTTTATTACCCTTGCCTTTTGGTTTTAAGGGCTATTGGCTTTTTTGCTCTTGCCTCTTGGTTTTAAGAGCTTTTGGCTTTTTCTGCTTGCTTTTTCTTTTTCTTTCTCTTTTTTTTTCGCCATTTTTTTTTCTGCAAGCTTTTGTATTCACTGCTTTTTCTTGCTTCAAGAATCAATTTTATGATTTTTCAGATTATCAAATAACATGTCTCCTTGTCATCATTCTTTCAAGAGCCAACATATTTAACATTCTTAAACATCAAATTCAAAAGACATATGCACTGTTCAAGCATTCATCAGAAAACAAAAAGTATTGTCACCACATCAAAATAATTAAACTAGTTTCAAGGATGAATTCAAAACCATGTACTTCTTGTTCTTTTGTTTTTAATTCTCCTATGGAGGTGTTGATTTGCTCCCAAAAATTCTGTGGAGGAAAGTACATCCCTTGAGGCATCTCAGGGATTTCTTGGTGATGAGCTTCTTCATGCGTCTCTTGAGATCCATGAATAGGCTCTCTTATTTGCTCCATCCTTTTCTTAGTGATGGGCTTGTCCTCATCAATGAGGATATCTCCCTCTATGTCAATCCCAGCCGAATTTCATAGATAGCAAATGAGGTGAGGAAAGGCTAACCTTTCCATAGTGGAGGACTTCACTCACGTGAGTTTTACTACTTGATGCGACCCGGTATACTTGCCGGTGAGATTTGGGTGTTTTGGAAATTCGTTTTTCCACAAATATTCCCATCAGGGATCACCTTCTTCTTGGCCACAACATCATAGAAGTGGTCTTGATGGGCTTTGGAGATGAATCTTTCCATCTCCCATGACTCAGAGGTGGAAGCTTTTGTCTTCCCTTCCCTTTTCTAGAGGATTCTCCGGTCTTAGGTGCCATCAATGGTAATGTGTCAATCTTCCATTGAGCTCCTTCCACACATATGTCCATGAGGAGTTGGTCCAACCTTTGATCAAAGTTGACTCTCCTTGTGTAGGGGCGTGCGTTTTCTTCTATCATTGGCAAGTTGAACGCCAACCTCACATTTTCCGGACTAAAATCTAAGTATTTCCCCCGAACCATGGTGAGATAATTCTTTGGGTTCGGGTTCTTACTTTGATCATGGTTCCTAGTGATCCATGCATTAGCATAGAACTCTTGAACCATTAGAATTCCGACTTGCTGGATGGGGTTTGTTAGAACTTCCCAACCTCTTCTTTGGATCTCATGTCGGATCTCCGGATACTCATTTTTCTTGAGTTTGAAAGGGACCTCGAGGATTGATGACAAGTCATCTTAGCCTAGTTTCACTAGCCTTTTTCTTTTGTTTTCAATTGATTTATGCACTTTCTTGAGCCATAAGCAAGCCAATTGGGTAGATTTCCATGTTTTCTTTGATTTAATCAACCATAGATGAATTAATACAATTTCATGAGGATTTATGCTATAATTGCCACATATTATGAAAGAATGACAAACTCATGATTTTGAGCATAGCTTTGATGTGTTTGGTTGATTGATGATAGGTGAAGAAAGCTTGGAGAAAGGTTGAAGCAAGAAGGAATGGCTAGGAGCAAGAGAGAACAAAAAGTTTGAGCAAAAGTTTGCCTCAAACTTTAGCTCAAACTTTTAGGAGAAAAGCTTGAGCCAACGTTTGCCTCAAACTTTTTGGCAAACGTTGGCATCACAAAAACAACACCCTGGAAGAGAAAAGCTTGCGCCAACGTTTGCCTCAAGTTTGGAGATGAATCTTTCCATCTCCCATGACTCAGAGGTGGAAGCTTTTGTCTTCCCTTCCCTTTTCTAGAGGATTCTCCGGTCTTAGGTGCCATCAATGGTAATGTAAAAACAAAAAGCTTTATGCTTTTACCACACCAAACTTAGAATATTGCTCGCCCTCGAGCAAGAGAAGAAAGAAAAGATGAAGAAGAAGAAATGGAGGAGAGGGAGAGAGGTTTGTGTTTCGGCCAAGAAGAGGAAGAGAGGGTTGTGTTGTGTGAAAATGAAGAAGAATGGAGGGGTTTATATAGTGGAGGGAGAGGGGTTAGGTTCGGCCATTTAGGGTGGGTTTGGGTGGGAAAGTGATTTTGAATTTTGAAGGTAGGTGGGGTTTATGAGGTAGGTTTATGGAGAAGAGTGGATGGTGAAGGGGTAGTTGGGAAGAGAGCTTGAGGTGATTGGTGAAGGGTTTTGGAAAAGGGTGTTTATTAGGAAGAGAAGATGAATGAGAAGAGGGAAGAGTATGAGTGGAGGTAGGTGGGGATTTTGTGGGGTCCACAGATGCTGAGATGATCCTGTGGGGTCCACAGATCCTGAGGTGTCAAGGAATTGCATCCCTGCACCAATTAGGCATGTAAAATGCCTTTGCATGCAATTCTAGCGTTTAAACACCGAATTGGTGCTTGTTCTGGGCGTTCAGCGCCCAGATGCAGCATGTTTCTGGCGTTGAACGCCAGTTCTATTCTTGTTTCTGGCATTCAGCACCAGCTTTCCTCAGTGTGCATTCCTGGCGTCTGAACGCCAGGATGCTGCTTGTTTTGGGCGTTGAACGCCAGATCCATGCTCTGTTCTAGCGTTGAACGCCAGCCAGATGCTCCTTACTGGCGTTTAAACGCCAGTAAGCCCTTCCTCCAGGGTGTGATTTTTCTTCTACTGTTTTTTATTCTGTTTTTGATTTTTCTATTTATTTTGTGACTCCACATGATCATGAACCTAATAAAACATGAAAGAACAATAAAAATAAAATAAAATTAGATAAATAAAAATTGGGTTGCCTCCCAACAAGCGCTTCTTTAATGTCAATAGCTTGACAGTAAGCTCTCATGGAGCCTCACAGATGTTCAGAGCATTGTTGAGACTTCGTTTGCGCCAACGTTTGCCTCAAACTTTTTGGCAAACGTTGGCATCACAAATCAACACCCTGGAGAGAAAAAGTTTGCGCCAACGTTTGCCTCAAACTTTTTGGCAAACCTTGGCGCCATGAGTGTGCATAAGGGGGCTAACGTTTGAGCAAAAGTTTGACCCCAAACTTTAGCTCAAACGTTACATGAACCTAATAAAACATGAAAGAACAATAAAAATAAAATAAAATTAGATAAATAAAAATTGGGTTGCCTCCCAACAAGCGCTTCTTTAATGTCAATAGCTTGACAGTAAGCTCTCATGGAGCCTCACAGATGTTCAGAGCATTGTTGAGACTTCCCAGCACCAAACTTAGAGTTTGGATATGGGAGTTCAACACCAAACTTAGAGTTTGGTTGTGGCCTCCCAACACCAAACTTAGAGTTTGACAGTGGGGGCTCTGGTTGACTCTGCAGTGAGAGAAGCTTTTCATACTTTTTCTCCATGGTTACAGAGATAGATCCTTGAGTTTTAAACACAAGGTTGTCCTCATTTAGTTAAAGGATCAATTCTCCTCTGTCCACATCAATCACAGCTCTTGCTGTGGCTAGGAAGGGTCTTCCAAGGATGATGGATTTATCCTCTTCCTTCCCAGTGTCTAGGATTATGAAATCAGCAGGGATGTAAAGGCCTTCAACCTTTACTAACACGTCCTCTACCTGACCATAAGCCTCTTTTCTTGAATTGTCTGCCATCTCTAATGAGATTCTAGCAGCTTGCACCTCAAAGATTCCCAGTTTCTCCATTACAGAGAGTGGCATGAGGTTTATTCCTGACCCAAGGTCACATAGAGCCTTCTCAAAGGTCATGGTGCCTATGGTACAAGGTATTAAGAACTTTCCAGGATCCTGTTTCTTCTGAGGCAATCTCAGTTGATCCAATGCATATAGTTCATTGGTGAACAAGGCAGGTTCATCTCCCCAAGTCTCATTACCAAATAAATTGGCATTCTGCTTCATGATTGCACCAAGGAACTTGGCAACTTGCTCTTCAGTAACATCCTCATTCTCTTCAGAAGAGGAATACTCATCAGAGCTCATGAATGGCATAAAGAGATTCAATGAAATCTCTATGGTCTCTAGATGAGTCTCAGATTCCTTTGGTTCCTCAGAGGGAAACTCCTTATTGATCACTGGACGTCCCAGGAGGTCTTCCTCACTGGGATTCACGTCCTCCTCCTCTCTTGTGGGTTCGGCCATGATGGTCAATTCAATGGCCTTGCACTTTCCTTTTGGATTTTCTTCTGTATTGCTTGGCAGAGCACTAGGAGGGGTTTCAGTGATCTTCTTACTCAGCTGGCCCACTTGTGCCTCCAAATTTCTAATGGAGGACCTTGTTTCATTCATGAAACTCAGAGTGGCCTTAGATAGATCAGAGACTAAGTTTGCTAAATTAGAGGTATTTTGTTCAGAGTTCTCTGTCTGTTGCTGAGTGGATGATGGAAAAGGCTTGCTATTGCTAAATCTGTTCCTTCCACCATTATTAAAGCCTTGTTGAGGCTTTTGTTGATCCTTCCATGAGAGATTTGGATGATTTCTCCATGAGGGATTATAAGTGTTTCCATAGGGTTCACCCATGTAATTCACCTCTGCTATTGCAGGGTTCTCAGGATCATAAGCTTCTTCTTCAGAAAATGCCACTTGAGTACTGTTGGATGCAGCTTGCATTCCATTCAGACTCTGAGAAATCATATTGACTTGCTGAGTCAATATTTTATTCTGAGCCAATATGGCATTCAGAGTATCAATTTCAAGAACTCCCTTCTTCTGAGGCGTCCTATTACTCACAGGATTCCTCTCAGAAGTATAAATAAACTGGTTATTAGCAACCATGTCAATAAGTTCTTGAGCTTCTGCAGGCATTTTCTTTAGGTGAATGGATCCACCTGCAGAAGTATCCAATGACATCTTAGCTAATTCAGACAGACCATCATAGAATATATCCAGAATGGTCCATTCTGAAAGCATGTCAGAAGGACACTTTTTGGTCAGTTGCTTGTATCTCTCCCAAGCTTCATGGAGGGATTTACCTTCCTTCTATCTGAAGGTTTGAACATCCACTCTAAGCTTACTGAGCTTTTGAGGAGGAAAGAACTTGGTTAAGAAAGCCGTGACCAGCTTATCCCAAGAGTTTAGGCTATCTTTAGGTTGAGAATCCAACCATATTCGAGCTCTGTCTCTTACAGCAAATGGGAAAAGCATGAGCCTGTAGACTTCAGGATCTACTCCATTAGTCTTAACAGTATCACAAATCTGCAAGAATTCAGTTAAGAACTGAAAAGGATCTTCAGATGGAAGTCCATGAAACTTGCAGTTTTGTTGCATCAGAGAAACTAGTTGAGGCTTAAGCTCAAAATTGTTTGCTCCAATGGTAGGGATGGAGATACTTCTTCCATGGAAATTGGAATTTGGTGCAGTAAAGTCACCAAGCATCTTCCTTGCATTATTATTATTTTCGGCTGCCATCTCCTCTTCCTTTTTGAAAATTTCTGTAAGGTTGTCTCTGGATTGTTGTAATTTAGCTTCTCTTAGTTTCCTCTTCAGAGTCCTTTCAGGTTCAGGGTCTGCTTCAACAAGAATGTTCTTGTCCTTGCTCCTGCTCATATGAAAGATAAGGGAATAAAAAATAATAATAATAATCCTTTTTACCACTAAAATTAAAAATTGAAACAATTAATTAATTAAAAAGAATTTTTGAAAAAGAGGGAGGTATTTTTGAAAATTAGAGAGGGATAGTTAATTAGGTAGTTTTAAAAGAGATAAGAAACAAACAAAAAGTTAATTAGTTAGTTGAAACAATTTTTGAAAATCAATTTTTTAAAAGATAAGAAGTTAGAAAAGATATTTGAAAAAGATATGATATGAAAAGGTAGGATTAAAAAGATATGATTTTGAAAAAGATAAGATAAAAAGATATTTTTGAAAAGATATGATTGAAATTAGTTTTGAAAAAGATTTGATTTTTAAAATCACAATTAATGACTTGATTCACAAGAAATCACAAGATATGATTCTAGAACTTAAAGTTTGAATCTTTCTTAACAAGTAAGTAACAAACTTGAAATTTTTGAATCAAAACATTAATTGTTGATGATATTTTCGAAAATATGATGTAAAATTAAGAAAAAGATTTTTAAAAAAATATTTTTAAAATTTTCGAAAATAAATAAGAAAAATGAAAAAGATATGATTTTTGAAAAAGATTTTGAAAAAGATAAGATTTTTAAATTAAAAATTGATTTGACTCATAAGAAACAACTAGATTTTAAACATTTTTGAAAAAGTCAATCCAAATTTTCAAAATTTTAAGAGAGAAAAAGGGAAAGATATTTTTTTGATTTTTGAATTTTTAATGAAGGAAAAGAAAAACATGAAAAAGACTCAATGCATGAGAATTTTTAGATCAAAACAATGAATGCATGCAAGAACACTATGAATGTCAAGATGAACACTAAGAACACTTTGAAGATCAAGATGAACATCAAGAACATATTTTTGAAAAAAATTTTATGCAAAGAAAACATGCAAGACACCAAACTTAGAAATCTTTAATGCTTGGACTCTTACAAACGAAAAATGCATATGAAAAACAAGAAAAGACACAAAACAAGAAAATTTAAAGATCAAACAAGAAGGCTTACCAAGAACAACTTGAAGATCATGAAGAACATCATGAATGCATGAATTTTCGAAAAATGCATAAATTTTTAGAAAAAATGCAATTGACACCAAACTTGAAATTGACTCAAGACTCAAACAAGAAACACAAAATATTTTTGATTTTATGATTTTATGATTTTTTTGTATTTTCTTTTAAATTTTTTCGAAAAACATATAGGAAAAAGAAAATAAGAAATTCAAAATTTTTAATAAGAATCCCAGGAATCTTTCAATGTTGGCCTAAAGCTCCAATCCAAGGGTTGGGCATGGCTTAATAGCCAACCAGCTTTAGGATATAAATCAGGCATGCAACAGTTGATATTCCAATTAACTTGCCTCTATGCTGATGGTTGGAAGCCACAGTCCAAAAGAATTAGACATGGCTTTACAGCCAGCCAGGCTGTACATGCTTCATGAAACACTAGAATTCATTCTTAAAAATTTAGAATAATTTTTTAAAACAGATGAGAAATTTTTGAAAGATTTTTGAAAAATTTTTGAAAATAAAACAAAAAGAAAATTACCTAATCTGAGCATAAAGATGAACCGTCAGTTGTCCAAACTCAAACAATCCCCGGCAACGGCGCCAAAAATTTGGTGTGCGAAATTATGATCATTCCATTTCTCGGTAACGACGCTAAAAACTCAATACGCACGTTCATGATCTTATATTTGTTTCACAACTTCGTACAACTAACCAGCAAGTGCACTCGGTCGTCCAAGTAATAAACCTTACGTGAGTAAGGGTCGATCCCACAGAGATTGTCGGCTTGAAGCAAGCTATGGTCACCTTGTAAATCTCAGTCAGGCAGATTAAATTGTATTAAGAAATTATAGTGGATGAAAATAAATAAAATATAAAATAGGATAGTGGTACTTATGTAATTCATTGGTGAGAATTCCAGATAAGCGTATAGAGATGCTTTCGTTCCTCTGATCTCTGCTTTCCTGTTGTCTTCATCCAATCAATCCTACTCCTTTCCATGGCAAGCTTTATGTAGGGCATCACCGTTGTCAATGGCTACATCCCATCCTCCTGTGAAAATGGTCCAATGCGCTGTCACTGCATGGCTAATTATCTGTCAGTTTTCGATCATACTGGAATAGGATTTACTATCCTTTTGTGTCTGTCACTACACCCAGCACTCGCGAGTTTGAAGCTCGTCACAGCCATCCCTTCCCAGATCCTACTCGGAATACCACAGACAAGGTTTAGACTTTTCGGATCTCAGGAATGGCCATCCATGGGTTCTAACTTATACCACGAAGACGCTAATAACTCGGACTCGGTCCCCTGTATTAGATATCCAAGAGATATCCATTCAATCGAAGGTAGAACAGAAGTGGTTGTCAGGCACGCGTTCATAGGGGAATGATGATGACTTTGTCATGATCATCACATTCATGTTAAAGTGTGAACGAATATCTTAGAAGCGGAATAAGTTGAATTGAATAGAAAAATAGTAGTACTTTGCATTAATCTTTGAGGAACAGCAGAGCTCCACACCTTAATCTATGGTGTGTTGAAACTCTACCGTTAAAAAATACATAAGTGAAAGGTTCAGGCATGGCCGAATGGCCAGCCCCCAAAACGTGATCAAGGATCAAAAGATAATCCAAAGATGTAAATACAATAGTAAAAAGTCCTATTTATATTAAACTAGCTACTAGGTTTTACAGAAGTAGGTAATTGATGCATAAATCCACTTCCGGGGCCCACTTGGTGTGTGCTTGGTCTGAGCTTGAAGTTTACACGTGCAGAGGCTTCTTTTGGAGTTGAACGCCAGTTTGTAACGTGTCTCTGGCGTTCAACTCTGGTTCGTGACGTGTTTCTGGCGTTTAACTCCAGACTGCAGCGTAGAACTAGCGTTCAACGCCATTTTGCGTCATCTAAAATCGGGAAAAGTATGGACTATTATATATTTCTGGAAAGCCCTGGATGTCTACTTTTCAACGCCGTTGAGAGCGCGCCATTTGGAGTTCTGTAGATCCAAAAAATCTACTTTAAGTGCAGGGAGGTCAGAATCCAACAGCATCAGCAGTCCTTCTTCAACCTCTAAATCTGATTTTTGCTCAAGTCCCTCAATTTCAGCCAGAAAATACCTGAAATCATAGAAAAACTCACAAACTCATAGTAAAGTCCAGAAATGTGAATTTAACATAAAAACTAATAAAAGCATCCCTAAAAGTAACTAGATCCTAATAAAAACATACTAAAAACAATGCCAAAAAGCATATAAATTATCCGCTCATCACATCTGTTTTGAGGTACTGAGATAGAGACTGAGAAATTGAGATTTAGTGTCATATTTGTTGGTTAAGAGACTAGCACTAAAATTTCTGTCTCTGTCTCCAAAATTTCAATATTTCAGTACTTCCAAAAAGTAAGGACACATGGGACTAAAATTTTTAGAGATAGAGACTGAAACTTTAATAATATTTTATACCTAAAATACCCTCATTTCAATTAATTAATTTCAATTTTATCCTTTGTACAAATTAAATTGGAGTTTCATTCTTGTTTTAATTTCTATCTCCCATTTTGCACCAAACAGAATACTGAGATTTATTTCAATCTTTGTCTCTTAGTCTCTGTCTCTCAGTCTCAGTCTTTCCATCTCTGTCTCTTCACGAAATGCTATCTAAGAGTGACAGATAGAGTATATGTTGTGCAAGACAGGTTACACATAAGAGGTTCATCTATACAAAAAAATTTGTCACCTACCGTAGGCCCAAAGAGTTGAATTTTCCTTCTTTCCCTTCATAAATACAATCCATGCAAATGATCACCCCTCTAACACCATCCATGCTTGCAAATGGTGATAGAGCGATAACAGAATAATAAGTGCATAACGGCTAAAAACAAACGAATGGCATAACAATTACCAAAATTTACTGATCCTTGAATTACACACAATGAGCATGATAAAATATAATGAAGATGATCAAAATGAAGATGAGGAGGATGATGAGTAATGCGTGAGCATCTTAATTTAACTTTAATAGTTGAAACCCATTTAGATGCTACTTTGAGTCGCTTTAGTGTTTCAATTATTACAGGTGAAGTTTGGATTGGTTTGGTAGCGTTTGCATACAAGAAAAGAGAAGAGTTTGGAATCTGCCAAGCTGGCGCTAAAGGCAGACCTGGGTGTTTAGCGCCAGAAGCCTTGTAAAACATGCCAAGCCTCTGCCGCTAGGGGTGCTAAATGCCAAGTCTGGCCTTTAGCGCCAGCAAGTCAGAAGCAAAAGGAAGCTCTCTGTCCATTAGGGCGCAAAACGCCAAGCCTGGCGTTTAACTCCAGGAAGACAGAATCAAAGAAGGAGCTTTTGCCCACTGGGGCACTAAACGCCCAACCAGGCATTTAGCACCAATGACACGGATCAACGTTCACCAACGGAGCATCTTTAGTTGGATTTAGCTTTTAAGTGTTATACTTTGTTTTGTTTTAGTTATTGTTATTTACAAACAAAATGTTTTAGGTTTAGAATTTATTATTTTATTTTAGTTTTCAAATCAAATTAGGTTAGATTTAAAAGGAAAAAGATTTAGCCTTTTGGGATCTTCTCTTTGACGGATTTCATTCTACAGTTCACACTTTTTAGAACCCTAGTGATGAGCGGATATTTTATACGCTTTTTTGCATCATTTTTATATAGTTTTCAGCATGTTTTGTTCAAGTTTTATTAAGTTTTCATAGGTTTTAGTGTGAAATTCACATTTTTAGATTCTACTATGAGTTTTCATATTTTTGTGCAATTTTAGGTATTTTCTGGCTGAAATTTAGGAGCTGGAGCAAAAGTCTGATTCAGAGACAGAGAAAGCAGTGCAGATGCTATCCGGATCTGACCTCCTTGCACTCGAAAGAGCTTTTTCTTCAGCTGCAAAAGTCCAAATGGAGCATTATCAACGGCTATGGAAAGCTAACTTTCAGAACTTTCCATCAACGTATAATAGTTCATACTTTGCTTCAGAATTGAAGGCCCAACACTAGCGTTCAACGCCAGCCTCCTGCCCTACTCCAGGTGTCCAGCACCCAAAAGAGGAGACCAGCATCTAAACACCCAAAGAGGACCCCCTAGCTAGTGTTCAACGCCCTAAAGGCCTCATAGCACGTGGATCTCATCAAAGCTCAGCCCAAACACTCACCAAGTGGGCCCCGGAAGTGGATTTTAGCACTAAAAGACTGTTTTACCCTTCTTATGTAATCCTTAGTCATTAGTTTAGTATTTAAGGGATATTTTACATAATCATAGAGGACTTTATGCCATATTTTTGTTTTATCATTGTATTTTCTATCAGTATGAGTTTCTAAACCTCCTAGGTTGAGGGGAGGAGCCCTGCTGAGTTTTATAAATTAATAAAAGTATTACTGTTTCTCTTCAATCCGTATTTGATTTAATTATAAGATGTATCTTCGTTCTTCAACTTAATGAATGGGATGACCCCTGACAATCATCTTCATTCTTCATTCTAAGACCACGTGCCTGACAACCACCCGTGTTCTTCTTGGGTTCGTGCGAATACTTAAGTGGAAAGCATTGAACCGCCAGCTTGATTATACATTTCTTAGACGGCTAATCCATGACTTCGTTGGGGACTTCTCGAGACACCAGTTCAGCCGATGTATGGGGAGATTAGGGTCTCTGTGGTAGAGGTTAGAACCAAGGCGCAACATCCTCTGATCTGGAGGATTCGACCTTGTCTGTGGCATTTTGAGTAGGATCACCAAAGAGAATAAACTGCAGGAGCTTCACCCTCAATCAGAATGGATCCGCACTAACCCTGGGGTTCAGATCTGGAGAAGTATTGGTGGCTGCTCAAACTAGCATCAATCACATACAGCCTGCCAAAGAAGAAATCATTCACAATTGAAGAAGAGAGTAATACCAGAGTTAATCCAGAAAGACAAAGTATCTCCAAACCTTAACCAATTTCTTATCGCTGGTTACATTTGAATTCACAAAGTATTTTATACCCTTTTCCTTTATTCCTTTTATGCAATCAAATAATCAAACCAATTCTTCTATCTGCCTGACTAAGATCTACAAGATAACCATAGCTTGGTTCAAACCATAATCCTCGTGGAATCGACCCTGACTCGCTCAGGTATTACTTGGACGATCCAGTGCACTTGCTGGTTCAGTTGTACGAAGTGTGGGGATTCGTGCACCAAGTTTTTAGCGCCGTTGCCGCAGATTGTTTGAGTTTGGACAACTGACGGATTATCTTATTCCCTAGATCAGGTATTGTCTTTAATTTTGTTAGAGTCTTTTATTTTATTTTTCTTTCTTTTTTCGAAAAATAAAAAACTTTTTCAAAAAAAATTTCTTTTCTTTGTTTAATCTTTGTTCTTAGTTTGAGTCTTTTGTTTGTGTTCCTGTTAAAATTTCTGAAACTTTTGAGTCTTTCCTTCTAAAAATTTTCAAAAATAGTGTTCTTTGTTTGATTTTTGTGTCAATCTTTAAGTTTGGTGTCTTCTTGTGGGTTTTCTTTAAATTTTTGAAAATTATGTTTGGTTTTCTAAAATTTTAAGTTTGGTGTCTTTTACATGTTCTTGTGTTCTTTGAATTCTTTGAGTATTGCTCTTGGTGTATTTCTTGATCTTCAAAGTGTTCTTATTTTTCTTTTTGTTTTGATCTTAAAATTTTTAAGTTTGGTGTCTCTTTGTGTTTTTCTTGTTAATTTTCGCACACTAAGTCCTTATAGATCTAAAAATTTTAAGTTTGGTGTCTTTTTGTTGTTTTTTTCTTTCTTCATTAATTCAAAAAATCAAAAAAATAAAATATCTTTTCTTATCTTCTCATTAATTTTCGAAAATTACATTAAAAAATTCAGATTTTAATTTTAAATTTTTATCTTATCTTATCTTATCTTAGTTTTCAAATTTCAAAATCGAATCTTTTCAAAATTCATATCTTTTTCAAAATCTTATCTTATCTTAATTCAAATTTTAAAATTCAATTTCAAAATTCAAAATTTAAATTTCAAATTTCAAATTTCAAAAATTAAACCTTTTTTAAAAATCAAATCTTTTTCAAATCCTTATCTTATCTTGTTCACTTTTTCAAAAATTCAAAATTTAAAATTTCAAAACTTAAAATTTCAAATTCAAAATTCAAAATTTAATTTTCAAATTTCAAATTTTAAAATTCAAATCTTTTCTTCTCTTAACTTCCTTATCTTATTTTTTCTTACATAACTTATCTTATCTTCTCTATCCTATCGTCTTTTAAATTTTAAAATTAAATATTTCAAATCTTTTCAATTCTTATCTTATCTTGTTGACTTTTTCAAATCTTTTTGAAATCAAATCTTTTCTAATTTTCTATCTTATCTCAATTTCAAATCTTTCTTAATTAGTTACTTGTTTTCTCTCTCTTCTTTTTCAAAACTTCCTAACTAATTCTTCTCTCTTCTAATTTTCGAAAATTCTCTTCTTCTTCTCTCTCTTCTATTTTCGAAATTCATTAACTAATTTTCAATTCTTTTTAATTAATTAACCTTAATTTTCGAAATAAATAAATAAATAAAACAAAAACAAAAATATTTTAATTTTTGTTTATCTTTTCTACTTCTATTTATTCGAATTCTTCTTCTACTTCTTCTATCTTCATTCTTCTTTCTCTTCTTTTTCACATCTCACTGGGAGTTTTCTATACCCAAATCAGGCATAGAAGCTTCGTTTCTTTCTTCTTTTCTTGTTTATGACCAGAAACAAGGATAAAGAACCTCTCTTTAATCTTGATCCTGAACCTGAGAGGACTTTAAGGAGGAGCTTGCAACAAGTTAAAGCATAACACTCCAAAAGAAACCTCTCAGAAAATTTTGAACAAGAAGTTGAAGACGTGGCCGAACCTGAAGGAGAGGCAAGAAAGGTTCTTGGTGACTTCACCATGCCTACTGATGAGCGGATAATTTATATGCTTTTTAGCATTGTTTTTAGGTAGTTTTTAGTTTGATTTAGTTAGTTTTTAGTATATAATTATTAGTTTTTAAACAAAAATCACATTTCTACACTTTACTATGAGTTTGTGTGTTTTTCTGTGATTTCAGGTATTTTTTGGCAAAAATTGAGGGACCTGAGCAAAAATCTGATTCAGAGGCTAAAAAAGGACTACAGAAGCCCAATCAGCGCGCTCTCAATTGCGTTGGAAAGTAGACATCCTGGGCTTTCCCGAAATATATAATAGTTTATACTTTGCCCGAGATTTGATGGCCCAAACTGGCGTTCAAAGTCAGCCCAAGGAATTCTGGCATAAAACGCCCAAACTGGCACCAAAGCTGGCGTTTAACTCCAGGAACAGCCTAAGTACGAAAAAGCTTCAATGCTCAGCCCAAGCACACACCAAGTGGGCCCCAGAAGTGGATTTCTGCATCATTTACTTATTTCTGTAAACCCTAGGCCATTAGTTCATTATAAATAGGACCTTTTACTATTGTATTTTCATCTTTCAATCTTTGAAGCTTTTAATCATGTTTTGATGATTGAACCCTGATAAACCACTATTTTATGGTTTATATTGTGCTTAATTGTGCGGTTTTATCAAATCTTTACCCACTTATTCATATGATTAGCATGCATTTATAATTCCTTCCTAAAAATACTTCACGGTTGAAAACTTGCTTCCTAGAGACTTTTAATTTTGTATTTTAATTCTCCTTTATTCCATTCGATGCCGTGATCTGTGTGTTAAGTGTTTCAGGCTTTATAGGGCATGAATGACTTGGAGATTAGAAAGGAAGCTTGCAAAAATGGAAGGAACACAAGAAATTGAGGAGATGACCAGTGAGAAGTGACGCAGACGCATGGCTCACGCGACCGCGCGACATAGAGGAAATTACAATGACGCGGACGCATGGCTCACGCGACACCGCGGATTGGAAACTGCACAAGTGACGCAAAGACGTGGACGACGCGCACGCGTGGCAATGCAAAATGCTGGATGACGCGAACGCCTGGATGACGCGATCGCGTGACGTGCGCGATCTGTAGAATTCGCTGTGGGCAATTTTGGGCCCTGTTTTGACCAAGTTTTCGGCCCAGAAAAGCAGATTAGAGCCAGGGAACATGCAGAGACCAGAACACAACATTCATTCCGCATAATTCTAGTTTTAGATATGATTTTACTCCTCTTCTAGGTTTTCTCTCTACACATTCATAGTTCTTAGGATTTTGATTTTATTTGCTTTTTTGGATTGGGATATTGAGTAAGAGTTATTACCTCCGTCAAGACTTTGTCATTCTAGTTTGTTTCCTTACCTATCACTTACTCTTCCATGTCCTTTATTTACTCAGAGTTATTCTTGGATTATTTCTAGAATTTATTTATACAAAAACTATTTTTATTTTTAATTGATCCTTTTGATTATTATTTATCATGTCTTTCAATATTTCCCTTTCTAATTTCGTGGATTTTACAATCATAATGAGCGAGTAGTTCCATAACTTGATTGGGAGTTGATTGACAGAAGGACCTTGAGTTGGATGCTCAGGAGTAAAATTATAGTTGAGTTTCGCGTTGGGTCGCCCTCTAATCACTGACACTAGTCCTTCGCAAGGGAGAGGATTATAACTTGTGAATAGAAATTGACTTCCAACTTGCTTAACTTTCCTTTACCTGGTAAAGGATAACTGAGCAGGAAACCTTTAATTATCACTTTTATCTTGAGAGAACTCCATCAAGGATAGGGCTTCCCACTAATCTACTCCCGGTCAAGGTTTTTATTTAAATTACATAAATTCTCTTATTTAATTTCCTATTTATCAAACTCAAAACCATTTTTGAAAATATCTGATTAATAAAATAGCACATCTTCCTGCAACTCGTTGGGAGACGACCTGGGATTCATACTCCCAGTATTTTAATTTTAATTTTGTGACAACCACTTCTAAATTGATAAGCAGATTTTCGGATGGTTAAGAACTGTACTTGCAACGTATCTTTTATAACAATTTCTTAACTCGCCAATTTCCGCTACGTCAATTTTTGGCGCCGTTGCCGGGGAGTTGCAATAGAGTGCAAAGTTATTGATTGGAATTTATTTATTTGCATTTTATTTTATTTTGCTACTATGAGCTGCATGTTTCTTTCATTAAATGACGCGTTCACTTCCTGATCCAAGCTTGCCAGGATTTGATCCTGAGATTGAAAGAACTATTTCACGTATAAGGCAAGCTCGGTGTCGGTTAGTCCTCTCTGAGGGCGGATCTGAAACGTCACTTGATGAAGAAACAAGCCCCCGTTCTACTGATTCGGTTAATTCACGCGCAGGTGACATGATAGCACCTAGGAGAGTTACTATCCAGGAGGCTGGAGCCCCTGATTTCACAATGCAACCGTTTCAAGCGCATCACCCAGCAGTGGCTACAGATTTTGAAATAAAGACTGCACTACTCAATTTGATGCCTAAGTTTCATGGCTTACCTGCTCAAGAGCCTATCAAGCACCTTAGGGATTTCCAAGCAGCCTGTTCTACTGTCAGGCGTGATGGTGCAGATAAAACTTCTATTTTGTTAAAAGCTTTCTCGTTCTCTCTTGAGGGAAAGGTGAGAGAGTGGTACTACACTCAACCCGCAGTAACTGTTTCTGACTGGGATACGCTTAGAAGAGAATTTTTGGAAAAATTCTTCCCAGCTGAAGTTACTGATAAACTGAGGAAAGACATTTCCATGATTGTCCAGGACGAGTCCGAGACTCTCTATGAATACTGGGAGCGCTTTAACAACCTTCTGGAAGCATGTCCTCATCATATGATTGACAAGATAGTGTTGCTCGGCTACATCACATAGGGCATGAGGCCCCAAGATAAGACCACATTGGAAAGTGCTAGCAATGGGTCTATGAAAAAGTACAAGACCACTGATGAGGCATGGCAATTGATCAGCGACTTGGCTGAGTCTACAAGGAATCACAGGCAGAAATAAGGCCGGTCAAAAGCTGTCGCAGAGGTATCTTCTAGCAAGGAAACTACTGCTCTGACTCAGAGTATATGTGAGATGACCAATTTACTGAAGCAAATGCAGTTGAGTCAACAACAAGCGGAGCAGAGCCAATAGTTAGTTCTACAGAGAGTGCGTGGGATCTGTGCTGATTATAGCCATTATACTGATAAATGTCCGCAGCTCCAGCAGGAAGACAACACTGTGGCAACCACTCATAACTTTTATGACCGCCCCAACCAAGGATACAATCAAGGAGGTAGCTACAACCATGGGTGGCAGGACAATCCCAACCAAGGTTGGAGGGATAATTCCAACCAGAATTGGAGAGATAACAATAACAGAGGAGGCAGAGACAATCAAGGAAATTAGAGGTGGAATAATAAAAACAACAAGCAGCAGAACCAGAACCATCCTTACAGAGCACCACACTTGAGGCAATCCCAAGGACCACAGCACAACCAATAGCAGACCTCTCAGATCACTTATCTCTCTTCATCTTCTAATGATGAGTTACTACAATCTATTGATCGGAGACAGTAGGCCATGGAAAACAACCTTACTTCTACTCTAAATGGTCTGAACTCTACCTTGCGAGCTCTTATCTCTCAAATTGGATCACTAAATAACTCTAACAACCAGCCTTTGAGCTCCAGTGGAATCCCCTCTCAACTATTGCCCAATCCAAAGGGTAGCATCAATGCCATCACCCTGAGGTCCGGAACCACACTGCAAGAGAGGAATCAGGAGGAGCCAAACCCACTAGAACACGCCTCAGCTGAAGAGGTGGTGGAAGTAGAGGATGCTGAAGAGGAAGAGGACATACAAGACATAGTTGAAGAAGAAGAAGTTCAACCACAGAAAGAAGCACCAAAGGATGCAGGCGTTGCAGAAAACGTCCTTCCTATTCCATTTCCACAAATTGTAAGGAAGCCCAGGAAGCAGATGGAACTTGACCCCAAAATGGTAGAGATATTCAAAAAGGTTGAGGTAACTGTTCCCCTTTTTGATGTTATTCAGCAGGTACCTAAATACGTAAAATTTCTAAAAGATTTATGCATACATAAAGACAAAATTAATGAATTAGAAACTATTCCTTTAGGTAGTTCTATATCTGCTTTAATGGGAGGTATACCTGAAAAGTGTAGTGATCCAGTTCCATGTATGGTTAATTGTACTATTGGTGGTGTGATATTTTCTGACTGCATGTGTGATTTAGGAGCATGTGTTAGTATAATGCCTTTGTCTATATATGATACTTTGAGGCTCCCTCCCTTAAAAAGGTCGGCAGCTCATTTTGTGTTAGCAGATAAAAGCATTATTACAGTGGTTGGAGTTGCTGAAGATGTATTAATGAGCATTAAGGGACTCACATTTCCCATTGACTTCTATATTATGGAAATGCCCCCTAATGACTCAGGACAACCATCATCAATCCTGCTTGGAAGACCATTCCTGAAGACTTCAAAGTTCAACCTGGACGCATTTTCCGAAACTTATTCCTTTGAAATAGATGGCAGAATAGTGAAACTCAGTTTAAATGGAGCTATGAAGCACCCTCCAGATGACCTTTCTATCTCCCAGTGTGACATCATAGATGAAACCGTGGCTGAAGTTCACCAGGAGGAATTAGAAGAGAAGTACACAGGACAAGGTCCAAGTGTGGGGACACTCTTGGAGGATAATGAGGGCACTTTGCCATTATCACTAGCCCGAGATAATCCAGAGCCTGATCATGAGCAGAAATTGGAATTAAAGCCCCTCCCTCCACACCTCAAGTATGCTTACCTTGAGGACAAGCAGGGATTTCCAGTTATCATTGCAAGGGAACTCACTTCCCAACAAGAAGAACAGCTACTCAATGTGCTGAGGAAACACAAGAAAGCAATTGGATGGAGCCTGGCGGATATAGTAGGCATCAGCCCTCAAGTTTGTGAGTACAGAATATTCCTGGAAGAGGGAGAAAAGCCTGTCCGTCAACCTCAGAGAAGACTGAATCCCACCATCTTATAAGTTGTCAAGAAAGAAGTGACCAGGCTACTTGAAGCATATATCATTTACCCCATCTTAGATAGCGAATGGGTCAGTCCAGTAAAAGTGGTGCCCAAGAAGTCTGGAATCACAACAGTAAGAAATGAGCATGGAGAGCTTCTGACAACTAGAGTGTAGAATTCATGGAGAGTTTGCATTGACTATAGGCGTGATAAACCACTATTTTATGGTTTATCTTGTGCTCAATTGAGTGGATTTTATCAACTCTTTACCCACTTATTCATAATATTTGCATGGTTTTATATTTCCTTCCTGATTTTGTGCTTTGATTGAAAACATGTTTCTTTGGACTTATATTTGCTAATATTAATCCTCTCTTATTACCATTAGATGCCTTGATATGTGTGTTAAGTGTTTTCAGGGATTATAGGACAGAAATGGCTCAGAGGATGGAAAGGAAGCATGCGAAAGTGGAAGGAACACAATAAGTTGAAGAAGTTGTTGAGCTGTCCAGCCTGACCTCTTTGCACTCAAATGGCTATAACTTTAGCTACAGAGGTCCAAACGACGCGGTTCTAGTTGCGTTGGAAAGCTAACATCCGGGGCTTCGATTTGATATATAATATCCTATAGTTTCTTTGACGCTAGGTGACGTAACCACGTGATCTATGCGGCCGCGTCGCAGTGACGGGAATCCAGCGTGGCAAAATTCGAAACCAGCGAATTCTGGACTGTTTTTGACCCAGTTTGCGGCCCAGAAAACACATATTAGAGGCTATAAAGTGGGAGAATGTATCCATTCATGAGGAAGCTCTTATATTTACAATTTTAGGAGTAGATATAGTTTTTAGAGAGAGAGGTTCTCTCCTCTCTCTTAGGATTAGGATTTAGGATTTCTCTTAGTTTTAGGAGTGACTCTCAATCCCAGGTTCTTTATTTTTATTTATTTTCTCAATTTAATTTATGAACATCTATGCCAGATTTAATTTTTTTTGTTAATGCAATTCTAGGTATTTTCAGATTTAAGATTGCTTTGCTTATGTTGATGCTTTTTAATTTAATTTAGATATTTTTCTCCCTTTTGGCTTTGGTCAAGTGATTGGTAGTACTTGAGTTATCAAACTCAGCAAGTGATTGAAATTGGCAGATTTTACTTTAGCTAGGATTGCTCTAACACTAGTCTCTCCACAGGAGTTGACTAGGACTTGAGAATCAAGCTAATTAGTCCACTTAACCTTCCTTTGTTTAATAAAGGCTGACCAAGTGGGATTAAAACCCAATTCTCTTCACACTTGATAAAGATAACTAGGATAGGAATTCCAATTCTTATACCTTGCCAAGAGTTTATTTTATAGTTATTTATTTATCTTATTCTTCTTGTGCAACATACTGCTCCCTTACTTTCTAAAACCCCTAATTTACAAGACTCATAACCAATAATAAGAACATCTCCCTGCAATTCCTTGAGAAGACGACCCGAGGTTTAAATACTCGGTTATCAATTTTAAAAGGGGTTTGTTACTTGTGACAACCAAAACGTTTGTACGAAGAGATTTTTGTTGGTTTAGAGACTATATCTACAACGCGACTGTTTTTATGACATTCCTTACTAGCAAAAATCCTGACGTCAAAATGGCGCCGTTGCCGGGAAATCGCAAACGTGTGCCTTATTATTGGTTATTTTAAATATTTGCTTTTTGATTTGTTTTTATTTTTATTTTTATTAAATTAAGAGGTTATTGATTTTTATTTTAAAATTTTTATCTTATCTTATCTTATTTCAAAAGTCAATTTTCAAAATTCAAATTTAAAATTTTTTTTTAAAATTCAAAATTTAAATAACCTTTTAATTTCAATTTGTTTTTATTTTTTTTAATTTTTATTTGCTACTATGAACTCTCACCCGTTTGGCTATGAAGGTTGAAATTGAAGAAGCTTGCAAGGAGGTGGTAGTTATCAGAAAAGAGCACAAGGGAGTGGAGCTTGCAATTTCATTGAAAATACAAGTTGCCATCATCCTTCACAACATTCAAGTGGGTAAATTTCATATCTCCTAGCTTTCTAATCCCACTTGAATATGGGCTACTGGAGACGGATGGTCAACTTAGAGCTCTTTGTGGCATTAAGAGTAAGAGGAAGATGGCCAGTGATAAGAATTGTCAAGCAAGGTTCATTATGGTTGGAAGCTTTAAGTTTAAATACAAAGGTTGGTGTAAAGCTCAACTGAATGGGTCTAGGAAGTTGATTGGCCGCTTACGTGAGAATTTAGACTGCTTGCCACCCGGATGGAACAATATTGCTCAACCAAAAGACGGGTGCAAAGGCAAGGTCTGGGACCCCGGAATCCATTCTATCAATCACCACTCTTGGGGCCTGGTCACTTGCTTTAACTTACTTGAAGGCTTTTTGCGCCAAGTTTGGGACCCCGGAGGTTACTGGAGATACAAACATTGGTGGAGATTCCTGGATGAATACAAGCATAAGCCACCATAACAGGAAGCTCATCAAATGTCCAACTTAAGGACTCTAACTAAAAGTGCTAGGTGGGAGACAACCCACCATGGTATGATCGTTCATTTTTCATTTTTAGTTAATTTTATTTGTTTTCGAGTTTTATTTTATTTTATTATATTGAACCTGGAGTTTTGCATCACATTCATATTAACACTGCATTCTGCATCTTTTCATATTAAAAAAAAAAGAGCACGCGACGCGACCGCATCAGCGACGCGTCCGCGTCGCAAGGAGATGAGAGACAATATTAATGTGAACAGAGAGTTACGCAGGAGCAGCGCTGGAGGCGTGCCAATGGCACAAATCGACCCACGCGACCGCGTGCCCCACGCGGCCGCGTGCCCTGAGTTTTCGACGTAAAAGGGTGCACATCAACATTTTGTGCGAGCGTGATGCTGGATTGGTGCTGGAGGCACAATCCTTGTCACACGACCGCGTCGCCGACGCGGCCGCGTCATCTATTTTCTGATGCACCCTCATGCGATCGCGTGCCCCACGCGATCGCATCACCCCAATTTGGCAATTCAATTAAATTGAACAGAGAGTTGTGCTGGAGCGAGGCTGCACTCGCGCCAGCAGCGTAACATGGGTCACGTAAAATCTAAATTTATTTTGCACCCACGCGAACGCGTGCCCCACGCGGTTGCGTCACATACGCCGCACAACTCAACCTAAAATTGCCACATATCTTATCTTCCTCTCCCCCAAATCCTAATTTTTCTTTTCCCTCCTAATTTCTTCCTTCTCCCTCCTTTCCCACTTTCTTTTTCTTCTTCTCATCCTTTTTCCCTCTCATTTTATTTTATTTTATTTATTTGCATACTTTCATTCATTGCATATTTTTATTTTTCTAAATTTATTGGTGTTCAAATGTTCTTATTCAACTGTTATTTCTTTTCTGGTATTATCTTGGTACTTATGACTTGTTTTATTCTGGTTAGGTAATATTATTTAAATCAATGCCAATCTTTTATACCTGTATTACTTTTGTATTGATTTTTAATTTATATTATCTCTCATTCCCCACTCTCTTCCCCATTGTTGCATATTCTGCACTATTGGTATGCCATGGCTTCTATTGTTTTCTCACTTACATGTTGTAGCTACCATGTAAATGAAACCCTTTTCATTTGGCATTAACTCAACCATACTTCATTTATTTTCTTATCTCTATTATTGGGTTACCTTTCTTCCCTTTTTCTTTCAGGATGGCCACCAGGAAGAGAACCGGAAGACATTTACATGGGGAGACAGACAAGTCCATCTGCACAATCCTTAGAGAAAAGCAACAGTTGAAACAACCCGTCCACCTGCACATCTCAGCATGCAACGAGGACAGTGCAATCTTTAAGTGTGGGGAGGTCGATACCGATCTCCGTGGGTTAGTACATCCCTGTCTCAACACCAATGTTTAAATTTTCTTCGTTACATTAGTTATTGCATTTGCATATTTATTTGATTTTATGCATTTAGTTACTGCTTGGTTAAAATAATAAGTTTCTTTTTAAGACCCTATCTTTGAAAATTTTCACTAATTTAAATTGAAAAAAAATTTATATTAAAACTTGTTTGAAGTTGTATTTGGAACATGGTTTTTGAGTTAAAGAACACACAACCTGTGAGATTTGAGCTTATTTGCATGGTTACATTATTTAACCATAAATATTTTATTCTTGTGTGTTTTCTTCTCTATGATTGTAATCTATATTTTGTTCCAATCTATATGTCCAATATTTAGTATATTTATATGTTTGCATATGATTGAGGCCATTGTTTGATTTTTGCTCACTTATCCCAAAATTAGCCTACCTTTTACATCACCCTTATTAGCCCCCTTGAGCTTTTAAATCCCCTCTATTTTATAACCACATTACTAGCCTTAAGCAGAAAAACAAAATAAGAATCCCAAGTTGAATAATTGGTTAGCTTAAGATAGATATTGTGTAAAATTTAAGTGTGGGAAATTTTATGGGAACATGGGATGATATGAAAAAGTAGGGAATTAAATTGAATAAGTTATTTGAAAATTTGGGAAGCATGCTCATGTGAAATCAAAATAATTAAATTATCATGTGCATTGAAGAAAAATATATTAAGTAATTAAATAAGGGGATACAAAAAAAAAAGATAAGAAAAGAAAAATGAAAAAAATACCCCAAATGCAAAATAAAAAAATCAATGCACATGGGACAAAATTCAAAAATAAGTTTGATACATGAGCATGTAATACAAAAGTGGGAAAACTTTGGGTAGCTAGGTAAAGTATTTTTAAATTATATAAAGTATGTATATGTTAGGTGAGATCTTAGACTAATCAAGGATTCACTTTGTTAGCTCACTTAGCCTTATATATATATACCCTCACCCTTACCTTAGCCCCATTACAACCTTGAAAAGACCTCATGATGTTTGCATTGGTACATTAAATTTTTGTTGATTGGTTAGATGAAGAACAAGGTTTAGAAAGCATGACTAGAGAAGAGTAGAGTGAATTACCCTATACACTTGAGAGATTAGAGAGATATACACTTCCAGTGAGGGTTCAACGCTTAAATTCTATGTTCCCTGCTTTCATGAGCTGTCTTCTTACAAGTTCACTTGCTTTTTATTATATGATTTGAATTAGTGGAAATTGGTTTGTATTTGTCTTGGAGAACTTATTTACTCTTAACCAAGTAAGTAAAAACATTCTGCATGTAGTTACATTCATAGGTTGCATTTCCTACATTCTTCATTCTTTATAGCTTCTCTTGAGCTTAGCATGAGGACATGCTAGTGTTTAAGTGTGGGGAGGTTGATAAACCACTATTTTATGGTTTATCTTGTGCTCAATTGAGTAGATTTTATCAACTCTTTACCCACTTATTCATAATATTTGCATGGTTTTATATTTCCTTCCTGATTTTGTGCTTTGATTGAAAACATGTTTCTTTGGACTTATATTTGCTAATATTAATCCTCTCTTATTACCATTAGATGCCTTGATATGTGTGTTAAGTGTTTTCAGAGATTATAGGGCAGGAATGGCTCAGAGGATGGAAAGGAAGCATGCAAAAGTGGAAGGAATACAATAAGTTGAAGAAGTTGCTGAGCTATCTAGCCTAACCTCTTCGCACTCAAACGGCTATAACTTTAGCTACAGAGGTCCAAACAATGCGGTTGCAGTTGTGTTGGAAAGCTAACGTCCGGGGCTTCGATTTGATATATAATATGCTATAGTTTCCCTGTCGCTAGGTGACGCGACCGCGTGATCCATGCCCCGCGTCGCAGTGACGGGAATCCAGCGTGGCAAAATTCGAAACCAGCAAATTCTGGACTATTTTTGACCCAGTTTGCGGCCCAAAAAACACAGATTAGAGGCTATAAAGTGAGGGAATACATCCATTCATGAGAAAGCTCTCATATTTACAATTTTAAGAGTAGATGTAGTTTTTAGAGAGAGAGGTTCTCTCCTCTCTCTTAGGATTAGGATTTAGGATTTCTTTTAGTTTTAGGAGTGACTCTCAATCCCAGGTTCTTTATTTTTATTTATTTTCTCAATTTAATTTATGAACATCTATGCCAGATTTAATTTCTTTTGTTAATGCAATTCGAGGTATTTTCAGATTTAAGATTGCTTTGCTTATATTGATGCTTTTTAATTTAATTTAGATATTTTTCTCCCTTTTGGGTTTGGTCAAGTGATTGGTAGTACTTGAGTTATCAAACTCAGCAAGTGATTGAAATTAGTAGATTTTGCTTTAGCTAGGATTGCTCTAACACTAGTCTCTCCACAGGAGTTGACTAGGACTTGAGAATCAAGCTAATCAGTCCACTTAACCTTCCTTTGTTTAATAAAGGCTGACCAAGTGGGATTAAAACCCAATTCTCTTCACACTTGATAAGGATAACTAGGATAGGAATTTCAATTCTTATACCTTGCCAAGAGTTTATTTTATAGTTATTTATTTATCTTATTCTTCTTGTGCAACATACTGCTCCCTTACTTTCTAAAACCCCTAATTTACAAGACTCATAACCAATAATAAGAACATCTCCCTGCAATTCCTTGAGAAGACGACCCGAGGTTTAAATACTCGGTTATCAATTTTAAAAGGGGTTTATTACTTGTGACAACCCAAACGTTTGTATGAAGGGATTTTTGTTGGTTTAGAGACTATATCTACAACGCAACTGTTTTTATGACATTCCTTACTAGCAAAAATCCTGACGTCAAGGCGTCTTAACCAAGCCACTCGCAAGGATCATTACCCCTTGCCATTCATTGATCAGATGCTTGATCGCCTGTCAGGTAAATCCCATTATTACTTTTTAGATGGTTATACAGGCTATTTTCAAATTCATATAGCTCCTGAAGATCAGGAAAAGACTACTTTTACATGTCCTTTTGGGACTTATGCTTATAAGAGAATGCCCTTTGGCTTGTGCAATGCACCAGCTACTTTCCAAAGGTGCATGATGAGTCTTTTCTCTGACCTTATTGAGAACTGTATAGAGGTTTTTATGGATGATTTTAGCGTTTATGGTGATTCATTTAGCCTTTGCTTGGATAGTTTATCTAGAGTATTAGATAGATGTATCAGTACGATTCCATTCGATGCCGTGATCTGTGTGTTAAGTGTTTCAGGCTTTATAGGGCATGAATGAGTTGGAGATTGGAAAGAAAGCTTGCAAAAATGGAAGGAACACAAGAAATTGAGGAGATGACCAGCGAGAAGTGATGCGGCCGCATGGCTCACGCGACCGTGCGGATTGGAATAGCACAAGTGACGTGGAGGCGTAGATGACGCGCTCGCGTGGCAGGGCAAAACGCCGAATGACGCGGCCGCATTAATGATGCAATCGCGTGACGTGCGCAATCTGCATAATCTGCAGAATTCACTGGGGGCGATTTTGGGCCCTGTTTTGACCCAGTTTTCGGCCCAAAAAAGCAGACTAGAGCCAGAGAACATGCAGAAACCAATAACAACATTCATTCTACACAATATTAGTTTTTAGATCTAATTTTACTCCTCCTCTAGGTTTTCTCTCTACACATTCATAGTTCTTAGGATTTTTTATTTTACTGCTTTTGCATTGGGATATTGAGAAGAGTTATTACCTCAGCAAGACTTCGTCATTCTAGTTCATTTTCTTTACTTGGCTCTTACTCTTCCATGTCTTTAAATTGCTCAATTTTACTATTGGATTATTTTAGAATTTATTAATACAAGAATTACTTTTATTTTTAATTGATTTCTTTGATTATTATTTATCATGACTTTCCTTAATTCCCTTTCCTATGTTATGAATTCCACATTCACAATGAGCGAGTAGTTTCCTAACTTGATGGGGAGTTGATTGAAAGGAACCCTTGAGTTGGAATGCTCAAAAGAAAAATTGTAATTGGGTTTATTGTTGGATTGCCTTCTAGTCACTGACACCAATCCCTTTCAATTGAGTGGGTTGGAACTTGTGAGTAGAAGTAGCATTCCAACTTGTTTGACTTTCCCTTACCTAGTAAGGGATAACTAAACAGAACAACCTTCAATCATCAATTAATCTAGAGAGTACTTCAACAAGAATAGGGCTTCTAACTAATCTACTCCCAGTCAAGGCTTTTATTTAAATTATTTAATTTCTCTAATTTAAATTCCTGTTTATTCAACTCAAATCCTTTTTGAAAACATCTGATTAATAAAATAGCACACCTTTCTGCAGCTCGTTGGGAGACAACCTGGGATTCATACTCCCAGTATTTTAATTTTAATTTTTGTGACACCCTTCTAAATTGATAAGCAGATTTCTGGTTGGTTAAGAACTATAGTTGCAACGCATATCTTATAACAATTCTTGACTCATCAATTTCCGCCACGTCAACTGCTCAGTCTAACTACACTACTACTGAGAAAGAGCTTCTGCTATTGTTTTTGCTCTGGATAAATTCCGAGCCTATTTACTTGGTACTAAAGTAGTAGTGTACTCAGACCATGCAACTCTAAAGTATTTATTAGCTAAAAAGGAGTCCAAACCAAGGCTTATACGTTGGATACTGCTACTACAAGAATTTGATTTAGAAATTAAGGATAGGAGTGGTAACCAGAATCTAGTGGAAGACCACTTGAGTCACCTTGAGCACATTAAGGATATCGCCACTCCTATAAATGATAATTTCCCGTTTGATGACTTACAAGCAGTATCTGAAGTAATCCCTTGGTATGCACCTGTAGCTAATTATCTAGTTAGCCGCACCTTTCCTCCAAACATTACTAAGCATAAAAAAGACAAGCTAAAAAGCGAGTCCAAATATTATATATGGGATGACCCATATTTATGGAGATGTGGCGCTGACCAGGTAATTAGGCGATGTGTGTCTCAATCAGAATTCCAGTCTATTTTAGAGGCCTGTCACTCATCTGAGAGTGGAGGACATTTTGGCCCTTAAAGAACAGCTAGAAAAATTTTAGACTGTGGATTCCGGTGGCCTACCCTTTTTAAAGACGCTGCTGAATTTTGTAAATCTTGTTCCCCATGCAAAAGGTTTGGTAATATATCCAAGAGGGATGAGATGCCTCAACAGACTATGCTTTTCTGTGAAATTTTTGATGTTTGGGGCATTGACTTCATGGGTCCATTTCCAAATTCTAATGGTTATTTTTATATACTGTTAGCTGTAGATTACGTTTCTAAATGGGTGGAAGCAATTCCTACCCATACTGATGATGCTAACACTGTTGTTTCCTTTCTGAGAATCTACATTATTTGTCGCTTTGGATCACCATGAGCAATCGTGAGCGATCAAGGCACCCATTTCTGTAACAAGAGACTAACAGGATTACTGAAGAAGCATGGGATAGTTCATAAAGTGGCAACAGCCTACCATCCCCAGACTAATGGGCAAGCTAAGGTGTCTAACAGAGAGATAAAGAGTATATTGCAGAAGATAGTCAAACCTAATAGAAGAGACTAGAGCACCAGGCTACAAGATGCACTCTGGGCATACAGAACTGCATACAAGACACCCATTGGGATGAGTCCCTTCCGCTTAGTTTATGGAAAGGCCTGTCACCTCCCAGTAGAGGTAGAGCACAAAGCCTTTTGGGCAGTAAAGGAGTGCAATATGGAATTTGAGAAGGCCGGAACTGAGAGAAAGTTGTAACTGCAAGAATTAGAGAGCCTACGCCTAGAAGCTTATGAAAACTCAAGACTGTACAAGGAAAAGATGAAGGTTGTGCATGATAAGCACATCAAGAGGAGAGAGTTCCAACCTGGGGACTTTGTCCTCCTTTACAACTCTAGACTGAGACTCATGCCAGGCAAGTTGAGATCAAGATAGGAAGGTCCATATAGAGTAGAAAAGGCTGAGACATACGGAGTTTTCCACCTGAGTCATCATTCAAGCTCTGAATTCATCAAAGTTAATGGACATCGCCTGAAGCTATATCATGGTGCGAAGGCGAAACCCAGGGAGCTAGAGATCTTCCTCTTGGAGGATCCAGCCACAACAGAAGACTGAGCTAGTGGAGCGTCCAACTTAAGGACGTTAAAGCATAGTGCTGGGTGGGAGACAACCCACCATGGTATGATTGTTCCTTTCTTTATTCTTAGTTTTCTTTTTCAATAACTCTTCTCTTTATTAGCACATTTAGTTTGCATCTGCATTTGCAAATTTTTATTTAAAAAAAAGAAAAAAAAGAGGGAGAACACGCGACGCGACAGCGTCGCCGACGCATCCGCGTCGCAGGTGGATCAGAAAGAATAAGAAATCGAACAGAAAGTCACGCGAGAGTGTGGCTGGAGGCGTGCCTTTGGCACTAATCACCCCACGCGACCACATTGCCGACGCGTCCGCATCATGTGGGAGAATTTCCTCCCACGCGTCCGTGTCACCCACGGGGACGCGTGACCTGAAAATCGACGTACAAAAGGGTGCATGGCCGAAAGTTGTGCTAGAGTGGTGCTGGATTGGCGCTGGACGCACAGTCCCTACCACGCGAACGCATTCCCCACGCGTCTGCGTCATCTCCCAAACTTGGCCACCCACGCGATCGCGTCAACCACGCGACCGCGTCACCCTGGAACTTGGCAATAATGAGTTTTGAACAGAAAGTTGTGCGAGCGCGATGCTGCTCTCGCTCCAGTAGCACCAAACGAGTCACGCGTCCGCGTGACCGACACGACCGCGTCGACCCATCTAAGGGCCATCTGCGCGAACGCGTACCCCACGCATCCGCGTCGCTTGCGCCGCACAGATTAACCTAATCTGCCAAAATATCTTATCTTTTTCTTCCCCAAATCCTATTTTTTCTTTTCCCTCCTTATTTCTTCCTTCTTCCTTCTTTCTCACTCTCTACTTTTTCTCTCTTTCACCACCATTAACAAGGTTTTTTCTTTTCTTCTTCCCTCCTTACTTTTCTATTCTTCTTCTTTTTATGTTATTTTTTTTCTTTTCCTTTTCCTTGCATTATCCATGTTTTCTTTTTCTTTATTTTTCTTTTAATTAGTGTTGGAAATTTTTTGGGCCACTATTCTTTCCTATGATTTGCTTGTGTATTATTCAGGAATTGTTTGACAATTATATATTACTTTTTAAAAGGGTTGCTTGCATGTTCAATTTAATACTTTCAATAGCTTATTTACCATGCATGCTATGTGTTTGTGAAAATGCCCGTATGGCATTATGCACTATTTTTTAGATTTCTTTTAATCTACCACTCTATATGCTTGCTTTTCACAATACCCTTTTTTATATTTTATTAGTTCAATATAATTGTTCATACAAACAGATTGTTAGTATGATAGTCTTGGTAATCTAACTTAGACATTAAATGCTTGATCTATGCTACTCATGCATTTGCCTGCATGCCAATAAACACCTTGCATTTATTTGTCATCATATGCACTTGCTATATTTCCATTGTTGTTTCTCACATGTAGTCATGACCATGTATTAACATCATTCATCTTTTAATGTGCATTGGTTACCACCTTCCCCGCCCTCTTCCTTGCTCCAAACCTTGACATCTTAACAAACTTTCTCTTTTCTTTCTTTTAGGATGGCCACCAAGAAAGGCAAGGAGAAAGCTACTCCCAAACCACCAGCAAGAAGAGGAACAAAGAGAGCATTAGTGGCAGAACCATCTTCGACTGTAGTTAAGCCCTCAACAAAAAGAATCAAGAGGATTATAAAGGTTGATTAAAAGGAGAAAGCCTTCCCAGCAAAGGACACTGCGCTATTTCCTAATCGCTTCTGTGAGCAGATGTTCCCCATCCTGGCAGAAAGGAGTTACAACAACGAATACCTTCTTATCCTCCCGACCCGTATTACTGGATCTGTTGAGCCGCAAATTGAACAAAGACAATGGGGTTTCCTACAGAGACAGCCACGTCAGGTTAATCTTTCTTGGGTAGTCGAGTTCTACTCCAATTTCCACCTGCCAACCCTGCAGTCTGTCTATGTCCGTCAGAAGCAAGTCCCCATTACAGAAGAGGCCATTCAACGAGCTTTAGATCTTCTCCCTACTCCAGAAGGACTGGAGGCATTTCAAGAAGCCGCACTCAAGCGCCAGATGTACCAATTTGACTGGGACGCTGTTCTCAGAGTTATAGCCTTACCTGGCAGCAAATGGATATACGGATACCATCGTTCCCATCCTAAGGGAATATTGGCTTCCGCACTTACCTTGGAGGCTCGCGTATGGGAACATATTATGTCCCATTACGTCTTTTCGAGCACTCACGAGTCCTCCTTCACTGCAGACATGGCCGTTCTAATATGGTGCATCCTTACAGATCAACCTCTGAACCTACCAAGACACATCCGGAATGCTATGGGACACGTACAAATCGCGGGCAACTTACCTTTTCCCGCCTTGGTCTCAGATCTTGTCTCAGCAGCTGGAGTCTCCTACAGAGCTGGGGACACCAAAGCCATGCTTCCACGGGATGATCAGTATGTCCCTAACGGGAAATATATTAGACCTCTAGCAGCCACTACAAGCCAGCCTACTGAACCGGCTGAAGACATTCCTCCTTCAACACCACAAGCACCTACAACCAATCAACTGCTCCATCAGATACTTGAAAGGTTGGATCGGCAGGAACACAAAACAAAGCTAAGAGAGCGCCGTAACAAGCGCCGATTCACATACCTCAAGGAGCTACTTAAGGGAAAATACCGAGACTCAGACACCCCGGACTCCACTTTCTTTACCAGCACAGGGAGCCATGATGGTCCCGACTGTGGAGATACTGCTACCAGCCCACCCTTGTTCCTGACAGATGGCACCGAGGACGGTGCAAAGCCTGAAGTGTGGGGAGGTCGGTCAGTACCTGACTTCCAGAGGTAAATTCTCTTCCCTAACACCAATAAAATAGGATATTTAGTTAGTTTTTCTTTTGTAGAATAGGATAGATTGCATAGTAATAGATTAGTTTCATGCATGTTCTACTTGATTGAAAAGACAATAAGTTTCTTCCAAGACCCTATTTTTAGAACAAAATTTCACTAATTTTAATCTAAACTTTTATGTTAAATCTGCTTGAAGTTGTATTTGGAACATGGTTTTTGAACTAAAGAACACACAACCTGTGAGATTTGAGCCTTTATACATGGTTACATTATTTAACCATAATTATTTTATTCTTGTGTGTTTACTTCTCTATGATTGTAATCTATACTTTGTTTCATCCTATATGTCCAATGTTTAATATATTTATATGCTTGCATATGATTGAGGCCATTATTTGTTTAGCTCACTTATCCAAATTAAGCCTACCCCTTAAGTTACCTTTGTTAGCCACTTTAAACTTTTAAATCCCATTTGTTCTTTACTTTACCACATCACCAGCCTTAAGCAGAAAAATAATTATATATCCCAATTGAATCTTTGGTTAGCTTGAGGTAGAATTGTGTGTTAATTAAGTATGGAAAATTGTGGGAACAAAAGATAATAAGGGAATGTGTCATGATGATATAATGGGAATTTGGGTACCTACTCATGTGAAACTATAGAAAATTAAAAATCTATGTGCATTGATAAACTATGTTTGATAATATATATATATATATATATATATATATATATATATACATTCAATAATTAAATAAGGGGACAAAATTACCCCAATGTTAAGTTAAGAATTCAAAGATCAATGCATGTATGATAAAATTAAAATAAAGGTTGATACATGAGTAAGGAATGTGAAAAGAAAATTTTGGGTAGCTAAGTGTGAAATTTAAGCTATAAAGAATATATATATGTGTTAGGTGAAAGCTTGGGTTAACTAAAGATTCAATTTATAAGCTTACTTAGCCATATATGTACCCTTACCCATACCTTGGCCCCATTACAACCTTGAAAAGGCCTCATGATATTTGCATTGGTATATTAATTGTTGTTGATTGGTTAGGTGAAGAACAGAAATTAGAAAGCATGATTAGAGAAGGATAGAGTGATTGCCCTATACACTAGAGAGATTAGAGTGTACATACATCATCAGTGAGGGTTCAATGCTTAAGTTCTATGTTCCCTGCTTTCATGAGCTACCTTCTTGCATTTTTATCTGTTCTTACTGTATAAGAATTGAATTAGTGGAATTTGATCTGTGATTGTCTTGAAGAGCTTATTTACTTTTGACCAAGTGGACAAGAATCATATAGTTGCATTCATATATATAGGTTGCATTGCATTGCATGAGTTTTACATGTTCCTACTCATTTATTTTATCTCCTTTAAATAAGCATGAGGACATGTTAATGACTAAGTGTGGAGAGGTTGATAAACCACTATTTTATGGTTTATATTGTGCTTAATTGTGCGGTTTTATCAAATCTTTACCCACTTATTCATATGATTAGCATGCATTTATAATTCCTTCCTAAAAATACTTCATGGTTGAAAACTTGCTTCCTAGAGACTTTTAATTTTGTATTTTAATTCTCCTTTATTCCATTCGATGCCGTGATCTGTGTGTTAAGTGTTTCAGGCTTTATAGGGCATGAATGACTTGGAGATTAGAAAGGAAGCTTGCAAAAATGGAAGGAACACAAGAAATTGAGGAGATGACCAGCGAGAAGTGACGTGGACGCATGGCTCACGCGACTGCGCGACATAGAGGAAATTGCAGTAACACGGACGCATGGCTCACGCGACCGCGCGGATTGGAAACTGCACAAGTGATGCGAAGGCGTGGACGACGCGCACACATGGCAAGGAAAAATGCTGGATGACGCGAACGCCTGGATGACGTGATCGCGTGACATGCGCGATCTGCAGAATCTACAGAATTCGCTGGGGGCGATTTTGGGCCCTGTTTTGACCCAGTTTTCGGCCCAAAAAAGCAGATTAGAGCCAAGGAACATGCAGAGACCAGAACACAACATTCATTCCGCATAATTCTAGTTTTAGATCTAATTTTACTCCTCTAAGTTTTCTCTCTACACATTCATAGTTCTTAGGATTTTGATTTTATTTGCTTTTTTGGATTGGGATATTGAGAAGAGTTATTACCTCCATCAAGACTTCGTCATTCTAGTTTGTTTCCTTACCTGTCACTTACTCTTCCATGTCCTTTATTTACTCAGAGTTACTCTTGGATTATTTCTAGAATTTATTTATACAAGAACTATTTTTATTTTTAATTGATCCTTTTGATTATTATTTATCATGTCTTTCAATATTTCCCTTTCTTATTTCATGGATTTTACAATCATAATGAGCGAGCAGTTTCATAACTTGATTGGAAGTTGATTGACAGGAGGACCTTGAGTTGGATGCTCAGGAGTAAAATTATAGTTGGGTTTCGCGTTGGGTCACCCTCTAATCACTGACACTAGTCCTTCCTAAGGGAGAGGATTAGAACTTGTGAATAGAAATTGACTTTCAACTTGCTTAACTTTCCTTTACCTGGTAAAGGACAACTGAGCAGGCAACCTTTAATTATCACTTTTATCTTGAGAGAACTCCATCAAGGATAGGGCTTCCAACTAATCTACTCCCGGTCAAGGTTTTTATTTAAATTACATAAATTCTCTGATTTAATTTCCTGTTTGTCAACTCAAACCATTTTTAGAAAATATCTGATTAATAAAATAGCACATCTTTCTGTAACTCGTTGGGAGACGACTTGGGATTCATACTCCCAGTATTTTAATTTTAATTTGGTGACAACCACTTCTAAATTGATAAGCGGATTTTCGGTTGGTTAAGAACTGTACTTGCAACGTATCTTTTATAACAATTTCTTAACTCGCCAATTTCCGCCAAGTCAAACCCTCTTTGGGAGGTTGGACATTCGGCCATGCCTAGACTTTGTTCTTATATATTTTCAACGGTGGAGTTTCTACACCCCATCGATTAAGGTGTGGAGCTATGCTGTTCTTCATGAATTAATGCAATTACTACTGTTTTCTATTCAATTCACGCCTACTTCTTCTCTAAGATATTCACTCGTACTTCAACCGGATGAATGTGATGATCTGTGACACTCATCATTATTCTCACTTATGAATGCGTGCCTGACAAACACTTCCGTTCTACCTGCAATAGCTTGAGTGCGTATCTCTTGGGTTTCTAATCTAGGATTAGAACCTTCGTGGTATAGGCTAGAATTATTGGCAGCAATTCCTGAGATCCAGAAAGTCTAAACCTTGTCTGTGGTATTCTGAGTAGGATCTGGGAAGGAATGACGGTGAAGAACTTCAAACCTGCGAATGTGGGGCGCAAGTGACAGTGTGCAAAAGGACAATGGTCATATTCCGACGCTAGCGGGAACCGACAGATGATTAGCCCTGCGGTGATAGCGCAGATGGAATTGTTTTCATCCAAGAGGATCATACAGCTTGCCATGGAAGGAGGTAACGCAGGGTTGGAAGAAGGCAATAGGAAAGCAGAAGTTCAGAAGCAACAAAGCATCTTCAGACGCTTATCTGAAATTCCCACCAATGAATTACATAAGTATCTCTATCTTATTTTATATTTTATTTATCTTTTAATTATCAAAACTTCATAACCATTTGAATCCGCCAGACTGAGATTTACAAGGATGACCATAGCTTGCTTCAAGCCAACAATCTCCGTGGGATCGACCCTTACTCACGTAAGGTTTATTACTTGGACGACCTAGTGCACTTGCTGGTTAGTTGTGCGAAGTTGTGACAAAGAGTTGAGATTACAATTGTGCGTACCAAGTTGTTGGCGCCATTGAGATCACAATTTCGTGCACCAAGTTTTTAGCGCCGTTGCCGGGGATTGTTCGAGTTTGGACAACTGACGGTTCATCTTGTTGCTCAGATTAGGTAATTTTATTTTATTTTGAAGCTTTTATTTTTGAAAAAAAAATTTCAAAAAAAATAAATTATTCTATGTTCTTCAGAATTTTTAAGAATGAATTCTAGAGTTTCAGATGATGCTTTTATCATCACAGGAGCTAATTGATTCCCATCAATTTGGCTGTTGTATGTAATATTCTGCTGAAGCTTGGCTAGCCATGTCTAATCTTTTTAGACTGAAGCTTTAGACTAATATTACATGATTCCTAGAATTCATATTAAAAAAATTTTGAATTTATTTATTTTTTATTTTTCCAAATAATTTTCAAAAAATACAAAAAATTTTCATAAAATCATAAAAACAAAAAATTTTGTGTTTCTTGTTTGAGTCTAGTGTCACATTTTAAGTTTGGTGTCTTGTATATTTGTAATTTTCTTGCATTTTTCTAAAATATATGCATAATGTTCTTTATTGATCTTCAAGTTGTTCTTGTTGATTTTCTTGGGTCTGATCTTTAAATTCTCTTGTTTTGTGTCTTTTGTTATTTCTCATGTGCATTCTCAATTTGTTAGTGTCTCTAATATGAAAATTTCTAAGTTTGGTGTCTTGCATGCATTGTATATTTGATCTTAGTTTTTTTTATTAGTTTCATTTTGTTGTTGTTCTCTCTCATCATTAAAAATTCAAAAAAAAAATTTCAAAGTTATGTCTTTTCAAGTCAATAATACAGAGAATTGAAGATTCATAACATACAGCAGAGGAATCACAGAGAAAAAGCTGGGCATTCAAAACACCTAGTGAAGAAGGAATCCTGGCGTTTAAACGCCAGCCAGGGTAGCTGCCTGGGCGTTTAACACCCAAGGAGGTAGCTGATAAACCACTATTTTACGGTTTATCTTGTGCTCAATTGAGTGGATTTTATCAACTCTTTACCCACTTATTCATACTATTTGCATGAGTTTACATTTGCCTTCCTAATTATGTGCTTTGATTGAAAATATGCTTCTTTGGCCTTAAGTTCCCTATGTTTAAATCCTCTCTTATTACCATTAGATGCCTTGATATGTGTGTTAAGTGATTTCAGAGATTACAAGGCAGGAATGGCTCAGAGGATGGAAAGGAAGCATGCAAAAGTGGAAGGAATACAAGAAGTTGGAGAAATTGCTAAGCTGTCCAACCTGACCTCTTTGAACTCAAACGGCTATAACTTTAGCTACAGAGGTCCAAACGACGCGGTTTCAGTTTCGTTGGAAAGCTAACGTCCGGGGCTTCGATTTGATAGATAATTTGTCATAGCTGCTCCGAAGTTAGGCGACGCGAACGCGTGAATGACGCACCCGCATCGCATCTTCGAACTTCAATCCGCGCGGACGCGTGGACGATGCCTCCGCGTCACTTTGTCGCAACCTGAACGTACCAGAATACGCTGAGGGCGATTTCTGGGCTATTTTTGACCCAGTTTTCGGCCCAGAAAACACAGATTAGTGGCTATAAAGTCGGGGAATGCATCCATTGAGAGGAGAGTCTCCAATTAGTTAGTTTTCGATGATTTAGATTTAGTTTTGAGAGAGGTTCTCTCCTCTCTCTTTAGGATTAGGATTTAGAATTAGGATTTTATTCGCTTTCAAGATTATCTCTTTACCAGTTTCATTATTCCTTTTTATTATTTTCTCAATTTTATTTATGAATTCTTCTATGTTACAGATTACTCTTTGAATTAATGTTATTTGAGGTATTTCAGTTTACAATTGCTTTCTTTTATTTATGTTACTTTTATCCCCAATCTAAAGACATTTTTATTCCACTAGATTTACTTTCCCCCTTTTGGTCTTGCTTAAGAAATCAGTAACTCAGGAGTTATCAAACTCAACATGATTGATAATCGTTATCTTTTCTAATTGAATTGAACTTCAATAATCCCAATCTTTTCTTAGGGATTAACTAGGATTGGAGGATCTAACTAATTAGTCACTTGACTTTCCCTTGCTCTAGCAAAGGTTAACTAAGTGGAATTAAGATTCAATTTTCATCATCATTGATAAGGATAACTAGGATATGACTTCTAATTCCTCATACCTTGCCAAAAGTGTGTTTTACAGTTATTTATTTAAATTACAGTCTTTTACTTACTTTAATTGCAATTTAAATTACTTATTCCTCATCTTCAAAACCCCAATTTACAATCTTCATAACCAATAATAAGAACATACTTCCCTGCAGTTCCTTGAGAAGACGACCCGAGGTTTGAATATTTCGGTTATCAATTTTATTAGGGGTTTGTTACTTGTGACAACCAAAACGTTTGTAAGAAAGGTTGATTGCTTGGTTTAGTAACTATACTTGAAACGAGAGTTTACTATAACTTCTAAACCATCAATCTTCAGTTCTTCAGTAGCCAAATGGGCGTTAAATGCCAGAAGGAATACCATTCTGGGCGTTTAACGCCAGGACAACACAAGGGAGGTAAGTTAGTTTTTAATTCAAATCTTTTTCAAATCTTCATACTTTTTCAAAATCACATCTTTTTCAAATCATATCTTTTTCAATTTCCTTCTTACTATTTTCGAAAATTTTAAAATTTGATTTTCAAAATCTTTTTCTTATTTTTATTTCATAATTTTTGAAATTAATGCTAACAACTAATATTTTGATTCAAAAATTTCAAGTTGTTACTTGCCTATTTGATGCGCATAAATTTGTTATGCTACGATTTAGGAAATTGCACGATCGGCAAAATTCCTTCCGGCAAGTGCACCGGTTATCGTCAAGTAAAAACTCACAATAGAGTGAGGTCGAATCCCACAAGGATTGGTTGAGTGAGCAATTCGGATTAGAAGTGTGTTCTAGTTGAGCAGAATCAAGATTTAGATGAGAATTGCGGAATGTAAAATTGGCGGGAAACGTAAATGACAAGAAATTTAAATGGCGGAATCTTAAATTGCATGAATTAAAGAGCAGAAGCTAAATTGCTGAAATTAAAAGGGAATGGGGGTGATTGCATGAATTGAGTTGCAGAATGTAAAGAGAAAGTGGAAATCAGAAATGGGGAATTCATTGGGTTATAGGAGATATTGAGATCTCCGAATCAAAACATGTTTATCTCTTCCTCAACCAATGCATTCATTGAATTTTGCTTGGCAATCTTAGATGATTGGATCCCAATCCCTTGGCTC